>NW_026000026.1:60632950-60721758 GCF_001458135.2 Marmota marmota marmota | reverse complement strand
CGGGCAGAGGCCGCCAGCCAAGCCAGCCGGGTACCCTCTCCTCTCCCACCGCGCTCGGCGCCAGCTACCGCCCGGCGTAGTCCCCGCCTCCTCCTCCGCCTCCGCCTCCGCCGCCCGCCTTCCCGCCTCCTCCCTCTGGCGGCAGAGGCACAGCCTGTCAGCGCTGAGCCCGCCTCCTGCACCCAGCCCAGACACCAGAAGGCTGGGCGGGCGGGAGAGAAACGCGCTAAGAGGCCTAAAGAAGTTGGTGGGGGCGGAGAAGGGGGGCGTTACTGAGTAGAGAGGGAAAGAGGAGCGGTAACACCCCCTCCTCAGTCCAAACACTACTTTCAACTGGAGAGTTTCAACTTAGAGGCCTGAGAACGCAGAACCTTCTCCAGTTAAGTGATGTGCTCAAATTTGTCGTTCGCTAGTCTCTGCTAAAGGCTCAACACTGAACAGAAATAGAAAAGACTGGAAGACCATGAAGTTATATGTCATCTTTAAAAACTATTAAATATCCATTAAATGTGTGTGTGTGTGTGTTGGGGATGGGGGTAAAGTTCATATTCTGATTGGCGTAACTATTTTTGAATCTGGAGACTTGATCTTTTCCATTCTTGTAAGAAATTATTTTCTTGATCAAGATTATCTTTATGCATACCTCTGCCAGACTGATTCAGTTCAGTGATAAGAATATTTACTGCCATTTATTTAGAGCTCACTATAGGCCAGGTCTTTTTAAATGCACTTCCAAGTTTACATCTCTCAACAATTCGGAAACACATTTTAAAGATGCAGAGAATTTATGTCACTTCCTAGAAGTCACATACCTAATAAGTAGCTGACCTGATGTGAATTCAGAGTGTGGACCCCAGAATTTATAAATGTTGTAAACTTAGGTACCAGTCACAATCTCAAACCAAGAGTTCGTTGTTTAAAAAATAGCAATAATGCTTTATCTGAAGATTAAAACAAATAAAATTTTGGTGTACATTTATACAAATTCAAAGAGCACTTGTTTCAGAATCTATATATAATGTCCATGATAATACAAAGGTTAATAAATATAAACACACCAGTTTCACCAGTAGGCTGTTCAGATAGAAGACATTTTGTAGTAGGGCTTTTTGTGTGACCTAAAGTAAGCATGGGAAAGTAGAGGTAAGAGAATGTTTTCATGAATGTTCTCAAATCAAATTTGGAAACATAGGTTATTGTTTTCCAACACACACATAATATCTCAAATATAAAACAGAGCACAACATAGTCTGAGTGGACTTTTCCTTTCCATCAGTACCTTAACACACTGAAAGTTATTTCAGGTTTTAAACTGTTTGACACAATAGTTTATTGTTCTGGTGATCATTCCCATAAAATCAACTCCAAAACATTGTATATTTTATTTTCAGAAACTTAATTTCATTTTTTTCCTATCTGAAATCATATAAACTTTTCAGGAAAAAATGCCTTGTACTTGCCCTTTGTTCTGAAAGTTTGGCAATGTTCTTTGGCCAAAAGCAATAAAGTTCTGACTTGCCACTTAGTTTATTAGGCTCACAGCTAGTCCTCCTGAAAGGACATTATCTCCAAATTGCCTCCCTTTCTGGGTGGTACTCTGTGCTTCCATCCCAGCCCTGACTCTTCACCCAATCAAAACTTGGGTCAGTTGTTGAGTGTTACAAAGAATACCTAATAAACCAATTCACCAGGCAATAATGGCTGATAATAGCTTTATGTGTGGCCTCATCAGGGGTATGTCTGTGCCACCTAAAGACTGTGACTGAGTACTATCTTAAGTAGATGGGGTTTGAGCTGCAAGGACTGTGGCTGAGGGGGATTTGTGGGATGGGAATAATGCAGAAGTCCTTCCCAGAATTCTTTTTTGTTCTATGAAGACCTAGTCAATCTATAAAGAAAAAAAATGACACACTAGAAAAGATCAGGCCCAAATATAGAAGGGAACCTGTGATCTGAACAGCTTCTGAACCTGAGAGTTCACATGCTCCATCTCAAATGCCCCTTATATAGTTTTATCTTTGCCTCAAGTCATCCTCTTCAAAAAAAATCACTTTAAAATGTCAGTTGTCTGGGAATGATTATACATTGATGTAAACAGTTTCACCTAGCAATAAAACCAGCTTGAGAGAATAGGATAGATGAACTTGATACAGACATAGTGATATAAAACAGAAACTACCAAGACAGGTGTGCAAGAAATACCACATCCCCTTTTCTAAGAGTCAACCTGTTTCAAACAGAGTCTAACCAAGAAAATAGAGACCACTTCGAATATCTACAAACAGGGATAACTGAAAGCAAGGATTTGGTAACAGGGGGATGGAAGATCTCAGAAACTAAACATGGGGATAGTGTAGTAATCCAGAAATTAGTAACCACAGCCCCTAGCTAGGGAAATAAGAGAGGAGGCAGGGTTACTGGAGCCCTGGGGCCAGGCAGTGTGGCCAGCTAGTGGGAACTGCTGCACAGAGGAGACACAGTCACTGCCAAAGCAGCATCTATGGCAGGGGAAGGAGAAAATGTACCACAAATTCTCTTCTCCGCCTTCTGATTCCCTGCCAGTATCTTCCATTGGCCAAACCCGTAAGCAGCTGCCATAAGAACTAGGGAAACAGGATGCAGGAGTCTGCCCACCAAGACACCAAAAACAGGGTAAAACACAGAATGTGAATGTGCCAAGTTTCAGCATATCCTTTTATTTCACTTTCAAGGCTTTAATCTTTCTTCCGGATTTCCTCCACTCCCTTGGGTAGAGACAAAGTTCCAAGGGCATATACCATTCCGTGCTATGAATGGGTGGTGGTGATAGGGAGTGGGGGAAGGCCCTTTGCCTTTTACTCATCTGTCCACCAGAGGTTTCTTTCATATTCTCTTAGAACTATGGCCACATGCTGCATAGACAGGATGGGTCTGCCATACAAATCTGGTTTTTCTTTTCAGCTCTTCCTAGCTCCAGCACTTCTTGAGGCCAGAGAAATATTGGAGGTCTGATACCTTTCTGCTAAGCCTCACACATCTTCAGTCATTCATACTGAAGGGCTCATGTGACATGCTGATCTCTGCCTCTTCTGTCCAGATACAGAAGGATCTCTTCTTAGGGAAAGGTTTTCTCTTCCTTTTGTCTTTTCCAGACACTCTTCCTTTGCCAGCAAACTCTTTCCTCTCTCTAGGCCATAGACTGTTGGCAATAAAAAGAAGACAAAAGAATAAATATTCTGTTAGGCAACTCCTCTATGCCCTGTCACACATCTCTCCTGATGCAACAAACATAAGGGTAAGTACAAAATTGAAAAAAAAAAAATCAAATATCAATGTCTCATCATATTATCCAACCCTAGAAGTATGAGACAGTGGGTACTGTGTGAACCAGATTTGGGGACAGCAGCATATCCATGCGGAGGTGTCCAGCCGGAGGTTGGAAATGTGAATGAGATGATAGACATAGACCAGATACAATTACTAGTGGATCTACTTCCATGAAGATGAAAACTTTAGGGGTAAGGAAAAGTCTTTCTTCTAACAAAAGAGAACTTCAGGAAGGAGATGCGTACTGCTCTTCAGCTCACTTTAGACCACATGTAACTCAACATTCACATCCCTCTTGTTTATCACTTGAGCCTGTACACAGTTGTTCCCTAATTATAGAACATTCTTCATTCCTGCCTCTGAGTCCAACTCATTTCTACCCATTCCCCTGCTTTCAGTGTAGATGTCACAACTTCTGGGAAGAGTGATTTGATTCTTGATTACTATCAACGTTTGTCCTTTCTTCATCTAACACTTTCCACAGAGTGCTGAAACAGACTGTCTCTCCCTCTGGACTCTGTGTTCCCTTTGGACATGAACTATGTCTAACCCCCAAAGTAAGCCCAGAGACTGACATATAATAGACGCTCATTAAATTTTAGTTTGTTTTAATAGAAATAAGGGGAAGAAGATCCTGCAGTAACGCTGCTAGAGCCAGCTTTTATCTGAGTCAGGAGAATTGATTGCTAAATTTTCAGGAATGTTGCAAGCTGGTTCTTAAATCAGTTATGGAGGGTGTATTTACACTATGGAAATTGGCAAACACTATGAACAGGGCTCCCCGTCTCTTTAGTCTCCCCACCCACCTCCAAAAGCAAGGTTATAAGCATACTCCAGATGAGGGTCAAAGGTCCCTCCTGTGTACAGAGTAGCAAGGTAGATCAGAGAATTAAATTGTGTAACTTCCAAAATATTTTTTTCATAGAGCAAAGTATAATTAGAGTTCCCTAATTTGCCTGGAAAGTTCTATTTGACTTTTAATTATATTATAAAAATAGGGAAAATAGAGGCAGAAAAGGAACAAGAATAAATTTGAAAGTAAATGTCATAAGATAGTATAAATTATGTAAATGTCTTCTGGGTTTCAGCTTTGACAGCAGCTTGCTGTGGGACCTGGGGTTGGTCACTAAATTATAAACTTCTTAAGAAACATCTCTGAGTTGTGTTTGTATATGAGTCTCTCTGAATACTTACACTGGCAAATAATAAGTACTCAAAAATTATCACCTTAATTTTGCTAAGTTAAACTTTACTTCTCTTGGCCTCAGTTCCTTCATCTGCAATTAAGAGATGAGACACAGGCTCTCAAGAGGGACTAATAAATAGCACCCATATTCCCTGCCTCATTCCAAATAAACAGATAAATAAGGAAAAGGCATATAGATGTAGCCAATTGTTTCTGTAAAACTGGGGGACATAGTTTAGTGTAAAATTACAGTGGCCCCACTTTAAAAAAAAAAAAAAAAAAAACTTATAGGCAACTTTTGATCAGGCAGGCCTCCTCACATCATGATTCAGGAATTGAGGAACACTGACATCCATGTAGGTGCTTCATCCCCAAGAAGGCAAGGACAGCAGCTAAGGAGAGCATGCCCAATTTAGTTCTCCAGTGAGATTACTTCTTTCCTTGGGAGGGATAGAATGAGGTGGTAGAGATAGACCAGAGATATAATTACTAGTAGATCTACTTCCATGAAGATGAAAACATTAGGGGTGAGGAAAAGTCTTCCTTTTAACAAAAGAGAGCACCAGAACATCTTCAGAATCCCTTCCAGTTCTGACTTATTGAAGCATACCATGTGCCAGACCTGTGTAGGTAACTGAGAACACAAAGAGAAGACGAAACAGTGCCCTTGAGGAATTGAAGGTCAAGTAAATAAGGCAGATAAGTAATTATACAATCATAATTTAGTGTCATAATATTCTATGATTCTTTCTTTGATTTTCTGAAGATGTGCTTATATGGGAAAATGAGGCCCAAGACTCCAAATAACTGACATGCAAACTTGCAAAATTAAGCTCCATGATTGTTTGAAGAGAAATTTCGGGAGTTTCCCTCCGTGGGGCCTGAGAATCACATAACTCTTTCAAATCACAATATTTTCATCATGGAAGTAAGTGAAATTAACAAAGTTTATCAATATTAATTGTTCATAGTCAAGATGTGCCCCAAACACTGGTCTATGTAAACTAATATGAAGTAACCTCCAAAATAGAAAAGTAAATAAAAATAATGTATAAAACAATGGGTTTTATACTACATGATTGTGGGGAAAAATGTTATGGAAAAAAATGTGCTCTTCTCTGTGTTAAAATGAAATGAGACTTCTCCTGGGAAGATGGAGTAGATATACTTCTCCCTGTTCTTCCCACAAAATACAATGCAAAATCCCGGATGTTTCATATAAAACAAATGTAAGAAGACTGAAAGGAATACAGATAATGACAAACCAACTAGAGGTTTTTTGTAACATCTCCCTTTAAAATGGTTACAATTGTGAAATCACTGGATTTTCTTTTTGCCTCATGTATCACAGAATTGATGTCAGAGAAGATAGCAAAAATAACAATGAATGAAGCTAGAAAAGAAAAAAAGTCTAACAAAATCTTACACTCTTTAGCCAAAGGACAAGGAAAGGGGAAGACCACAAAGACAGAAACTTTTAGCTTTATTCCAGTAAAACACACAATTTTTTTTCAATTGATTAATTAACTTTAAAAAATGTGGCCCAGTAGAAACCAAGTGGAAAGCATGAACTTTCACCTTTGCTATGCTGTGGGCATTTCAACACCAAAACCTCACTGGTGTCAGAGAAGGTTAACTGAGAAGTAAAAATAAATTTCTCTCCTTTGTGGTGTTAGTGGGAGCCCCTGGGAAGTCTATGTTTCCATTCCATCTAGTGGCACAAGGAATTCTTTCCACTTCCTAGTCCGGTAGAGTCAGAGGAGGTCGAATGATATTAGTGAAAACACCTTGAGGAGCAGAAACAAAGCAATCCTAACGTTTTCCATGCAGGTTGCATCAACAGAGGTTTGTTGGAGAGCCAGATTCCTGCCTAACCCACCTCCCCAGAAGTGATGAGGAGTCCACTCATTCTGGTACCAACAAAGGTTGAGTGGAGAACCTGGACATTTATTACCACCTGCACTTTCCCTTGTCCTGCCAGAGGTGCCCAGAGAAGTGCTGAGGTCAGAAGCTTAAATAAAACCCAACATCTCACAAAATTTTCAAGTTAAAGATCATTCATTAAAATCAGAACAATCTCAACTTATGAAAAAAGACAATCTATAGATGCAGTGCCTGCATTGAGGGGACACAGATTTCATAATTATCTCACAAAAATTTTTAAGCAATTACAATAAAAATGCTTTAATAAGCTATTATAAGAATGTTTGAAACATAGAAAATGAAGCAAGATGCAATGGTGCATTCCTAGGTTGAGGTATGAGAAATGATTAAATCTAGGAGTAACACACCTTCACCACTTTAAAAATAGAAAGATTAATAGAAGAAATAGAAAGTCCCAGCCAAAAGTCAAGCATAATAGGGCATGCCTATAATCCCAGTGACTCAGGAGGCTGAAGCAATAGAATTTGTAAATTCAAGGTCAGCCTAAGCAACTCACCCAAACTGCCTCAAAATAAAAAATAAAAAGGGCTGGGGATTTAGCTCAGTGGTAAAGTAAAGTACCTTGGTTCAAGCTCCAGTACTGCTGCCCTGCCCACCCCCGCCCTAAAAAAAAAAAAAGAAAAGAAAAGAAGTCTCAGCAAAGAAATAGAAAATATAATGAGAAATGAAAAGAAAATTTTAGAACTGAAAAATACAGTAGTGAACTAAAAAATGCAATGGATGAGCCCTAAATCATAATGAAGATGACAAAGGAAATAATTTGGGAAGTAATTATTTCAGGAAGTACCATAAGGAAGTAGAAATTATCCAACCTAAATAACGGAGGAATATTAGGCTAAGAAAATAAATAAACAAGTGGATTCTTGGGAATCTGTAGGACTATGAAAAAGGTGTATCATTGATGTCATTAGAGTCTTGGAGGAGAGGAGAAAGATGACAGTGTTGAGAACTTACTGTTAATAAATGTCGAACTCTTTCCAAATTTGGCAAAAGGCAAGCCAAAAGGTCAAGAGCTGAAAAATAATACTAAAGAGGAAAATCTTCCCAAAATACTCACTAAAACACATTGTACACACATTTATGACAAAGCAATCCTAAAAGCAGCAGGAGAAATATTATAGTTCATCTGTAACATTATGGTTCAGATATGAGGTGTCCCCCAAAAGCTCATGTGTGAGACAATGCAGGAAAGTTTAGAAGTGAAATGATTGGGTTGTGAGAAGCTTAACCTAATCAGTGCATTAATCCCCAATAGGGATTAACTGGGTGATAACTGAAGGCAAGTAGGGTGTGGCTGGAGAATGTAGATCATTGGGGTTGGGGGTGTGCCTTTGGGATCTATATTTTGTTCCTGTGAGTAGAGCTACACACTACTACTACTCTCTCTGTGCTTCCTGAAAGCCATATTCCCAGCTGCTTTCCTCTGCTACACATTTCTGCCTCACCTCATGCCCCACAAAATGTCAGCCACTTATGGACTGAGACCTCTGAAACTGTGAGCTCCAAATAAACTTTTTATCCTTAAAATTGTTCTTGTTGGATCTTTTGGTCATAGCAGTGAAAAACTGACTAAAGCAGAGAAAAATAACTCAGATGATAGCAGATGTTTTATCAGAAGCCATGCAGGCCACAAATAATTTGCTGAAAGAAAAAAAAGAAACTATTATCTCAGAATCCTATACCAGCTAAAATATATTTCAGAACTGAAAGGAAAAAACAAGATATTTGCAAGTTAAGAAGAACTAAAAGAATTTGTCAATTTCAGACCAACCCTAAACAAAAGATTAAAGAAAGTTTTAAACAGAAGGGAGACAATAAAAGAAGGAAATTTGGTACACCATAAATGAAGAAAGAATAAGTATGGTAAGTACGATAGAAGTTCCTTTTACTCTTGATATTTGATGGAGTAAGCTAATATTATAACACTGTCTAATGTGATTCTAATGTATATAGAGGATATACTTAAGATAGTTACAAGTAGTGGAGGGTAAAGGAGGAAGAAAACTTTCAAACTTGAACTGACAATATGACAGCACCAGCAAACAGTAATAAATTGTGTATGAATAGTGTAATACCTAAACCAACCACTTAAAATCTCCACAAAGAGGTACAGTCAAAACATGTTATAGATTCATAAAAACAGAACTCTAAAATTAATGCTCAATATACATGGGAATGCAAGAAAGGAAAAGAGAACAAAGAGGAAACAAAAAATAAAACAACATGTTGAAGCCTATGATATCAATGCTTACCTTAGACAGGGAGTGTAGCTCAGTGTGAGAGTGCTTGCCTTGCATATGTGAGGCCATAGTTTGATCTACAGAACACACACACACACACATACACAAATAAATTTACATTGAATATAAATAGCCAAGTACACAGTAAGAAAAGATTGGCAGAGTGGAATTAAAAGTCATTAAACTGTATCTACAGGAACATAATTTTGAATATAATAACATAGATATAGGCAGGCAGGTTGAAAGTAAAAGGACAGAAAAAAGATATAAATATTATTGGAAACAAAGCAAGAATAGCTACACTGACATCAGATAAAGTATTCTTCTTAGCAAATAAAATTACCAGACACAGAGAGGGACATTACATAATGATAAAGTTGTCAATACATCCCAAAACCCAATGTATAGACATCAAACAACAGAGCTAAAAGATATGGACTCAAAACTAATAGAACTAAAAAGAGAGATAGGCAAATATACAATTATAGTTAAAAACACAAATAACATTTGATAGAACAATAAGACACTAAATCAGAAAGAATCAATAATACCATCAACCAGCAAGAATAAATTGGCATCTATGGAACATTACACAAGAATAGAAAAATGCAAAATCTTTTCAAGTGCCCATTGAATATCTATGAAGGTGTATCCTGGTTCATAAAACAAACTTCAACAAATGTAAAAGAATTGAAGTTATGCAGAGCATTTTCTTTAATCCAATGAATCAAGATGAAAGTCAATAACAGAAAGGAAACAAGAAAACATCCAAGTACTTGAAGCAAAACATCACCTTTCTAAATAACACCTGGATAAAAGAAGGAGACTCAAAAGGAAGAAAAGAATTCATTCAACTGAGTGAAAATGAAAATAGAAAATACAGAATGTGTGGGACACATGTAAAGCAGGGCAGAGAGGGAAATTTATAGCACTAAATGAATGCATTAATTACAGGAAGAAAAACTCAGATCAATAATCTATGCTCTCATACCAAGAATATTTAAAAAAAGGAAAATAAACTCAAAGGAAAACAAGTAGAAAGGACATAATCAAAATGCTAACAGAAATCAGTGAAATTGAAAAAAATGAAAGAGAAAGTGAATGAAACAAAAATCTGTTTCCCTGAAAGGATCAATAAAATTGTTAAACCTCTAGCAAGAGTTACTAAAAGAGAGAGAAGACCAAAATGGGAACGACCCAATAAACCAATAATGGGAACACATCAGAGGATATAAATACAGACCCTACAGATATTAGAAGAATAATAAGAAAATATATGAAACTTTGCATTCAGAGATTTCAGAACTTAGATGAAATTAACCAATTCCTTGAAAAGTACGAACTGTCACAACTCACCAATATGAAAAAGGTAATATGAATAGTCCTATACCTCTTAAGGAAATTAAAATTATAATTTAAAACATTTCAAGTAAAGCCATCTCTGGGCCAAGATGATCTCTTTGGAGAATTTTTCCATATGTTTAACGAGGAATTAATATCAACAAAGTTGTTCTCACTCTCAGTCAACACAGTATTGAAAGATCTAGTTAGTACAGTAAAGCAAGAAAACAAAATGGAAGAAACAGAAGTGCCTCAATTTGTAGATGACATATTATCTATATAAAAACCCCAAGGAATCTAAAAACAGAACCAAAAAGAAAAATGCACTCTAAAAAGTAAATTCAGCAAAGTTATAAGATACAAGGTGAATGTATAAGAATCTAGTTATGTACTAGCAATGAATATGTGAAGACCAAAATAAAAATTACAGTATAACTTATAATTTCCAATCACTTCAAATGGCAAATAACCTAGGTCTAAATGCAACCAAAGGTATGAAAGACTTGGGTGCTGAAAACTACAAAGAAAAAAAACTGATAAAAGAAATGTAAAAAAAAAATCTAACTAAACTTAGAGATATTTGTGAATTGGAAGGCTGAATTAGTAAAAATGTCAGTTTCATAATCTACGTGGTGGCCACAATGATCTTGGCAAAGAAAAAGAAAGTGGAGGAATAGGTAGACTGCATTTTAAAACTTACGTAACTATCATAATCAAGGCTGTGTAGTATTAATGGAAGGGTAGACACAACCAAATAAACTAACAGAAATACAACAAACTGATTTTTGACATAGATGCCAAAGCAACAAACAGAGAAAGACAGACATTTCAACAAATTGCAAAATAAATAAATAATGAAAAAATAATTAAAAAACCAACTTAGGTCTTACACAAAGATTACCTTAAAATTACCTTAGAAATTACACTGTATACAAAAATTACCTCAAGTGAATCAGACTTCAATATAAAATGTAAAGCTTATAAAACATTTGGAATACAAGCATAAGACATTTGGAATCCGAGGCTAGGCAAACATTCATGGGTTTAACATGAAAAAAATTATTCATTAAAGGAAAAATTGATAAATTGGACTTTGTTAATATTAAAATCCTTTGCTCTACTTAGACTTTGTCAAAAGGATAAACAGACAAACTAAAAACTAGGCAAAAATATTTGCAGACCACATATCTAAGAAAGGACAAGTACTTAGAATATATAATACAGGTCATAAAATTCAACAGTAAAGAAGTCAAATACTCCAAAAATGTGCAAAAGATAGTAGAGTCATTTCACTAGTAAGATCATATAGGTGGCAAATACGCATACAAAAAGATGTTCAAGAACATTAACCACTAGAGAACTGAAAGGTAAAACCACAAAATATCACCACTGACTCTCACAGTGACAACACCAAATGCAGATGAGGACATAGAGGAACTAAATCACCTGTACTTTACCAGTTAGAATGTAAAATTGTACAGTCACTGGGAAGCACTTTGGAAAAACAATCTGGAAAATGAATTTGAAAATAATTAAACATATAATCACATAAGACCCAGCAGTTCTTACCCTTCTAAGCATTTATTTGAAACAAAAATGTATATTTATTCATAAATTTGTACATGAATGCTTAGAACATCTAACTTTACTCATAATGACTCCAAGCTAGAAATGAACAGATGTCCTTCATTAGGTGAAGAGCTGAACTGTAGTGCATCTATATGGTGGCATACTGTTCAGCAATAAAAGGGAACAAACTACTCATATTGCAACAATCTGGATGAATCTCCAGTGGCTTTTGCTGACAGAAAAAGACTAATTTTAAAAGACTATGAATTGCATGATTCTATTTCCATTTGTCATTCTGGAAAATGACAAAATATTAGAAATGGAGAACAGATAGTTGGTTGTCAGGAATGAAGCAGAAAATGGGGATGGGACACAAGTACAAAAGGGCACTATATGGCAAATTTGTGATTAATGTACATATTTTTGTGTCCTGGCTGCATCAAGATCAATATTCTGGTGGGTATTATAGTTTTGATACTGTACTATGAAATAAAATTATATAGCACTATAATATGAATTATCATTGGGCAAAACTGGATAAAGAGTATAGGGGATCTATTTTTTCCTATAATTGATTGTGGTTGTACATTTACCTCAAAATAAAATGTTATTTTAAACTGAAGTGTAAAAGCAATACATATGCACATTTAGAACTTAACTCTAGAATCATACCTAATAAGTGGAAAACACTGGATCTCGTTAGGAAAGAAAAGTCTATGACTGGGGAACAGAGGCAAGACGTAAACTTTTTACTAAATAGTCTTTCATAAATCTTGAATATTGATTATGTTAAATGGATGCCCATTCAAAAAAATTTTTTTTAATTTAATATCAGTTTAAATTCTCAGTCAAAACTCAAGGTATTCCTATTGCCAACAGTCTTGTCAATTTGTTAACTTTCTAGTCTAAAAGTACATGTAGTGGCTTTTTATCCTTTTAATCATTAACCTACTGTAGTATTACAGCTTCTAGATCCTCCCAAACACAGCCAAAAGCTTAATCATTTTTAATTATGAAGAGTCACTTCTGTAAACTCATTCTTTTCCCTGAAAAAAAAAAGTAATGAAAATAATTTTTGTTCCTATTGTTGTGAACTATTGCATGTATAGGTCAGTTGAGCAGCCTTGACATCTTCTTTTTTTAAAAAAATATTTTTTTAACTGTAGATGAACATAACACTTTTATTTTTATGTGGTGCTGAGGATCGAACCCCATGCCTTCCACATGCAAAACAGGCACTCTACCACTGAGCTAAAATCCCAGGCCCCAGCTTGACATCTTATGTCATCAAATTTCTTTACAAGATACAACGTGACCTGGGGCAGGGAGATGGCTTACACAGTAAGTTGGTCAGGGCTGGCTCTCTCTCTGCAGCTGGCTAGTGGCAGGGCTGGGATTTGAACTCAGGCTAAGGGTCCCTGGAGTGTGTTGCCTTGGTGCCGTGGACTCCCCAGTAGGCCCGCCCTGGACACACCTGTGACATGAAGTCCCGGTGGGGCTGGGAATGACCGATCACTGGCTCTCAGACGCATGGCAGAGGCGCTATAGCAGGGGGGTAGAGATAGCATGGATTTTGAAAGCATAAGATTTCTATCCATGTGACCTTGTTCAAATGGTTTAACACTGTTTCCTCATCTCTAAAAGAGATAATAATATCTCTTTTTTTCCAGATTACTTTCAGAATTAATATAAGCTATCTGCAGTGTCTGCCAACAGTGGTGGCTCAAGCTAAAATTATTGAAAGAAAAAAATTCAGTTTCAGAAAACAAAGCACCCACTGAGGTAAGCTAGAGGGAACTTACTGCTCTGTACAACAATGTCAAGTGTATCTCATCTTTTTGTCATAAATGGAATGTTATAGCCTATGGATTTAGACTCTTGTGGTCTAAGATGGCTGTGTGTGTGTGTGTGTGTGTGTGTGTTTCTTTAGTTATTCCTGGGAAGGGGGAAAATCATGACTATACCTTAAACCTTAGGATACTCCACATTTGTGATAACAAAGTCCCCCGGACTGACTTTTCTGCTGATGTTTCCTCCATGTTGTTCCACACTGAACAACTCAGAGGTTGAAAATATAGATGGTTGGAGATTATTTCATCTTATTGATTGCACTTTCAGAGGAAGAGTACAAAACTAGGGCAAGACAAGTCCCTGTGGGGGTCAACGGTAGAGTTTTTCTAAAAAAGAGAGGGTCACATTTTGGAAGGAAAGTAAGAGAAGGCTCAAGAACAAGGGAGAAATGACATATGCCCTTACATGTGATCTCTTGGAAGTGGTTGTAATTAACTTTCTTTAGTTCCCAAATCTTCAGGGAAAACTGTTTCACCCATAGAGCTGCATTGATTGCTCATGCTCTGGGGCATCTAAGCTTCATGGTAATGAAGTACCGGATTTTCCTAGTACACCAGTTCACAAGAGTCCAGCCTGGCACCCTTACTATGGAGGACAGATGGGAGCCTCAAATGATAGAAAGCTACAGTGGAACTGGGGTGGTGAGGGGATGCAGAGTGAAGAGGCAGTTGCCAAGCTGAGGCCTCAAGAGTGGATGTGAAATGAACCTCCTTGTTCACACATCCTGTGGAGAAACTGACATCAGAAATGGGTGGAGGCAGCCATGAAGATTACACTCGGTGGAGGACGCATTCCTTCTCAGACATGAAACTACCCTTAATGAACCAAGCTTCAGTTCTTGCATTCACCTCTCCTGTTCTTTCCTTGGGTGCTTTGTTTCATCACAAGCAAACTTCCAAAGTCACAGGATTGTTAGCTGCGTAGTCACCTAACCAAAGCTGACAACAAATTGATCCGAGTACATTTTAACAGGTAAGTGCTTATTAAATCAATAGCTTGACACTGGTAATATGCTGTATCTATGTTTGCATCCACCTAATTGAGGACAGCATAAAGAGATACACAGTTCTATACATATTAAGCTAGTGCATATCCAACCAAACCTACAGATATATGTGATGTTTTCTTGATTTTTCAATATTGCTTTAATAGCCAAGGGTTAGATATGTTTCTAAAATGATGTAGGAGAATAAATTTTTAAAACAAGCCTTCATGTGAGTTTCCAGTTGCCGTTTCGAAGTCCCCATAATGGCATATTATAGCTCTAACATTCCCTTCCCGAAGTATTCTGCCTTAGTTGATGCACAATTTGCATGTACTAAATTCTTAATTCAAACTATAATTTAGTCAAAAGGACAATCAAATCACAGGACTTTCATATAATCATTTAAATAATAGTACACATATGTAAATATGCACCACAAGATGATTATCATTTCTTAAACTTCTTTAACAGAATTTTTTTAAAATTTAAGCCAAATATTCTCCCAAAGTGTGCAGCAGAATTGATAAATAGAAGACTCACAAGGACATAATGTATGGATCCCAGTGTTCACAAATCTCAAATTCAGTACATCCTTCATGAAAAAGGTAGTCTTTTTACAATACTGAATTCTTCTTCTGTTGTACATGACAATGGTCTTGAGTTCTTTTTGAGGGGTACATAGTTAAGGAGGACAAGGTAATATTTAAAAAAGGACTTTACAATTCCTTTTCCCTCTCATCCTATGCTACAGTTTGTCCAACTGAAAAGATCCATTCCCTGGAAAAAAAATCACTGTCCAAGTCACATGAGATGAATTTGAAGTAGAAAATCCAGTTATACTTCTCAAGGGAAATATTCTTGCTGGTACAGAAACCAGTGTGATATTAGAACCCTGCTTACTTAAAAACTGCACCTACCAAGGTAGGTTTGAATGGATTATTGAGATCTTATTGGCTCATTCCTGGACCACACTGAAGGCAAGAGCCCTAAGTTGTTCCCAAGTCCTTCAGGCTAGTCTTTTGTAAGTATTCACTTGAATAAGCTGTTCTCTTACAGAGAACCCCTCAGCATTAACCCCTCTTAACTTCTTACAGAGACTTTTAAGGAAGTGGTACCTCCACTCACCACAAGTTAGCAAGTTTAATCAACAAGTTACCATGTTAGGTACCATAAGCAAGCAGGAAAACCGTGACCTCCTTATAAGGCATCATAATTTCACACAATTACCTTATTGATTGTTTTTGAAACTTCAGCCCATCCTAATGACTCATCTGTCCAGAATTCATAAATCTAATCTTTTTGCTTTTCAGTAACATAAACACCTCAGGGATGCTACCTTTTTAACCACTTCAGAGTCCCAGGCAAAGGAAAACCTTTGCATCTCTGTGTGGTGTTAAATCATCATTGGGTCAGGCAATAAGAGTTGATTCTTGAAATCACACAGAGCAAGCTTCAGGTTTGGCCCATAATTCAAATCTGGGGTGTGTATGCATGGGGGCAGGGGCACAGAGATAGATCAAAACAGAAACAGCGAGAGGAGAGCAGAGCTATCGTTACCTTCCTGGAGAGGTTGCTGATCACCCTTCCTTTCTTTCTTTTTTTATTTATATATGACAGCGGAATGCATTCACTCTTCCTTTCTTTAAACCCAGTATACCTTTAATCACATTTTGTTCTTGCCTTCCATTGCTACAAATCCTGGACTAGTAATTTCCTTCACCCTTATATCCTGGTGATGTGCCATCAGTAGCTCTGTGGTCCAGTTTCTTTGCTTCCTCAAACCTCTTATCCCCCAGGATACTTAGCTGAAGCACTGAGCTCACCCATTCTCTAGGTCTTGTGGAAGGCACGGATCAGAGACCATGACTTTTTCCATTTTTCTATCTCCAACATCATTTAGTGCTAGTACATAGTAAATGCCCAATAACTGTTGAGGGAGGGAAGGCAGGCCGGAAGGAAGGCAGAGAGGGAGGGAGGGAAGCACAGTTTGTAAATAATTTGTCAAATAAAAAAGCCTTGGTGCTTGCATTTTCAGATATGGTATAAAGAGGTTGGTAGCAAGGAAATCCCAATATTTAGGCAATCAGATCCAAGAATTTTCTGGTGTATATGTGTGTGTGTGTGTGTGTGTGTGTATGTGTGTGCGCGCGCATGCGCGAGCGCTTAAGAGAGAGGGAGCAAGACTAACACTTATTGGGATGGTAATGACAAATAGACAAATGTGATGAGGAAGATAATGATAATTCTTACCTAAAACTGACTTCTTTGTTTGTTCTTATTAGTTATAAATGACAGTAGAATATATTTTGACATATTATGCATTTAAGGAGTATAACTTCCCGTTCTTCTGGTTGTACATGATGTGGAATTACATTGGTCATGTATTCATATATATGTACAGGAAAGTAACGTCCAATTCATCCTGCTAACTTTCCTATTCCCATTCCCCCTCCCTTTCCTTCATTCCCCAAACCAAAGTACTTCTAATCTTATCTAGCCCCGCCCTTATGATTTAGCATCCTCATATCAGAGAGAACAATTAGCCTTTGGTTCTTTGGGACTGGCTTATTTCACTTAGCATGATAGTATCCATATTTTTTTTCTTTATGGTTGTGTAACATTCCATTGTGTAAATGTATCACATTTTCTTTATACATCCATCTGTTGAAGGACAACTATGCTGATTCCATAGTTTATGTGGTGCTGAGCTGCTATAAACATTGATGTAACAGTGTCACTGTAGTATGCTGATTTTAAGTTTGTTGGGTATAAACCAGTAAGTGGGATAATTAGGTCAAATGGTAGTTCCATTCCAAGTTTTCTGCTTTTCATATGGTTGCACTGATTTGCAATCTCACCAGCAATGTATGAGTGTACCTTTCCCCCTACATCCACACCAGTATTTATTGTTACTTATATTCTTGATAATTGCCATTCTGACTGGAGTGAGACGGTCTCTCAGTGCAGTTTTAATTTGGATTTCTCATCTACACTTTCTCCTGGATATAGCATCCATTGATGATTTTTAATTAAATGGATCAGAGAAGAGGGGATGGGTAGATAGATAGATAGATAGATAGAGAATGTAAATGGGATAAAATGTTAAGAGTAGTCAAATTTAGATAAAGGTTATGAGAGTATTTTTTCTTTGTACTTTTAAAAATATTCTGCATGTTTGAAATTATTTCTGAATGAATATGGTCATAAAATTTGTTGAAAATGGTAAATCATCTTTAAAGGGACTTTATTAAATATATATATATACACACATATGACTATATATATGTATATATACATATGATTATCTTTAAAGAGAATATAGGGCTGGGGTTATGGCTCAGTGGTAGAGCGCTTGCCTAGCACGTATGAAGGATTGGGTTCAATCCTCAGAACCACATAAAAATAAATAAAATAAAGGTATTGTGTTCATCTACAACTAAATTTATTTTTTAAAAAAGAGAATACATGTGTGTATATGTATATGATTAAATAATAGTTTCAACCCAGTTATAGTTTGGATATGGAATGTTTCCTGAAAAGTTCTTGTACTGAAAACATGATCCCTGATGCCCCAATGTTTAGAGATGAGGGTTTTAAGGCAATGATTAGGGTTCTGATCAGCAAATGGATTAATCCATTGATAGCTGAATGAACTACTGGATGGTAACTATAGGCAGGTAGGTTGAAGGAAATAGGTCCCTATTGTATGTCCTTGGGCTATATCTTGCCCATGGCTCCTCTCTTTCTCTGCTTCCTGGCTGCTATGAGCTGAGAGGGTTTCCTTTTCTACAATGTTCTGCCTCATCTTAAGCCCCGAGCAAGGTATTTAGCTAACCATGGGCCAAGACCTCTAAAACTGTGAGCCAAAATAAACTTTTCCTCCTCTAAGTTGCTCTTGTTGAATATTTTGGTTACAGAGACAAAAAGCTGACTAACACAACCCCCAAATCATGTTAACAAGGATCAAGACGAGGAGGAAGACAAACAAGAGGAAACAGAAAGATAAAAAGCATCTGTTGAAGTGGGCTGAGTCAAAAAAGACAGTTTGGATTGATTTTAACTTGCATAATTAGAAACCTATTTGTTCACCTGTTAAGTTCAGCCAGGAAGTGAAAACCATAAAAATGATTGCAGAAGATAAAAACAAAATAAGCATATTCCTTTTACTGAAAGATAACAAAGGGAAGGGCTCCAAAGCATAAAAGTAAAAATCCTAAAAGAAGATGACAAACATCAGAATAAACATTAACCTTATACCAAGAATGTTAGGGACATAATATTTTCAGAAAATATTCATAATATAATATTAAATAAAGAGTATAACATGTAAAATGTGTTTAGTTTGGTCTTCATTATGTTAAACACACATACACATATTCGACCTACAAAAGAGAGCATAAGTAAATTTATCAATGTAATTATCTTTGGGTAGAGGAATTATACATTATTATTTTAAATTATAAATTTATGATGTTATTCAAAACTCTCTGTAGTGTGCATAGATTATTTTTCCACCCAAATATTAGCTGATTCAAAAAAATAAAACCTTTTCTGTCTCTACTTCTCAAGCTAAATCTAATTAAATGGTGCATAAAATGATATCAAGGCCTTCTAACTAAAATTTTTCATGAAAAATGTACATTTGTCCTTTAGGCAGCATTGCTGAGGTAACATGTTTTATCACCTGAGTTGTTTTACCTGGAACAGTATCCCTCACATCAATTTTAGCTTCATCTTGCTTAAAGGAAAGGTCATATATCAAGAGGTCACAGGACAAACACTAATGTCAGTCAGTTTTGAATAAAGTGGAGAACATTCTCCCATTTCAGAGGACCTAAAAGAAGGGAAGTCTTTCCTTCATAACTGTGATTAGAGTTTGAACAATTGAATGATACAGGATCACACCCAGCAGTGTGTTCTACTTTATGGATTTTCAAAGACAGCATAGAGCATCAATTGATGCTGGAGTCAGATAACCTGGACTTGAGTTCTGGCTCAAAAGTAAGTAAATATCTTGTGTCTTAGTTCCATCATCTATGGAAAGGGGAAGAGAAAAGTACCTACTGTATAGAGTCATTCTGAGGATTTGATGAATTAATAGTTATGCTCTGAACAGTGCCTGACACACAGTGAGTGCTAAAGGAGTTTTAATTAAATAGATAAAATTCACTACTCCCAAGTTATTAGACAAAAATATTTTCATTTACCTCTAGTATTTTGTTGCCTCTCCTAAGATGAAATATTTTTTTCTAGATCTTGTCTTATACAGAATTATGAAACACTGCATTTCTTCATTAGACCCAGACTCCCTCTTGACCTCCAAGTCTTCCAGCTAGAGCCATCTTCAGTCCTTTCTTGATCTTCATTACCTCATCCAAAGCCACCTCTCCCTGTGGATGCGTCCCCTGCAGTCCTGCTCTAGCTTTAGAGGATCATGGCTGGGGGGTAATCTCCACACTCTTTTATTAACAACTTGTTTCTTTGTACAAGGGCTTTCAGAAGAAAAATGATTTAATCTTATCTTTTCCAGAATGGTGTCACACAGAACACTGGTCAAAGAGATGTTAACAAGTGTGCTGAGAGAAAAGGTGTCCTGACCACCTATAATGTCAGTAAGTATGCCGGGTTTAGCAAAAATAACCTTTGTAATTTTGAAAACTCTATAATATGGTAATGTGCAGGCCCCAGTGGGGAGGAAAAAGTGCGCAGCATTTCCCAAGCCTCTTTGACTAGTGAAATATTTTATTTCTCTCTATATTACTATAAACACCAAGAAGAGTTGGCAGAACATTACTTAGAACAAAGCTGCCTTTACTGAAAGGCATGGCATTCATGGTGAAAACAATCCACAGTCTTGCAGAAAGATGCCATTTGAATTACCCCGTTTTTGTGTTGGTGGCCAGAACTGGTTCACTATCATCACACCAGAAGTAATCTAGTCCCTCCCAGCCTGCAACATGCATCCATGCATGTACCATCTATCATCCATGCATGTACCATCTATCAGGGCCACCAGTGCCTGGAGCTGCTCTAGATGAACACCCCTGACTTTGTTTCCTTAATCAAGATGACAGACTTACCCAACAGATTCCCTGGCTCACAGGACTGTGTGCGGAGGATTGGAAAAATCAGACATTCAGGTACAGATTTTTCCCTCCCTTTAGACACTAGAGGATGCATGTCAAGCCCTCCCATGACCACCTGAAAATCTCTTTCTCATTTGCCTGAGAAGGAGCATTACCTGCCCTATGCTGCAGTGGGGATATATATTCCCCCAAAACTTTTTCTAAATAAATTCTCTATAAAAACTATCCTTTCTTTCAACCTATCCATATGCTCTTACATGTTTGAGGTATGTAATGAGCTAAGATTTGCTGTCATTGACCACCCTCTTTGCAAGGGCTGTATCCATGGGGTATTGAAAATTACATTACAAAATGCAAAGATACTTGAAGAATTATGAGAAAATGATGGTAGAAAATGTCACTTCAACATCCTGGTGCACAACCTGTATCTGATTTTCAAAGAGAGAAGAGGTTCTCTCTTATTCACTAGAATCCTCGTGGAGGAAAGGATTTCTGTCCTTTCTACCCCCATATTCCAGAACAAATGCCTGAAGTGTAGTGGGGGGGGGGTCAACAAAAATTTGTTAAATTCATGTGGCATTTTGCAGGTAAGAAAACTGAGGCTTATAAGAGCCAAGTAACTTGTCCATGTTTATATGGCCAAAAAAACATGGAACCAGGATTTGCATAACTAGCAACAGAAAGCAACTAATACAATTAGATATGTGTCTTATTTAAGGTTTTCTTTTACATGTTTCTATGACCTGGCACAGAATTATTTTCACATAGGCTTCAAATTCATCTTATTTTCATCTAGAATTTAGTTGCCCTGCATTACCGATATTCATTCTAAGCTCATCAACCTACTTGACCAACTATCCTCGGGAAGCCAAACTGCCATCTGGTGTTTGATATATGAATTGCAAGTTCAATGTCCCTGGTTTACACAGGTCTTTAAGTCTTTGATCATGGTTTTCTAACATCTGTATTCACTAACTCTTTCAATACTCATAACAACCTTACAGACTCAGAACTATTTGTATGCCCAATTTATATGTGAATTTATACAGCAGTGGGACCTGACTTGATCCCAGGCTATCAAGCTCCAAATCTTACCTTGAATGATTTTATTTTACTGTTTATCTAATGTAGGAGAATTCAAGACTTTCAGATTCAGAAACTCACATTTGAGTAAGCCACAGAAATTTTTCTTAGGTTACAATGAAATGGAAGATGATACATTCAAATACAATATTAATCATGTACAAAAAGAGAGGAGAGTTATTTATATTTATTTTCCTTTGTCTTGAATACTTAATAATGCTTGAGTTCTGATATGCAGTTCTGGTATGCAGTTTCAGGGAAAGAAAATTTTAAAAACACCAAATTAAATATTTAATTAATGTATTTTTCTAGGACTGCCTTAACAAAATACCAGAACAGATGACTTAAAGGACAAAAAATTTATTTTGGCACAGTCCTGGAGGGTAAGAGCTCAATACTGAGGAATTGACAGGGCTGGTTTCTTGTGAGGCCTCTCTCTTTGCCTTGAAGATGGCCTCCTTCTTGCCATGTCCTCAGAGGGTCACCTCTTGGTTTGTGTCCTAATCTTCTTTGATTAGGAAATCAGTCATATGGATAAGAGCCCACCCATATGACCTCATGTTACCTTATCTCTTTAAAGGTCCTGTTTCTAATTGTATTCACAGTCTGAGGTACTGGGGACTAGGATTTCAACATACAAATTTTGGGGGTTAGAGTTCAGCTAATAACAACTATATTTCAAAATTTTAAGGGGTGGGCATAGTGGCACATGCATGTAATCCTAGCCACTCAGGAGACTGAGGCAGGAGGAACGGGAGTTCAAAAGTAGCCTCAGCAATGGTGATGTACTAAGCAACTCAGTGAGACTCTGTGTCTAAATAGGGCTGGGGATGTGGCTCAGTGGTTGAGTGCCCCAGAGTTCAATCCCCAGTAACCCCCCATCAAAAAAGAATAAAATTTAAGGGATAATCCTTAACCAACTCACTCTACTTCAGTAATGTTAAATGTCTTGGGACCGTGTTTTTTTTTTTTTTTAAACTCTGTTACGTTTTCGGGTGTAAATATTTTTGTTCCCTCCCAAACCGATGTGTTGGAAACTTAATCACCAAAAGAACAGTACTGGACAGTGAGGCCTAAGGGCAGGTATTAAGTCACAGGGGCTCTGTCCTCACAAACGGACTAATACCATCATAATGAGGACCTATGGAAGTGTAGTCCCTTGCTCTTCTGCCACATAAGGACGCGATGTTCTTCCCCTCAGGTGGATGAAGCATTCACAGTGCCAAATTGGAAGAGTAACAAGGCCCTATCCTGATGCTGCTCTGCCTTGGATTTGCCAGCCTCCAGAACTGTGAGAGAATAGATTTCTGTTTTTATAAATCACCCAATTTCAGGTATTCTGTTACAGAAGCACAAATTAGATTAAGTCACTCTCCTACATCCTGTTCCTTGTGATTTTACAGGACTTTTCATATCTTTATTAGCCATGTAACTGATGCTAGAGGAACCTGAAACTCTGAATCATTTTGTTATTTACACACACAATTTTTCTTCCTAATTTCTTAGTGTTTCATTGCTAATCCAGGTGAGAAAAACGATAGTCTGGTATTTCATCAAGCATCATGAAACTTAATCATCTTTAGTTCAATAAGCAATATGCAAGAATTCATATGATGCTGTGAAATAATGAGCCTCTTGGAAACATTTCCTTTATGGTTAATAACTTCATAGTTATTTCTCCTAAAGTTAATACTTCACTACCTGAATAGTTTAAAAGAGAACAACTCTCCTTAACTGCATTAGGAAACATGATTAAAACAGATCATTAATCTAAAGTCAGCACATTTTAGAAAAATGAGTAAGGCAAACATTCTAAGTGGGACCAGCTTTTAATTTTGTATTCATTATCTTCATAATGGTTTATATCTTTATAATTAAAATACCTTGCAATTTACAGGGCACTTTCACAGAGCTGTTTTTCCTTTTTTTTAAATCCTCATAATGTGATTGAAGAAAGTATTCTTCTTCTCATTTTATAGCTGAGGAAATTGAGTCTCAGAAAGGTGTTTGTGACATGTCCAGGGATATAGCTAATAAGTAGCAGAGACCAGTCTGGAACTGCTGTGTTCAATCCAGAGTCCTTCAAAAAGGGTTTTAAAGGCTTTCCTTATGTTTATGCTAATCTCAATTTCTAAATTATCTTTCTTCCTCAAGAGATGCCTTTATGAGAAAAGAATTTCATGGTCAAATAAGTTTGGAGGGAATTCTGTCAATTAAATTACTCTTCAGAGTAATCATATATTTATTAGTTTTAAATGCTGTGAAAACTTCTCTATTAATGAAGCCTTTTTAACTTTGTTTAATCTAGTCCAATTTCCAGATATAATTGATCATTGAAATTTTTGTGTCTAGTAATTGCTGCAAACCCCCATAGGACCATTAAAAAAGGCTTAGGTGCTATCTAAAAATGTTTAGGAAATGAATAATTGATTCTGAACACATGAATAATGTTGCTTTAAAAACATGTGAATACAAATGTGGAGCAATGCTTTGTGGTTGATTAATACCAATAGTAATTATTATTAAGCCAAGTGAAAGTAGAATATGCAAGATTTTAAAAATATAATTTTGTTGAGGCACAAATGACATGAATAAAGTAGTAATAGCACATAAATATGTAATAAGAATTTGGGTAACATTATTGTTTTCTATTAATAGATAGAAGTTGATCAGGAGAAAAATTCCTAAGCACCATTGTGCTTGATAGCAGAAGGGCTAAGACTGAGAATTTAGAGGTATGGGAATAAAATTTAATTTTTGAGATTTAAAGCTAATAGGTTGATCTCTATTGCTAGGGAAAAACCTGAGATGGTTACTGCAATGGCTAACACTTTTAAACATAGTGGTATTGTTATATAAGGATTATTCATAGGAGCAATGTTAGAGATTGCCACCTATAAGGAAAGTCAATATTTCATATAAGAGTTTAGCAAAGATTAAAGTCAGAAAGTGGTCTTGAAAGAAGAAAATAAGTGCATGGTTTTGTTTTTCAGTTCTAAGTCAAAAGGACTTGGTACAATGTAAATGCCATTAAAGTAAAAACTATCTCTAATCTTTTATCTGAGATATGTACTGCAATTCACTACCAAAAATTCGTGTTTGGGGAAAAAAAAGAATATATGTTTCACTAATTTGACATTTCTTCCATAAAATTGCTGAAATTTGGAATTAATAAATTTGGAATCGTTGATACTTCAATCAACTTCTCCCCATACACAGACTATATTTAGAGGATACTCTCTACAGGTGTGATTGTAAGCTGAGAACAGTTCTGCAAAATAAAGACTATTCTCAATTCTTAAAAAAATGTGTTTCGTGGAAATTTGTTTCCCAAGTCACTTTAATGAACCATGAACAACTGTTTATAAGAAAACTGAACAAACTAAGCCTACTTTCCTGTTTGGTCAGCAGCATGGCACTGTGGTATTCTACAGAGAGATCATTTGAAAGCTTTCTCTATGATTAAGAGATTTTTCAATATAATCACTCAATAATAAACTAGAGGGTCTTCAAAGAAAATTGAAAAGAAGTTATCTTTGCAACTAGAGAGAGGGATAATTATTTTATGGTAATTTTCTTTCCCTTTCTCCCTCTTTTCTATTAATTTATTTTTATATGACAGCGGAATGCATTACAATTCTTATTACAAATATAGAGCACAATTTTTCATATCTCTGTCTTGTATATAAAGTATGTTCACACCAATTCATGTCTTCATACATGTACTTTGGATAATAATGAGCATCACATTCCACCATCATTAATAACCCCATGTCCCTTCCCTTACCCTCCAACCCCTCTGCCCTAGAGTTCATCTGTTCCTCCCATGCTCCCACTCCCTATCCCACTATGAATCAGCCTCCTTATATCAAAGAAACATTCTGCAATTTGGTTTTTTGGGATAGGCTAACTTCACTTAGCATTATCTTCTCTGCATTATCTTCTCTAACTCCATCCATTTTCCTGCAAATGCCATGTTTTTATTCTCTTTTATTGCTGAGTAATATTCCACTGTGTATATATACCACATTTTTTTATCCATTCATCTATTGAAGGGCATCTAGGTTGGCTCCACAGTTTAGCTATTGTAAATTGTGCTGCTATAAACATTGATGTGGCTGTGTCCCTGTAGTACGCTGTTTTTAAGTCCTTTGAGTATAGACCAAGGAGAGGGATAGCTGGGTCAAATGGTGGTTCCATTCCCAATTTTCCAAGGATTCTCCATACTGCTTTCCATATTGGCTGCACCAATTTGCAGTCCCACCAGCAGTGTATGAGTGTACCTTTTCCCTACAACCTTGCTAACACTTATTGTTGTTTGTCTTCATAATAGCTGTTAATTCATCTACTTTTATCAATTCAACTTATCTCAGAACTATTAGTAAAGGAATTTCCAAATGAAAGTGTGTAGAAATGGATAAGGGTCATCATTAGTTCAAGGAAAGCGGAGACCTTTAGGCAACTTCAAATACAACCCTTCACACAGATGTTTAATAATTTTGCAGATTTGGCTCCCCTCCTCTTTGCTAGAGCAAGACAGGAAAAAACCCTAGATTAAATCACATTTTAGTCAGGCCTTTTATTAATTTTTGCAGTCCTAGGGATTGAACCAAGGGTAGTGCCTCACGCATGCTCGGCAAGGGCTCTCCACTGAGGTGTGTGTATACACAGTCCTTGCTTATGTCTTTTAGAACAGTATTCCATGTTGGGCACTAGATTATATTCTTAGCTCTATGAATCTTCCATAAATAACTACTTAGAAAAGACAGAAATAATTTTGAATGATTCAATTTTCCTCTACACATTTAGTTCTTCATTGTACATACACAACACACACACACACACACACACACACACACACACACTTGCAGTTTGCTAATTTTGCTTAACTGCCTTTCATTGGAAAGAAAATTTGAAAACCCAGTAATGAGACAGAAAATCTCAGAACAACTTGCAAACTACTACGTTGTAGTGAACTTGGATTTGATATTACAGCTTATAACCTTTATACTCATCCCTGAGGCCTTCAAATTTCCCTTTGCTCTACATTATGCAGCTTTGCAATTAGGGAAGACAGTTACCCACTGTAAACTGTCATCCTTGAATTGCTTTAATAGAAATTTTTACTAAGGGTCAGGTTGTATCATTGTGTAGCAAAGAAATCCGAACAATAGCTAAGGCTGAGATTTCAAAAATGGACTTTCACTTTCTTCCTTGAATCAGTCAAAATGATCTCTTTTTACCTGTTCTGTGGTACTGAAGACTGCATTTTGCTTTGAATGGTGTGCTTTGCAATTTACTAAGCACTCTTCCACATATTATCTTGTCACTTGTGAGAGAAGGTGGGGACGGGGACACAATACTGGCATGACAGGAAGAGTAGGTGTCATTCGAAGTTTTTCCAATGAAGTAACTGAGCTTAGAGGTGAGTGAATTTCCATGTACCAGTAGAGGATATGGTCAAGGCAGATGGGTCTTCTACACTCTTTCAGTTCTCTTCCCATAATCACACTATAGTCAAAGCTGAGTGTAGGCTGCATTTAATAAAAAATTTTAAGTGAGCTAGATTTCTTTCTTTCTTTTGGTACTGGGGATTGAACTCAGGACACTTGACCACTGAGCCACATCCCCAGCCCTATTTTGTATTTTATTTAAACAGGGTCTTACCAAGTTTCTTAGTGCCTTGCTTTTGCTGAGGCTGACTTTGAACTCTGGATCCTCCTACTTCAGCCTCCTGAGTCACTGGGATTACAGGTGCCCAGTTCAAGTCCCATTTCTATCTGTCACTAACCTACTGGGTCTCCTTTGCAAATTCTCTGGGTACCAACTTCTGTGTCTGTCAAGTAAGAACAATACTAACTTTACTAAACTCCCAGGGCACTTTGTAGAACTCAGTAAAATATTTTATTTATTTATTTTAAATATTTTTTAGTGGATCTTTTATTTCATTCATTTATTCATATGCGGTGCTGAAGATCAAACCCAGGGCCTCACACATGCCAGGCAAGCGCTCTACCACTGAGCCACAACTCCAGCCCCCAGTAAAATAATTTATGATGAAGCTAAAAATACTGTCTGCCCAAATGAGCAGTAGTTGAGCTACTTCACTAGTCCTTCAGCTGCTTTAACATGTGAATAACAAAAAGGTGTAGTATTTTAATTATACATTTCTGGTCAAATATATGAAAATGTCCCTGTCTTTTTTTTTTAATAGATAGAAATTTTATTTTTATTGGTACATAACAATTACATAGAATTGTGGGTTCCATTTGGCATATTTGTACATTCACCTAACATACTTTGCTCAACTTCATTTCCCGATCCCTCACTTCCTCCCTCCCTCTGCTTGCCTTCCTCTATCCTACTAGTTTCCCTTATGTTTTTTATGAGATTCTCTTGAAAATGTCCCTTTCCTATTTTTTTTTGGTCTGGGGATTAAATCCAGGGGTGCTTAACCACTAAGCTACATCCCCAGCCCTTTTTCATATTTTATTTAGAGACAGGGTCTTAATGAGTTGCTTAAAACCTTGCTAAGTTGCTGAGGCTGGCTTTGAACTCACGGTGGGCCTGAGCCACTGAGATTACAGGTGTGCACCACTTCACCCAGCTTACTTTTCTTTTTGATACAGGTGAGATACTTCAAGAAACTTCATAATGGTTCATCTTTATTTGAGAAAAATGAAGCAGAAATCCAAAAGTTGTGCAGGTTTCAATCCAAACTGATTTTGGCACATATTATTCTGCTCTTCAGATTGAAAACAGAAATAGAAAATCTAGGAATATATTCTGAGCCATTTTGGAAGTCAGCTTTTTATTAAAAGAAGTAGAACAATAAGTCAAGAAAACCATCCTCCCATTCATGTGTATAACATCATTCTCAAATAGCTGGCAAGATTCCAGAAAAGTATAATAATTTGTATGTGGATTACAAAAGGCTGCTAGTGAGAGATCTCATTTTTATTATAATACCAATTGCTAAGCTCTAATTAGGTGCATAAAACCCTGTCCAACCTTCAGATGCCTAACCTGATTTGTTAACTACAATTGGACAAATATTCTTTTTATTTTTTTAAAAAATTTGTAGTTGTAGATGGATAGCACGCCTTTATTTTATTTATTTTTTTTATGTGGTGCTAAGGATAGAACCCAGTGCCTCACACATGCTAGGCAAGCATTCTGCCACTGACCTACAGCCCCAGTCCTGTACAAATATTCTTAAATATTACAATTACACAAAACAAAAATGCAATGATTCCTTAATGTAAAAAACTCTGTGACATTAGTTTGATTCCCTTAACTACTCCTTTAAATTATTCTGAAACTTCTCAAGATTAAAAGACAGTTCTTTTCCATTATGAAAAAAACTATGATACCTATTATCAGAATTTTGAAGTTGCCACTCCACATCATTTTGTGGCCACCTTTTCAGGTTGTTCAAAGTTTCTTCATGTTCAGAGACCCTGGCCTGTGCAAGAGCTGGACTGTTGCCTTCAACATTGATAAGATTTACTGAGCACTGCTTACAGTTGCTGTAAAACTCTATAATCCAAAGGAGAATGTTGTGCAGTTGGCATCCCTTACATCCAAAATACATCTTACTTATTTTTTCTGTCTACTCATACAAGTTTTCATGTCTGCCACCTGTATCTAATTGGCTAGCTGATTTATTGGGTTTTATGTTTCTTCAGCCCCCTTTAAAAAGTATAAATGTCTCCTGCTTAGCTTTAAAAACTTAATTTTATAAATCCTTCGTTCATTTCAAATTCTTCCTGATGAGTAGGACCACACAACTCTTAATTGTAAGATGACGCTGGATTAATTTCTGAGTACCTGTCATTTTTTTTTTCTTTCAGTGTTGTGTGTTCATTTTCTAAAGACTTTATGACAAGCAATAGGAAGGAAATGTTTAGGGAGAAAAAAATGAATTAATTGGTTATCTATCATGTCAAAAATAATATTAAACTGTGCTCTACATGTTATATGAAACTAAAGAATTTAGAATATTACACTGAATGAAAATCAAAAAGAAACAATTCTAAGCAAAATGAATACTGTGTAAAAAATGATCACAATATACTACTTAGCTCAACAAGAAACAATATTTACATAGCCATACTGTAGGGCACTGGCTAATGATTGAACAAAAATACAATATTGGAGGATGGGAGGAGGAGGAGGAGGAATAGAGTTTAGAAAGTTAAATTCTTGATTACCATAACAAGAATTCAACAAATAAAACAAAAAGTGATGACTCAACCATAGTGCATGTTTATTACCTAGAAATTCAGAGGTGAATATCTGAAGAAGGGCTACAAGACTTGGAAAGAGTTGTCTTTTAAAAAATGGAACTTGGAAAAGGTATAGGGGAGCTCAAGGAAAAAAGAAGACAGAACTGAAGCTTTTAAAAAAATGATACATAAAAATTATACATATTTATGGGATACTCCTATGTTTTAGTATATGTATACATTGTGTGAGGCTCAAATAGAGGTAAGCATATCTCATAGTAGGGCGACTCTAAACAACAATAATGTATTGCCTATTTTAAAAGAGCTAAAAGGAAGAATTTTGAATCTGGAGCTTTTTTGATACATTTTCATTATACCTGAACTTGTAGATTATGTGCATACAAGACTTTAATAAAAATATAACTACTTTTAAAAATGAAATGGCAAAATTTTAAAGTGATAATTGTGAAGACTGTGATATTTTCATGGTAAATGGGGTTTTCTATTGTGGAAGTCTCTGAGTACCCTGGACTGTAAAAGTGCTCCATGGTATGTTTTGGCATTTTATTTCATTGGGGATCTACAGGCTTACCCAGATGCTAAACCAGTGGGAGACTTTGAATGGTGCCAACTTCCAACAAACTGCCTTGCATATAGTCTAACCTAAGCCCCTGTTTATCTCCCTCCACCCTGAAATCGTCCCTAAAATGCCAGGGGTTGAGGTACCTTGTACATCTTGGACAGAAAGACTTCCAGCTTGATTTTAGCTACTGATTGCTTTTATATTTCTGAAAACTGTTTTAAACTTCTTACTTTTGAGTTGCTATAAATATTTCCAAAATAGTTTATTCAGAATTTCTAAGTGAGGTTGCAGAGTTAATTATAGGTCATTTTGCCATGGACTTTATGATTGCATTTGAGCATTTGGATCCCTATAAATTTATTTATCCCTAAATTCCTTGATAAGTAGAATCAAGAGTTTTCGTATTTGTATCGTCAAAGTTCAGCACAGTAACTGGCTTATAACCTGCATTCAATGAACATTTGGTAAAAGAAGGCCTGAGAAAAGCATTTGACTAGTTTTAGTTTAAGCCAGATTAGTATAGTGTACCATCAACGGGCCTTTGCTGGGGTTGTGGCTCAGTGGCAGAATGCTTGCCTAGCATGTGTGAGGCACTGGGTTCGAGTCTCAGCACTGCATATAAATAAAGGTCTACTGACAACTGAAAAAATTAAAAAAAACTCCCACAACTCTGTTAAATCTTTTTTTTTTTTTTTTTAAAAAGGGCCTTTTATTTTAAAAGGGGTTAATTCTGTGTTCATAAGGGAGTTCACTAAGTTTCCTCAATTTTTTTTTTTTTTTTTAGGTAGGATCTACCAATGTTGATGATTCAGATCCTAGATCTTGCAAATAGGTGATTTTTTTTGAACCTCTCAAACTTCCACACCATACCTGGCAACAAATTTTTCTACTTGTATAGTAGCCTCCTGTCCTAACCCACTACTATGAAGTCATCATATGCTTTCTATGGTCACTTTAGATTTCTAGGGATACACACACACACACACACACACACACACAAATATAATGTCAAGTTGATTTATAACAAATGTTAAAGATAAATATCAGGTCTATTCTTTTTCATACAGCAAGGTCCACATTTATTTGTGGTTGTGGCATGGGTCAGAATACAGAGGGCAGAAAGTGACAAGGAGCAAACATCCTTGGAATCACAGCATCGTAGACTCTAAGAGATAAGTCAGAATCAGATGCTCATTTTCCAGATTAATTTGATGTCCATTTATCAACCAGTTTGACAAGAGTAAGAATGAAGATGCTATTATAATGCAGAACACATTCTATATACACTAAAGATTTCCCCTTACAGCCATCTGCTTTTATAGTTTATAGGAGGACTACATTACCTCTAAATATGCATACTGCAGTGCATTATTTTTTTCTTGTAGCAACCATTTCCCTAATTTTATTTTACATAAGTTAATGTGAACAACAGTTTGCATTCACAATATCAACCAATATCCACTACTAAATGTATTCTGGGAAGTAATGAGGTTTTATGTAAATGAATTGTATCGTGTTTATAATTCTCAAGGTTATCATTATAAATATAACTGTTTATATAATTTCATTAACTTTATTAACCAAATAAATTCCTCAAAAGAGTATCTGGAAAACAGGAGGTAGTGATAGTGGGAATCAGTATCATTAACTTCTAGTTAAGCTCTCTACCTAAGTTCAAAAATCACTATGATAAAAAAGGAAGACAGTGATAGAAGGAATGGAAAAGTTTCTATAGAATGCTGATGAAGACATGAAGGAAAAGAAATGTATATAGGCAAACCCTGTGGCTCATAGTAAAGGAAACTGGGGCCACCAAAATATGGAGAATTCTAGGGTCTCCCAAATACACAGTAGTAGAGCTGAGATTAAAACCAAGGTCTCCTTTTTCCCAGTCTCTTATTTTACCCATTGGAGCAGACCACAGTGCTCTTTCCTAAAGAGCTTTGAGAAAATTGAGAATATCATCATAATCATGCAGTTCAACAGGTGTATTTTTACATGCATACATTTCATTGCAAAAAAGTGGAATTAAAGTGTCTATTTAGTGCTTTATTTTCTTGCCCAGCCTATGTAACAAGCAATAGTAGGATTGTAGTCACATGATTCCAAGCCAGATATTCACCATTTCTTATAAGACTTTGGAAATGCCTCTATGCTTTCCCTGAGTTTTGAATCTTTTAATTTTCACCTTTTAAAAGTAATTTCATTGCTCCTAGGTGAAGCTGTGTGTGTGTGTGTGTATACACATACTACACACATGTATATATACAAGTATATTGTGTGGCTCATGCTTTCTTTGTGTTATTTCATCTATCCCACTGAGAAGCAAGGATGACAATGAGACTTTCAAAAACGTTTGTGGATCCCAAGGAAGAATCAATCATACAAAATTTTGTTAGTGACAACACTTGAGGCTTTTACTGTCATAAATTTTGGACATGGGCATTATAGAAAAAAAAATAGCATTTCTGTGTAGAGTGAGAGTCTTTTTAATTATTTGGTTTCCAATTTCTTTCCTCATATCAGTAATGATGCTTGTCGATAATCCATATTGTTATTTTTTGTCTCACCCTTCCTTCACTTTCTCTTCTCTCATTTTTCTTGTCATGTCAATCCACCCACCCACCCACTTTTAGCACTGAGCTTGACTAGCTTAAGGAAAATTTATGGTTTTTTAAAAGCAGCAAAACACTTTCAGGAGGCACATTTTTTTTTTAAATCATCGTTCCATATATATCAAGTACTCCTGAAGCACCACACATAAAATGATAAAGAAATAACCTGCTTTCATTGAGTTACATCTTTATAAGTGCTTTCAGTTGTTTTTCTAAACTGTACATGCATTATCCCACAGGATTACGCAAAGGTGTCATTCACACTATACACATTATAAAATGGTGGGTAGAACTCATGTCTGATTTTGTTAAATGGTGTTTTGTTTTGTTTTTAAAAAATCCTACTTTGAGAAGGACTACATTATCTTATTTAAAGAAATACATATTTTTTAAACAAGGAAGATGCTAGAATAACCTTGAATTTTTTTGGGGGGAGGGGTATCTGTCAGATTGTTACTAGGCAGGCTGTTCCCTTGGCAACACAGCATCCATAAAAGAATTGGGAGCTATCTAGAACATCCTTGACTGTAAAAACGCTGAAATGCCAATGAAAATAGAGGCCTAGCTGACATTTGGACTATATACAACTCTATTATCACAAAAGAATACAAATAATGCTTCAATATGTGGAAGCTAGAGAGAAGAAATGGGGGGGGAAGGTGGGAGGAATCTCTTGAAAATAGAAGAGATCAGTGGAGTAAAGGGACTGGGGGAGGGAGGAGGGAAGAGAAAGGGTAGATACTGGGGGACAATATTGATCAAATTATGTTGTTATAATATGTGCATATATAAATAGGTAACGATGAATTCTACTATATGTATAATTATAATGCACCAATAAAAACATGACAAATGAAAAAAGCCTTGGATTTGTTTTTCACTTTATAGTTTACCAGATTCTGATACTGACAACAGTATACTGTAGCGAGGGGACTACCATTAATTCCACTTAAAGAACATAACTGTGATGAGCAGTCTAGCAGGGGTTGGGCTTTGCCTTTTCTTCCTCTTCCTCCTCCTTTTCCTTCTTATCACAAAAAAAGAAATGATGCCGTTTGAAAATGAAGAAATTATTTCTCAAAAATAATTAAAATAATTTAAAAATATCACTAATTTGAAACAGAAACGATCTTCAACAAAACTAAAAGATATTTTGATCTTAATCACGATATATGTGATAGAGCTGCCAAATGCAGGAAAGGTCAAATAGGAAGATAACCTGAAAAGGATGCTTATATCTCCACATCTTTAAGTAATTAGATTAAAATAGATAGCATGATTTGGTGTGGGGAGGGATATCAGTTCCTTCTGAAACAATGGAAATGTGATGAGTGCCAACAATGTGGAACTCCCTAGACACTATTTGGTACCACAGTGTGGCAGGAGAGGCAAAGTCAAAGGAGGAAACACAGTCTTGTACCACTTAAGGACATGACATATACTGAGAAATGAAATAGGTGAATTCATTATTGTGTGAACAACACAAAGTGTAATTTCACAAACCTAGTGGTATATTCAATCACTTCATGTGATCTTCTGTTGCAAATGAGAAACAATAAACACAAGACATCTGAGGCAGCCAATGATGTAACATGGCATACTGTTTCCAGTAAATGTTTTTAAAAATAAGGAGTACACTCTAAAATACAACAAAAAGTATAGTAAATATATAAACCATTAACATATTTTATCATTATGTTCTCTGAATAATTATATGTGCCATACTTTTACGTGACTGACAGCTCGGTAGGTTTGCTTGTATCAGCAATATCAGACATGTGAGTAATGCCTTGTGCTGGCAGTAGGAATTCTTCAATTTTATTATAATTTATGGAACCACTAACATATATTTGGCAGGATGTTGACCAAAACACAGTTATATGGTACATGCCTACGTAGACATGCCACATTCATAAGAATTAGTCTGCAGAGGAGGCAGAAAAAAGGAAAAAGACTCCAAAGGTGAGTAATTGCAATTGCTATTCTTTGCTGTCTGAGGAAAGAATAAAAGGCTCTCAGACTACAATCCTGTCACAAGGAGCTTCACTGTAACACAGGGAAGATTGTATTAGTCCCAAATGCTGCCCTACCCTACCATATGAAATCACATCAAACAGATGAGCAAGAAAGAAATTTATCTCATTTAAAAGTAATAAATGAGGATAAACTTGCACAGCATTTATACAAAAACACTCCCCCAAAAGGTAAAAAGGAACAGAAGAAATAATAGCAGATAAAACCCACTCAACTGAAAAAATGAATCCATCAAGTGTGTGAAAAATGTGACCAAATTATACTGCCGTACCTGATCTGAACGAACTTAAGGAAACAGAGTTCATAGACACAGGTGATCAGAAAACCATGGCAAAACAAGAGGAAATGTAGCATTAACTAATAGAACTCAGAAAAGAAATGGAAAAGAAAAAACAATGCCATCCAGAAATAAGGCTATATTGTAAAAAAAAAAAAAAAAATAGAGCAGGCAAAATTTTTAAAAAGTCACAGAGATAAGGTGAAATAATTCTGTCATCTTGATAACTCATGTCTGAACATACAACATTTTAAAGTATAAACATAGGGCTGGGGGTATAGCTCAGTGGTAGAGTACTTGTCTAGCATGTGCAAGGCCTTGGGTTTGACTCCCAGTACTGCAAAACAAACAATAATAAAAACATATGTAATATGAAAATATTTGTAGGTATAATGGCAAACACAAGAAATAGCAAGGGAATAATATAATAAACTGTGTGCAGTAGAGTAAAAGTAGAAGATATACCAATTATATATTACTTATAGCAGGGAGTCAACAGAAAACACCTAAATCAAACACATAATTCAAAGTTATAGTCAAGAAGAAAGCCACAAGTAGAATAAGCAAACTGCAGCAAACATGGATAATATATTAAATTGTAGTTCATAGTGCTGATCACTAGTTTACTTACCCAGTATCTTTCCTCTATCTCTCTTTATATCAGAACACTTATTTTAGTTTATATATCCTTCTTTCCTCCACAGGATCATATACTTTAGGGCAGTGGTTCTTAACTAGGAGCAATTCTGTCCTCTAGGAGACATTTGGTAACGTGGAGACATTTTTGACTGACACAATTTGGGGGGATGCAACTGGCCTATAGGATAGAGGCTAGGGTGAAGAGACAGCTCCTGTCCAAAATCTTGTGTGATCTTTCAGGAGCAACTATAGGTAATTACAAAGGTTTTGCTTGTTAGTCTTTGATGGGGGAAAGCTGCTTGCTTTAGAGGACAACTAGCACATGCCAGTCTGGGAGAGTAGCAGTCAATGACATAGGACTGCCTGAGCTGGTTTTGCTTGGGTTAGATCATACCTCCCGCCTCCCTGGATCCCAGCCTAAGCACCTTCTTTCTGAGGTCTCCTTATCAGGGTCCTTTACTGAGATCCTTTTCTGCATTGGGATCTAATTCTGTTCTACTGCCAGCATTCACACCTCACCCCACAAGGCCACAAAATGGTAGGGACCTTTGTTCATCACTCCTCAGCAATGACTCAATTCTTCTTGTCTGCACTGCATGATCATCTAATTGACTTGTGTCCCATGCTAGTTTACTGGGTGGGGGAGAATGTGACAGGAGGAGCTGATACTACTTTCCTTTTTGGTCTCTAGCTAACATTATCACGGTACATAAATAAAATCTTGATCATTACTCTCATTTTGGCTTCACTGTCTAAAGGAACCACCTCAACACCTCACAGTTTGGTAGAGATGCTGGTAAACACCTTCCAATGCACAGAACAGCCTCTCAAGATGAATTATCTGATTCAAAATATTAAAGAAAGCTGAGGCTTTGTGGGGGAACTGACCCAATCACCAACTCCAGGGTCAATAAGTTCATGGAATTATCCTTGAATGTTCTTCATTCAGGGGTGGAAAAATGACCAAGATGTCCCAATCATATCAAAGTGAATGATTTAATAGTCTATGGTCGGGGAGAATTGCCCTCAATTTTTGTTGCAATGATTACAAACAAGGAAATATGTAGGCCTTGACTGGCACTGACAGCTACCCTGTGAACACAAGGGTAAATAACTCTGGAATTAAGTTTACTCTATGCTGGAGTAAAGAGAGAGACGGACAACCTAACCCATGAGGACATTATGGCTGAAGCCAACACCACCTTTGGATATTCAGAAATGTATAATAATAAATCTTCTTATGGTTTAATCCAGTTCCAGTTGGAGTTTTCTTACTTGCCAATGAAAAATAGTTAAAGATAAAAAAGCAATGAAATTAGAAAGCATACCCAAAAGCAAACATACATTATATATATATATATATGTAAACATGTATGTAATATATATATGTATGTATATATACATTTCATTTAATATCTTAGTGTTATTTAATATTGAAAGTTTAGTGGTTTAGACAAAGGGGAATGAAGGGAACGGATCGGGGACAGAAATAGGAACGACAGTGCAATGAATCTGACATAACTTTGCTATGTACGTACATACATGAATACATCACGGTAAATCTCAACATCGTGTACATTCACAAGACTGGGATCCTAATTACAGTAAGATATATTCTGTGCTTGTGTAACTATATCAAAATAGATTATACTGTCATGTATAACTAAAAAAACAAATACAAGGTGGGATTATGGCTTGATGGTAGAGTGATCAACTAGCACGTTGTGAGACACTGGGTTTGATCCTTTATTTAAAAATAAATAAATAAAACCCAAAGGTATTGTGTCTATCTACAACTAAAAAAAATATTAAAAAACAAAATAAAACTAAAACAAAACAAATGCAATTTTAAAAAAAGAAAAAGTTTCCCTCATTCTTCCTATCTTAAAAGCTAAAGAGAAAGAGATAAAGAACAAAAATAAAAAATAATTTACCAGTTAAGGCATTCTCAGATTTGGGAAAGAAAATATTTTAAATCAATTCCATTTAAAAAATGAAAGTTTACTTATCCCTGTAATAAGCACATTAACCACATTTTCACATACAGAAAACTTAGGTACATTCAACTGTTTACAAAACAAATCTCCATATAACACACTTACATTCATGTGGAGTATATGAACTTATTAACTTCAATAGATTCACAATTTTTGCATTTGGTACTTATTTTCTAAAATTCAGTTCATAGATAATGTTTTCAGGTTAGAACAATCTCTTCTGAAAGGTTATAATTATTGTATTCATACAATGAGAATCCAACAATTCTTTAGCTTTCATCTAAAGCTTTAGCAATCTTAGTTACATAACTTGCAATGCAGAGTTGTCTTAGCAGGTTGTACTGTTTGGTTTACAGTTTAAGTCACTTAAAATAGTTCACAATTATTTGTGCAGCAAGGGAAAAAAGCACCAAGGATAATAATTTTTTCTCACATCCTAGGTAAAATCACAGCACGATGATCTCATTTTCCCTTTAAAATCTAACTATTTGTAAAGAGCATTTATTTCAAATGTGCAATCTTTAAACTTTCTCAGTGACATCCACAGGTACAACCAACATATGAATGGAAATGATAAAAAAGAGACTCTGTTCATAATACCTACTAACTTAATACAATTCAATTTAACATTGAGAATTTCTATTCTTGAGCTCTTTAGTTCTAAAAATAATTTCAAAATAAGCATAATACTTATAAATTTCTCAGCTATAGATCTTGAAAAGAAAATCTAAAGTTGCCTTTCCTGCCAGTATATAAAACAGAAATTTTCTTGATGAACAAAGCATCTTTTATGGTAAGGACATACATAAAGAAAATAGTTTCTACAAATTAATATAAAAACTTATGTGCATAAAGATGAAATTCTCCCAATTGTATATGTATTGTAACATTTTAAATAACATAATAAAAAATTCAAAGCACAGCTTGAAAAAAATATCCCATGTGTTAATACTCCAGTCAATATATATGTCAGCATATATGTCACTAACAATTAAGAGAAAATTTCTAATGTAAATGATCAATGCGATCTCTTTGGAAATACATTCTTCAAAAAGTTCCAATATGTAATCTTGTCTGTCAAATTTCAACCCAAGTTTTTTTTTTTTTTTTTTTACACTAACATGTAATTCAGTGAGAACACAAGTATGGACAGAGGCCACTCATCAGACTCTTTACTTTGGTACAGGCCAGCTGAGCTTTTATGTTCTTTTTCTTTACCACAGGCACATGGTAAACATCATATTAATAACAACAGACATTTATGACAATTTTTGCTATTCACAGAATGCTAATAAACATTATTTTAAACATTCCCAGTTCATAACAAAAATACCTTACCTAAATATAAACAAAGAACTCTAGATTTAAAACATTTTTAAACAAATACAGAGATGTTTAAGAAAAAACATAAATTACTTGCTTTGATAGCTTTCAGTCAAGGCTTATGACATTTCTTTTTCTATACAACAAGTGACTTTTCTAAGTATAAGAAGTTCCAGTTTTTGCTAAGATTTCATTTCTTTTTCCCAGTGTTTTTTTTGTGTTCATGCACTTCTGTTGTGCTATTTACATTTACACTCTTTTTCCGAGATGAGGTATTAGCAACAACTGCATTAGAAGGTCCACTGTTAGCTACACAAAAAGAGAAAAACTAATGTTTAGATTTAAACAAGCAATCCACATTTAAATAATACAGCTGAGTAATAATAGACTGTCATCATTGTGATGTAAATGAAGCATCAACATTTAATATAGCATTTTTAACCTTTTACTTTTTAAGAATTCAACAAAAGTATAGAAAAGAAATAACAATGGGCCCTGTTCACAAAATAAGTTTCTCATTTCACTCTGTGTTATTCCTGGGAGACTAATTCACTGCCCTCATTTTTAGGTACTATGCATTGCACTTAATGACTTAACTTTATACTTGTGGTCTAGGACTTTTCCTTTTGTTCCAGATATGTAAATATATATCTAAATGCCTTGTGGAAGTCTCTTTTAGATATTGGATAGGAAACATAAAACTAACATGCTTAACAGTAAATTCATCATTTCTCCTATACAATTCTATTTCCTCCTATATCTCTCATTTCGTCACTATATATATACAGCTCAAAGTTTGAAAACCAGAAACATTCTTGGCTTGGGAAACATTTTTCCTTATCTGAACCAACATGAAGGTCTAATGAGTCATCCAAAGCTATTCTAGGTGGAGTTACACTTCTTTGAGAGGGCATGCTCCTGTCTGATTAATATTTCTGTAGATAACAAGTATACACTCAATGCAAAATTTGAAAAACAAGTACTTAAAAGACATCGAAGAACGAATAAAATTAGGGAGTTACTGGAGAATAATCAATACTTATAAGAGAAGAAAAAAACAATGGGATGAATTTCCCCTTTTTAGTGTTCAGCCTGAGAAAAGGACCCAGTCTATACCATATAGAATGGCTAAAAATCTAACATAAAACCCAATTGTACCAGCATGAAGAACCAGATAACAAGTACTATGAGAATTATAGCTGATAGAAAGTAAGGTGAGAAATCTTAGGCAAGGAGAGACTGTAATTCTAAGTATGAACCCTGATCAATCTATGGCATGAGCAGAGCAAGCTCTAAGCTGCCCTGTAGGTTAAAAAAAGAGAAATGAAATTTGAGCTATCACCTACTTCAAGGGACAAAGTTTTGCAATCCGAGTTCAAATTAACTCTTTGTTTAATAAAACAAACAAACAAAAACATTTTTTGGAAGAACATAACTGAAATAATAGAATCCAAAGTTTTATAACATATCATTCATAAGGTCTAAGTTATAATGCAAAATTAGTCATTATGCTAAGAAACATGAAAATGTCTATCTCCTCAAGAATGAGCAAAATGATAAAGACCAATACTGAGAGAAGTCTTTTATAGACAAGGTTTTTAAAGTAGCAAATTTAATTATGCTCTAGGTCATAGGAAAATAAGTTAACGTGATGTCTCTGCAAAACCAAAACAAAATACCTATAAAGAAGAATCAAATGTTTCAAACTAAATAAATTAAATAAAATATCTTAAAAACTGGTTGGGTGCTGGGAGCAATGACACATGCCTATAATCCCAAATATCTGGGAGGCTGAGGCAGGCAGATCCCAAGTTTGAGCTCAGCCTGCAACTTAGTGAGACACTGTCTCAAAAAGTAAAAGGACTGGGCTGTAGCTCAGTGGTAGAGTGTTTGACTAGCATGTGTAACATCCTGGTTCAATACCCGGGGGTATTGCAAACAAAACAAAATAAAACTTGGGTGGAGAAGGCCCGTAAAAGTAAATACCAGCACCAATCAGGATTACTACCAGACAAACAACCAAAGAAAAGGAAAGACAAGCAAACTGCCAAAAACCAAAGTGAAAAAGAAACCACTAGAAGCCAAACAGAAAAATTAAGCACTGCATACATGGAACAATTCAGATTAACTAAAACTTCGTATCAGAAACAATGGAACCAGAAGACAATGGAACAATATCTTTAAAGTGCTCAGAGAAAAACAAGTTTCTACACAGAATTCTTTATTCACCAAAATTACCTTGCAAGAATGGAGAATAAAGACATTTTTCAGTCACAGTAAAATGAACAGAATGTGCTGTCAACAGGCTGGTAGTACAAAAAATGCTAAAGAGTTTCATGCTGAAGGTAAATGATACCAGATGGAAACATAACACTTCAAGAAAGTAATGAAGAGTATCAAACATGGCAAATATGTGGAAAAAATATGACATTTCTTTAAAATATGACTATTTAAAGCAAGTAATATTATATTTCTGTATAAATAATATATATAGAAATAACACATAAACATATGGAAAACAATGTACAAAGGGTAGAAGGAGAAGAAGGTAAAGGAACCTGGACATTTGAACTCTAAGTAGATTTTGAAATGTTAAGAATATATATTAGAACAATCAATAAAAGAATAATACAAAAAACAGGGTGATGGTGCACAACTGTAATCCCAGCAGCTCATAAGGAAGAGGCAATAGGATCACAAGTTCAAAGCCAGCCTCATCAACTTGGCAAGACTTTGTTTCGAAATAAAAAATAAAAAGGGCAGGGGATGTGGCTTAGTGGCTAAGTGCCCATGGGTTCAATCACAAGTACCAAAATAAATGAATAAATAATAATAGTAACAATAATAATACAAAAAATGTAGCAAAAAGCCAATGGATATATTAAAATGCAATTGTGAAAAATATTGAATTAATACAAAATAAAAAGGAAAGAATAAAGGAATAGGGGCTGGGGTGGTAGCTCAGTGGTAGAGCGCTTGCCAAGCATGTGTGAGTCACTGGGTTTGATCCTCAGCACCACATAAACATAAATAAATAAAATAAAGGTATTATAAAAAGTGATTAAAAAAAGAATAAAGGAATAAAAATTCTAAGGAATAAACAGAAAATATAATAAAGTAGTTGACCTAAACCCAAACATTAGTAATTACATTAAATGTTAATGAACTATAAACACTGCAACTTTAAGGCAGATACTGTTAGAATGTCAAATCTATGTTTTAAAATGTCAAATACATGAATATGCAAAAATACACTTCTAATATAAAACTGATTATATACAGTAAGCCTAGGACACCTGGAATATAGCTATATTCATTTCAGATAAAATAAGCTTTAAGATAAAGCATTACTAGAAATGAAAGAGAAATTTTGTTACAATAAAGAGTCAAAATACATTAGAAAGATGTAATAATCAAATATGTATGCAATTACTAACAGAGCTCCAAAATACGAAGACAAAATTTACCAAATTGAAGAAAAACAAGATAATTCCACAATTATGAGTGGAGATTGCTTAGAACACCTCTTTTCCTTGTCCCAACATCCTGCCAAGATCTACATCTGACATTATCTACAACCTTGATCTAATGAGTGATAAACCACATCTATTAAAATCAATGAATCATACAATGACTATTTTTAAAGTACACTTAATACAAGATAATCCAAATGTTAAGTCATAAAAGAAAGCTCACATTTAAAGAACTGAAACCATACAGTATATGCTTTGTAACTTAAATGAAATTTAAAAAGAAATTGGTAAAAAGATATCTAAAAAACACCCAAATTAGAAGTTGACCAATAGACTTCATAACCACTTTTAGGCAATGCAATTAAAGTGCTCAGAAGAAAACGTAACAGCTTTAAATGTTCATATAACAAGAGAAGAAATATCTAATAGCTAATGACCCCAGAAACTAGAAAAAGAGCATAAAAATAAACCAAAGTAAGTAGAATGAAGTAGATAAAGAGCAGAAATCATTTAATTATAAAACAAACAGGCATATAATAAGGTAAAGTTGGTCCCTTGAAAAGGTAAAAAATATTGCTAAATTTCTGCAAGAATGATCAAGAACAAAAGAGAACACAAATTACCAGTGGACTAACAACAGGTTATGGTAATAATCTCATTCATTAAAAGAATCATAAAAATCAAAGTTGACAATGAAGACAAAATGAACATATTCCCTGAAAAATACAAGGTACCAAAACTGCCATAAAAATGAAATGGAAAATTAATTCTACCAAACATTTAAGGAAGAAATAACAATCTTACAAAAACTCATTCAGAAATTAAAAAAGGAAGAAATATTTCTTAAATCATTTTATGAAGCTAGAATTACCCTTGATAACAAAATATGAAAAGAACATCACAAAAAAAGGAAAACTACAGATCAAGATACTTCAAAAATGCAGATGCAAAAATCCTTAAAATTAAATTAACTCCAATTCATTTTTGTGGCAGTTCTGGGGTATGCATGGATGTGTGAGTGTGAGTTTGGGTGATACATCACGACCAAGTAGAATTTGTCTTAGGAACATAAGGTTAGCTTAATGCTTGAAAAGTGAAATATAACTCATATAACAACACTTTAACTTTATTATCTGAAAATATTTATGTAGTAATAGTTACAGTGAAGAAGACAATTATTCAGTATCTTAAACTACAATTTTATATCCTGATCTGTTAAAATGTACAAGGTTCAAGTCTACTTAAGATATTGACCCTAATTTATAAGGCCGTGTAATCTGAGTAAGCTATAATCAAGTATAAAAGAACAAATCAGCAGTACAGAGTATCACTGAAGTTCTTGTTTTCAGAGTTATAAATACATTATCAGTAGAGGTTGTTTCGTTAGGTCTTGAAGGATGAGAAAGAATTAAGAATCTTAGAAGAAAAAATGGAATTTGGGTAGAAGTAAAGAGTTTGGCTACTGTAAAACAACAGTAATAGAAGCTACCATTTTAGTGAGGGCTTAAAATGTGTACTAAGTACTTTCTATGTTGTTGCATTCATTTCTGATACTTCTTAAATTTTTTTGGTACAGGGGATTGAACCCAAGGGTGCTTAACCACTGAGCCAAATCTTTAGCTGCTTTTTAAATTTTGAGACTGGGTCTAAGTTACTTAGGGCTTTGGTAAATTGCTGAGGCTGGCTTGATTCTCTTGCCTCAGACTCCCAAACTGCTGGGATTATAGGCCCGCATCACAGTGCCTGGCTTCTGACAACTTTTAAAGCTGTACCAAGAGGTTATATAACTTACCAAAAGTTTATATTAATAAGTAGCAAAGCTGAGATTTTAATGTAGGTTCCCTGACTCTTAAGCACAAATTCTTAAGTCAAAAAAATATTTGAAAGGACTAATAGGAGGAAAAGAACAAAAATATCTTCAAAAGCACTGGAGCTATTTCTGAAAACAAAACAAAACAAAAAAGGATAAGAAAAAATGAACACGGTTAGAATTTCACTGGATTAGAAAAGCAGAAAAAAGAAGAATCATCCAACAGCAAAGTTTCAACTACAAAGTACATCATATAAAGCATTACTCTTCTGAATCAGAGAAATGAAAAGAACACCAAGATAGAGTTATATCTTGCAAGTCAAAGTAAGAGAGCATTTACAGAGTATCAACACTACAATCAAATGTGCCAAGTTAAAATAGAAAAATGCTTATAAAATATAGCTGAATTTAGTAGTTATATCATCAGACTGAGAACAGAGAATTAAAATACAGTAATAGAAGCTACCATTTTAGTGAGGGCAACAAGAATAAAAATTTTTGTAAAATATAGAATGATGCCTTAGGCTCAACAGAAAAGCAAAAGAATAGAGTCCATGAATTAGCTTGAAGAGAAGTGTGAATATGAAATATATTTTATTAAATTACGCATGGGGAGGGGCAAATGATTAACAGATACAAAAAGGAGAGGGCAGACCTAACAGACTGCATAGACTTCTTTAAAAAATATTTTCTTTAGTTGTCTATGGACCTTAATTTTACTTATTTATTCATATACAGTGCTGAGAATTGAACCCAGTGTCTCATACATGCTAGGCAAGCATTCTAAACACTGAGCTAGGACCCCAGCCCCAGGACTATATATATTTTGAACTTAGGATAGAATCATTACTCTAGAAAGCACTAGAAAAGTGCAATTATCATACTGAAAATAGATTTCACATTTAAAAAGCAAACTATTATCAGTACCCTAATTGCTATGCAGAATTCACAAACTCACAGGCACATTTCTAACCTGGTTTGCTGCTTGCTTTAGTACTCTTTAAGGTAGCCGGTGGAGTTGGGAGGATCTTTGCAGGTGTGTATGTATTTAAAGATACTTTTCTTCTCATTGCTGGACTGGTACGTGAGGCAGAAAAGACTGAAAAAATTAAACAAACATAATAATTTAATAATTTCCTGTAAGTTCTACATTAACATTATAGAAATTTTTTTACAACATAATTTAGTGACTCTAAAATATGTACAATGTTGAAAAAATAAAAGGCAAGGTTTGGAGAGTAAATTCAGGAAATCATCTTTCACATAAAAAGGCAATTCTCTCATAGTCTTACCCAAATCATTGATCTGTTTGTATTATAAGCATTTTAACAGTATACACCAAAAGAATGTCAACAAGAATAGTGCAGCGGACTTAATTTTGTTCTGCCCTGATAGAAAGTGATATACTTAAGGGATGACAGAAAGTTGATGGAACAGAGTCAGTACTTTTTAAGACAAAAAATCTCAATAATAAATGGGAATTTAAGAATGATTCATTTACAAACACAATGGTCTACTACACTATTATATTTAAGAATAAAATAACTAGATATAAATAGTTAAATAAATCACATTGTTTTCTTTATCACCCAGCTAAGATTTACCTTCACAAAGAGGAGGAAATTTTAAAGTTATCCTCCATATCCCTACTTTCTAATAAAGATGGAGCGACTAAGAAGTGCAAAAAAGAAAAGTAGGGAGAACTCTTCAGGATGAAATCCTTCAGGGAAGGACAGCCCAAAGTGGGTGTGCAGGTGGCAAGGTGACTGTTATAAGGTTCTGGCTTCTAAACAAAGGAAAAAGATTATAAGTCAGATTTGCAATTTTGCAGTTTAGGGGGAAGTCCAGACAGCAATACTCAGTGTGCTTTTGAATATCAAGATGTGGACCAGTTATGGCAAATGTGGCACTGGTGGTTGAGACCCATGTTGAAATGTCACCGATAGTGAAAAAGCAGCCACTAATGAAAATAATGTAATACAAAAGTCCCTAAAACATCATATAAAGCACTATATCATTACTTAGTTCTTTCCTGCTTCCACACTTTTATTAAAATCTTTTTTCTGTTAATTAATTTCCATCACTAACTTATCCTTATTAGTATTCCTACTCCATTTTATCAAACACTATTTTAAGTTATCTTTCATTTACCATAAATTTAGAAATTTTTGTCCTAGATGAGGAAAAAACCTTGAACACCAATGGAATTAATATTGTCTTCTGTCTTGTTATAGACACAATAAAATAGAAATAGTTCTTTGAATATGAGGCTATTTCTTTGGCAATTCAGGAATTTTTTTTTTTTTTTTTTTATACTGGCGATTGATCCCAGCAGCACTTAACCCCTGAGAAACATCCTCAGCCCATTTTAAAATATTTTATTTAGAGAAAGGGTCTTGCTAAAGTTGCTTAAAGTCTAGCTAAGTTGCTCAGGCTGGCTTTGAACTTACAATCCTTCTGTTTCAGCCTCTTGAGCCACTGGGATTAAAGGTGTGCTCTATTGCGCCCAGGGAATTAAAATAATGTAAATGTGGTGCATTTAGTAAATATAAATTCTTCCGTTACTCCATAAAATGTAAGATTCAGATACTTCCTTCATAATCAGGATTCTCTTTTCTTTAATATTAAAAAAGAATGTAAAAAACTAAGTTGATTTTCTTCAATTATGGCTACATTTTTTTCCTTTGAACAATAAACTTCTCTCAAATGATATCTTAAATAAAATGGATCAAAGCAGATACTATGGATGATGCAGCCATGGAAGATATAAGCCCTAACCATTCTGAATCCTTCTCTTCCTATGGACTTCCGAAGGCTCTTGGGAATACAAGTTAATGTGAATGAATCATATTATCTACTACAAGGTTTATCTGATTCTTGAACTGCATTAAGCAATTTATTTTTTCATCTTGTAGAGAATTAGAGGAACAGGGCTATAATTTAGATCCATGATATACAAAACAACTAAAAAAGAAATCTAATATCCTTCGCCTCATTACTGTACCTCATTAATATACTGATTACTGAATCCACTAACCACAAAATGAAGCTGTCATAAAATACCAATGCCACATAATAAATCTTAAAAGATTATTTTTTTGTAAATATTTCACTAAAATTCTATTTTTAAGCAAACAGATGTCATTATTGCTATTACCTTCAAGTTATTCACTGCAAATATCTAAAATTAAATAGCATTGATATCTACCTTAAGTCTTGATTTAATTATCAGAATCTTTTTTAATCTCTGTTGTAAGATTTAAATTTCCCATCCCAGGGAAGCAATGAAACATCAAGTATAAAGGTAAAGGGCTACACTAGAATTTCTTTAGATTATCTATTGTGAAGGAACAGTACTGTCTATTCTATTAGGGTTACACACAACATAAAAGGAGATGAACTTCATTTTCCTGACTGTGACTTTATCTATTACTTCATTTGAAGCATTATAAATGCTCAGAATCAGACACATGGATATGCAAGATCTGAAATTAAAACCTAATTAAAGCTATTCCTAAAATGAACTATTTTAAGACATTCACATCAGATATATTTCCACTATTAATGATTGAGAACTGACCTTCATTACTAGAAGTGGAAGAAAAGGGAAGGGTCACTACATTGAAGAAATTAGGGACACCATTCGGACAGAACAGAAAGTGAATAGTGCTCTAGAATTATAAATGTGATGGCCCAGGAAAAGGAAGAGAATAACTGCAAGACATAAAAGGGATGTCCAGTCTATTAACTATAGGATGTCATTTTATGCTTGGGCAAAATACATTTACAGCACCTCAGAAAAAGGGAATGGTATACAAAAAAAACAAAAAAACAAAAAAACAACAAAAAAAACAACTTTGTTGCTTTTCTAGAATATAACTAGAATTGCAAGATTCTTATCTCTTAAGCAGAATACCGTCTCTTAAAACCCTCTCTTAGGGACACCATTTGGACAGAACAGAAAGTGCTTTGCAAACTGGAAATTCTGACATGCTGAGGTATGCTATAGAGCTGAAAATGGCAATTACTAGTTGGCTTCTTTACATCTAAAAAGGTAGTCTAGAGCATTTCCTAAAATGAGGTCCCTCAGAATAGTGACATGTAATTTTTAATATGTATGAAAAATTTTTTCTTAAAAAAAAAGTTTTAAATCTAGTTATACAGCATTCTTTACAGAACTTCAATCTTTTAGGCTAATGTAATTGTACTTCTCTAAAGGCAGGTAGAATATAGTTTCCAAAACTTAGCCAAGAACCCTTATTCTACATACACATGAATTAACTTCTTCAGAATATTTATTCTACATACACATGAATTAACTTCTTCAGAATATTTTCTGAGGAATATAATTTGGAAAACTGCCGTCTTCATTTGGGCCCTTTAATTAAAAGCTCTGACTACTTCCAAAGTAGTGCGGGGATGGGCAAGTGTGTGTGTGTGTGTGTGTGTGTGGGGGGGGGGTTAATATGAACTAATTATTTTGTAAATTATTTTAAGTTATTATAAAATGATATGTAATAGAAATATAACATTTAGTTTAAAAATAATTATGATTCTTTATTATGCTATTGACTTTGATTGCCAGTTTGTAGATTTTTGGTTTTATTTTCCCTTCTTTTTGTAAGAAAATATTTTGGGGAAGAATTAAGATAAGTGGTTCACTGCACCTGAAACCAAAGAATTAATAATAATGTCCCTTTACATTTCTTTCTCCTCAAAAATTCTATTCACTACTACTACTTGAGTTTATATATTTTATAATTCTTATTATATTCAACAATTAAATAATAAAATAATAATGATGAAAGTTAATTTCCCTACAACCTTCAGGGGTCTTCCTTAGAACTTCATTTGATGGTGAAGCAATAGATGCAAGAAATTCATCCACCTGCTTTAAAGATAGGGCATTGTGAAGAGTTTCCAGAGGGCAAATAGATGGCACCATGGAGTATAATTCAAAGCCTGCAAGAGAGAAAACAAAAACAAAAAAATAAAAGTTGGGTGTTTTCAAAATCAATAATTGAAAAGAAAGATGATCACTGTTTAGAACTGGAAAATTTAGTCTTTTCAATATATCACATGCAAACACACAAGATCTCTCAAGTCATGACACCAGATGCTATGCAATATGGATTGAAATAAGATGTGACAAAGATTTCTCTTTACATGCACATGAATTCCTTAAGAAAACCTAGGGGGAAAAAGATAAGATACAAATTTTCAGTTTTTATCTGTTAAAGTCAGGTCTATTCAATAGATGAATAAACTGATGTTATAATGTGTCCCTGACGCTAGATTGCTAAAAGTAATTTCTTGTCAGAAAACAATTACATAATTATTTGTGAAGAATGGTTTTAAACACCTTTCTAGTCACATCAAGGCCAATTATACTCTCTAGTATGATTCTAAAATTACATTCATTCACTTATGGTAGAGTTAAAATTCTGAAACATATTTCACCTACCTTTACTGAATTACCACCAATAATTCTATTATTGAAAATCACTGACTGAGTAAAGTTAGGTCAAGTAACAAACAATACCAAATACAAATATGTTTATATTTAACAACGGCAGAGAAATATAAAAAATTCATGAAATTTTCATGCAGATATGTATTAATATCGTCAGTGAAACAAAAGCACTTAAACACACAGTTTATTTTCTTAAACCAATAGGATACAGGTTATTCACATTTTTAAAAAACAGAAAATTATCTATTTATTTAAATTTTATTCAACTGAATGGCTTTTAAAATTGTTTTAATATACTGTTAAAAATAACAAGTCTTTCTTCATGTACTCTTTCAAAAATCTAAACTAGTTTTCCTTCCAAGAAATACTTTAAATGTTTAAGTTTACAACATAAAAGCCTTGCACCAGTAATTAAAAAGTAAGCATTAACTAAATTCAGACTGCAAAATAGAATGTGCTTCAATAAGCATGTGCTCATTTTAAAACTGAGTACTATCTGATTTTCCTCCTTAAATTCTGGGAAGAAATATGGACCCAAGAACTACTGGGGGGATTCCCAGTTGGAATAGGAGAACTTCATTTAAAAGAAATTTAATCTTACCATGAAAACAACCAAAGCTTACATATTTGATTTTCAGGTGCAAACCAAAGCAAGACAGAACATTGCATATACTTAAAAAGAACTATAGTAGTATAACAACACTTAAAACACCTAAAGTAAGCACCAAAGAAATTATGCTTGCACAATTGCTATTTTCTTTTTTACAGTATAAAACTCATGCAAATAAGCTCAAACCCTTTCTTTGCATTACAGACAAAAATTAACAATGTGTTCTTTCTCCTTTCCTTAGGATGTTTATAAGTCTATTGTTTTCTTTCCTTCACCTGCTAGATTTTATAGCAGGTGAATGACAATATAATCAAGTTCCTTAGGACTACAATTTTCCCATTTATCTTTAATAAACTTTTTCTTTAATGCACAATGAAAGGGTTAGTGCAGAAATTTAAAAAGCCACCCCGCTGACATGTTTAGAAGCTATAAAAACATACCACTGGAGCCTAGAAATTCCACAGAGGAAATGGACCAGCACCTATAGAGGTGTAGGTGTTCTGCACAGAGGCCCAGAAAATAAGGTAAAGCACTGTCAGAAGACACTTGTTTCACCATGTTCCTTGAACTAAAGATGAAGGAGGGGTAAGTCCATGATATGTGTTAAAGATGGAAATAACATGAAAGTTAGGGGAAATAAAAAGTGAAAGGAAGAGTCAAATGACAATTCATTGGACAGATAAGACAACACAGCATTAAAAAAAGAAAAAAAGAAATCTTGAAAACCCAAAGGAAATATTTCTATAATTAAAAGAAATGTATTTTATACGCATTAAGTTCTATAATATGTAGAAAAAGCCACATTTAGAAAATAATCTAAAACAAAGGAATATAAAACTACTCTTTTTTAATTTAACAAAAGGATTTATTATCATTATTTTTTAAAAAAATTTTGTAGTTGTAGATGGACAGAATGCCTTTATTTTATTTGTTTGTTTTTATGTGGTGCTAAGGATCAAACCCAGTGCCGTACACATACATGCTAGGCAAGTACTCTGCCACTGAGCTATACCCCCAAGCCCTATCATTATTTTTATTGTCAATGAAAATACAGAGTTTTTTTCTTGATAAAAGCTGCAAGCCTGGCTTTAAGCACATAAACGTTTAGCATACAACTATAGACAGTCTTAAACTTGAATACTTCTTCTTCGAATTTTGTAAATTGTTTTTCTTGTGACTTGTTTGTCTTCTAAGAGGTTCTTAGGCATGTGATATCTCTAGAAGCTGCAGCTATATCAAATAAAGACCATTTTCTTCAAAATATAGTATTTAAACAGCAACAGTGGAGGGAAAGCACACTAAACTTTCATTTGTTGAGAATGAAGTCTTCTTTTTCTACCTTTAAGAAATACTAGTGCACTGTTATCTAGATGTGTTAAAGGACCCGAAAGGGGAAGAATGATCACAAACTTGTGTTGAACACTTAAGATTCATAAAATTTCAATTTTTGAAAGACTTCTTTGTAGTTAAAAACTTTAAGAAGGTTCCAGGGATAAAAGCACCTCCATTACAAAAAGCAAAAACTTGTACATTTAAAAAAAATTCTTAGGTCCTGTAGTATTTAAAGATGATTAGTAAATATTCTTTATTGCTCCAGAAGATCAAGCTTTATGTAAAAAGCTGCAATACTGCAATGATTCAATTTATAAATACTGGTTGTAAAACACTTTACTATTTATTCAGCCTCAAAAAATTAAATTTAACTGAATTGGGTTTCTGGACGTTTTTTTCTATCAGGAATTCCCCAAATTTTAAGAAAAAGAAGTGTTATCAAAAGGAACTGGTTGCTTGATAACAGTATTCCATACTGCCACATGAGGACAAAGTGATTGCTGGTTAAAGTTTTCAAAGTGTTCCAGACGAAGTCTGGTTTTGCTTTAGACAAAGCCAGGGATAAATGTTGTTACGCAGTGAAATCTGCATCACCTGGTTCCCAAGAAATTTTCAAAGACACTTCTCCTTCGGCTATTTGATACAGGTCACTCTGTATTTCTGTTAAATATCTCAATAAATCAACCATGTGGTCAAAAAAGAAATTGGGGAGAAAAAATTAAAATTAATAATAATTAAGAATAAATTAATACCAATTGTTACAATTTAAGAATTTGTGTGAACTAGTCACTTGAGAAATTAGAATTTTAAGGTGTTAATTCATCATCAATTGTGCTTATTTAAGAGTTTGATGAATAATGTTAAATTATTTTATAAATCAGAGCTAAAAAAGGGAGCCAGCCAGTATCAATAATTTGGGTGATTAAGAAGTTGGAATTGTATGCCAATTGAAATTAAGAATGGATAATGAATGATACTGTATACCCCACATTTTGAAATAAAAGAAAAAATAAAAAGGGACGAAGCAGGGGAGTATCTTTTAAAATAAAAGCAAAACGTACCATTGGTTGGGTGTCGAGCAAATGAGATAGAAAACCTTTTAACAGCAGAACCGCGTGTGGCGTCTGAGAAAGAGAAAAACAGGTACCTGAAATTTGTAACAGCTACCAAAAGAAGAACACTTAAAAAAACAAAAAGAGGGGAAAAACAAATATAGAAGGAGGTTAGAATTAGGTGACATGCAGAAGGGACAATGAGAGAAGGTAATAAGCCAAATACTGGTTAAAAGCAGTAAACTGGCTTGATGATAGAGGCAAATGTTTAATGAAATATATAAAAGAAAGAAAAGCAGGATGAGCTGGCAATTTTGGTAAATCTAAGTTTTATTGACTAAAATAAATTTGTGGATGTATATGGTGATCCTGAAAACTAAAATACTCCTCTTAGCAAAAGGGACCAGCTTCCACGAGCTTCAAAGGCATTCTGAATATTAAAATCTTAAAACTTAAGGTATGTTAACAACAGTGAGAGGATCTCCTTTAGCTAGGAATCCTAAAATATTCTCTTTCTATGATTATTTTTATAAAAATATTACCAACATGGATTTTCTTCTAGTAATAAATATTTTATTCACCTTATTTTAATTAGTTCAATATCAGTAAGTAGGATAGGGTTAACAATGAACAAATTTAAAAGATCAAACAAAATTCTTTATAATATGGATCATCAATTATTTAAAAGAACACATATGATGCAGTTCTAGATATTCCATTTCAATGAACTACTTACTGTACAAGTACTTTAAATTTAACTACAATTAATTGTTTGATGAAACATGGATCCAAGCTGTGGATTACATAGAACACAGATAGTCATTTAGGTAAAGGGTGCTAGAATTCCACTTGAACCAGTCAGTGGCTTCAGATATGCTTGAGAAATACTGCTCATGGGTGTGTGCATGAGTGTAGGTATGAATCTGTGTGTGCATGTGTGCACATACCATCTATGCAGCCAGAAGAGGTCAGCTTTTTACGATGAGTACGAGCATAATCCTGTAGGTTAGGTGCGCTTGAAGAACCCCCGAGCACCGAGGTGCTAAACAGGCCCGCACAGTGAGACCCTGATGGGAGTTAGAGAAAATACATACAACAACGGGTGTTCTTCCATTCACATTGGGAATTCATGCAGCATGCAATTGACATGGCTCTTACCAACACACAGGCAGCCTTTGGCAGTGCCTTGAACAGGCTCACAATATGCTTGTAACGTTCTACGGAACATTACATAATGCTTCTAATAACAACTACCATTTATAATATGTACAAATGGGGTAACTTAACACTAAATAAAATACTATCTTTGAGGAAAAATATATGCACACACAATAATTAGACATATGTACATTTAAAAAGTTTTAAAATATTACCATAAAAATAATTTAGGACAAGATGGGATTCTGATAAACAAATTACAAGAGCAGGCTATATTAAAAAAAAAAAAGAAATACTTCTCCTAGTACAAATTTTTATAATAAGTCAATATTTTTGAATGTATGCCTATCAATGAAGAATCTTTTCTGATCCCCTTGAATTAAAGACTGTCAATTTTTTTTATAAAATAAAGTAAGTATATCAATACATTTACTTGTAAGACCAGGAAAAATTTCTTATACTTAACAAATGACTCTAGATCTTAATTAATAAAGCTCCAATAAAACATGTCATCATCAAAACACAGCCAGTATAAACTGATGCTCTGTAGCAAAAGTTTTTTTACTCAAACAAAACATTCTCTACTGGGAAAGATTAAATAAATTTCTATCAAATATACTATGCTAGTACATTAAGAAGGTGTAATACATACATTTCTATTAAAATACTGTCGGAATATTAAAAGCTATCAATATAAACTATTAAAGTAATTAAAGAAAGATCATCAAGTATATAGGCATCAACAAGGTTCATATACTTAGACTGCAGTACATATATAGTTTAAACTTATAATGAGATCTATGCTTTTATTAAACCTGTTTAGACAACTATTTACAGAAAGGAGTAATGTTGTTACCTCATATAATTTATCAACCAATGACCTTAAACCCAATGAGTTTGTAAAGTGTTCTTCAAAGTTGCTTTGAGTGTTAGCAAAGAAATAATTATGTTCTATAGTTTTTAATAGAGAGTAAATCTGCCACTGTGCGTCAGTTTTGCTTTGGTTTTCCTTAAGAGCTGTTGCAAAAGAAAATAAATTCACCCAGATAGGGTTTGAAACATTCTCTACCTAATTAGCCTTTTTAATCAGAAAAATAGATTTTTTTCCCCATGCAATAGCACCTTTTCATCTTTATTGAGTGGAGAGATGAAGTTTCCTTCATAAACTGACTTATATAATAATAGGTTAAAAACAAGCATTGACAAGTGGACTAAGTCATTACCATAGGGTTACATAACAAAATTAAACACTATGTCTTAAAATATCAAAACTTTACTGTGTAATTGAGATGTACAACTCAACATTTCTGAATTAATACACATTAAATAAAAACTAGAGCATAGCATTTGGTCATGCTTTTATCACTGAAGAGTTTTACATGTGTGCACAATATTGAGTTTATAAAGGGAATAGAATACAATTTCCTTTAAACCACATACCTACAGTAGGGTTTTGTTTCTGTTCCACAAGAGCTCTTGGTGTTCGAAGGTAATTAGTGTTTTCAGATACAACCTACATAAGGAAAACAAAATAAATGAAATAAAACAGCAAACTAAATTAGAAAGTCCTTAGTTCATATGCAGCCTGTCCAGACAGACAAAGGTTAATAAGCTGTATGATAAATATTAGTAGAAATACACAAAACATGAAAGATCATGCAAGATCCCCTTTTGAAGGGAGTCCATTTCATATGATGTCCTTGCAATGAAGTGGTGCGAAGCAGGCATTCAGAATGAAAAATGTATGAAACAAGACAGATGAAAAGAAATAATTAATAGATTGATATATCCACTCTCTTTTAAAAGAAGCCAAATGCCCACTCTAAAACAGCTCCTGTATTTAAAGGGGGGAAAAAACAACCACAAACAAAAGAAAAGACAGACAGACTGTTAAGTCACCATACAATTACTGATCCATGCATGGACTTTATCAGAGTAACCTTTAAATATTCACAGCCTTAATGGATACCATAATCCCTTTTCCTATAATCAAATGTATTATATTTCCAAAAGGAAATTGCTGAAATTATCAGAAAAATCATGTGTAACAGCAGACCTTCATTCTAATAAAAACCAGAGTATTTAAAGTTTCCAAATGCCATCATAGAAAGTCCTTCTGAAGTAATTTTATTTTGAACCATATTATTGATGGTTCAATACAAGACACTTGATGGTTGATGGTTCAATATAAGACACTTGCCCTGTCTTATATTATACAGCTCAAAGAAAAACATAATGTACATATATATCCCTTAGATACATCCAGATAAAGGAATAGTGAGGGAGAGAACAATCATTTTAGATGTATTCTGCTAATTAACACTGGGTCACATAAATTTTGATGCTTAAAAAATGTTTACATTCTCAGCAAATTCCAAATGGAATCAATATTTTCAATGATGGGGGGAAAATCAGTAAATTTTCTTACCATCAAATCACAAATTCTGTTTCTGAATGTTTTAAAAGATAACTGGAGTCAAATGAAAATTTCTTTCCCTTTAAAATAATTTTATCAGCAAGCACAAGTTCCAGGAAAATAAAATTTATTGATTATTATTTAAATCCTGGATATTTAGAACTTTTGCAGTAAAAATGCTAAACATATGCAACATAAGTTGTTTCTTTCCCTCAATTATTGTTAAATATAAATATTTTTAAGTGGACTCAAAATTTAAAAGCAGAAGGATTTACTCTGATGTAAAACACAAGGGATTAGATGTCCTCAAAGACAGTTGTTTGTTGCTCTGAATGCAGGGAGGAAAAATGTTTAATGAAGTAAAATTTAAAAACCTGTTGCCATGAGCCAAAAATACTGGATGTGAAAGCCAATGATTTGGGGGAGACAGGGGAAGAAGTGATTTGTTCCCCTGATCTGCGTCTTCGACGCCCAGTACCCACACCACTGGTATAATGCAGCCAGGTACCAGTACCCTCTGGGCTAGACACACTCAGGGGGCTCTCTTCCTGAAAGTGAGAAAGGGGGCAAAAAAAAAAAAAAAAAAAGCAGAGCATGCACAGTTAGATACAACAGAGCCAAATGATCAGAAAGAAAAAAAAATACAGTTTGCTTGCATTTTCTTATCATTTTTTTTTAAAAAATAATTAAACCATAATTTGGGAGCCAAATATTTCAATATTTGAGAATTTGATAGGAATAACATACGAATTTAATTTTGTGATAACAATATAGAACTATTTGTATTTCCTTAAAATACATAAAATATTTATACTGCTTAATAGTTGTCCCTTCTCTTAAAATTGAAAGATTTTAATGTTTCTATCTAGCAACTATTTAAATATTATTCTGTTTAATTTTAAATATTCAAGATATTTTGTGCTGTTGTGAGCAAAGTAAAGGTTAAAGAGGTTTCAATGTATAGAACTTAGAAAAGAAAATCTCTCTGCTAGTCATTTAAAAAGAAAAATCACAATGCTTAAAAATGCATTCTGCTGTCATGTATAACTAATGAGAACAAATTAAAAAAATAAAATTAGAAATAAAAGAAAAATCAAGACAAAATTTATACTTGTTTATATACTTTCAAGTTATTTGTTTACCCCCTCCAAAAATTATTATAGAATTCAGTAGGCAAAACATGCAGCAGACATTCTCATTTTTATCTTTGCATGTTTAGGTTTCAAACAGTGAGAGTAGAATAAAATCCACTCGCACAAAATAAAGAGAATAGTCTTTTTTTTCTTTGTGTCTTTTAGAAATACAAACTTCTGATACCCACAGAGAGGTGGACAATAGAAAAAGTCTTTAAAGTTTAACTTGAATAATTTACCTTATGGAAGTAAAAGTTGAGCATGTTATAGAAATAATCTCTTGAAAGCAATTATTTAAGAATTCATAAGAAAGAGGTTTATAAATGTGTTCTGTGTTTTTAAAGTTAACAAGAGCAGTGATTCTGTAGAAGGTTTTATCAACATAGATGAGCCAACTCACAATACATTTTGTTTGAGCAGTGTTATAATTTTCTGAAATTAAGTATACCTGAACATAAAACCAGATTTCTTTCTTTCATTTTTTTTTGTATTGGAGATGGAACCCAGGAACACTTAACTACTAAGCTACATCCTCAGTTTTTTAAAATTTTTATTCTGAGATAGGGTCTTGCTAAATTCTGGGTCTGCCTTCAAACTTGTAATTCTCCTGCCTCAGTCTCCCAAATTGCTAGGATTACAGGCATATGCCAACATTCCTGGCAAATGTTTCAATTAAGCCATAATAGAACGTATAATCCCAGGTTCTATAATTGTTAACCAGCTTTTTTGGTTGTTTTTTTAAACTGCCCTCTTTTTTAATTAACTTAAAATATTATGTTCTAGGTAAGTTACCCTATTTAGTACACAATTTCCATTATGAAGTTACAACAATCTACTGAGTTTTTTTCTATGCATGAGTGTCAAATTACATGAAATTTGAAGTGAATCATAAAACACTTATGATAGTAAAATTTGGGGTTGGAGAATAAGCACAATTCTTTGCTAGATGATGTGATACTTAATGTTTTGGATTTCATCTATATAAATACCAAAAAAAAATGTTTCTAATTGAGTTGATGGCTTTTCCTAACTCAAATTAAGTTTCTTGCTTTATATTTTTATTAGAGCATTTAAAAAATAATTATAAGCACTGACCTCAATCAGTACTAGCAGAATCATCCTACTAAAAATAAATAATTCAAAATAAGATTAAAAGTATAAAACATATACAGATATTAAAAATCTACCTAACATGTTTTATTACAACTGCTCAACTTTCCTTTTAAATGTTATGGTAATGGTTATTAAAATAGTATTGTAAGAGTGAGCATAAGAATTAGTTTAATGACTCAAATTACATACCTTAATACAAAGGTAAATTTTTCAATAGTATTACCAAATTTTTAAGCTTCTATATAGATTTTTGCAATAAGGAAACAATTTGAAATTTCATATTTTAACCTGCAGTGTCAATGGAATCCCTTACAGTTGAAGCATCTTTGGCATTTTCTGACTAGTTTTAATAAATTAAAATTATTCTTGATACATTAAATCAAACTTTTAAAAAATTCTTTATTGAAGAATAATAACCTAAAGGGACAAGACAAAAATATGGATGTTTATCAATTTCTTAGACCTTACTTTCATATTTGTATTCAATTTTGTTACAAAAGCTACACATAAATTTCCAAACTCTAAAACTAATCTTTATTTTCTAACTGCCTCTATATTTTTAAAAATTTGTTTGAAAAACAGACAAAGTTGACAAAAATTTTTAAGGTTCCCAAACTCCATATTAAAAGCTGTATTTTCTTTTCAGTTTTATTAACATATAGTTAGTTTACTCTATGAAAACATGCTCTGACACATATACATACTTCATTCGTAGCCATCTTTCTAGATCGTGGGAGTGGAGACTTCCTGTGTATGTGAATTGGCTCTGATACCATTGGTTTAAATAGTATCACAGCTCGATCAATCTCATCTCTTTTAGAAGTATGTGGTTCGTCATCATTATCAATTTTAAAAGATCTTCTGCCTTCATTCTGTGAGGAAAAAATACAGTACACTTATAATTCAGATTAAACAAAAATCTCTTCTGATAACAAATTCAACTACCAACTGAAGTAGTCACTTGATGTAGATACATACAATTTGCATTCTGGGATGAATTAATAGTATTAATTGAACTCTTTATTTAAAAAAATTTTTTTTTAGTTGTCAACAGGCCTTTATTTATTTATATGTGGTGCTGAGAATCAAACCCAGTGCCTCACACATGCTAGGCAAGCGCTCTGCCACTGAGCCACAATCCCAGTCCTTAATTGAACTCTTATAACAGCCTATTATGCTGTGTACTGTAAGAAAGATGACCAAGTCTCTGACTTTAAGAAATACATTCAGTTTATGAAGAAATTAAGTAAAATAACAATTTAAAATAAACATATATAAAACAAAGTATATAGTTAAATTTCTTCAAATATGCAAATAATACTAATTAGTGACCAATAAAAGTAGAGACAGGTTTTGTTATATAGAAATGTTATCAACCCAAGCAAGAATAAAATAGTATTTGAATTTATATATTTTAGAATATTTAAATTCTATTCCAAATATTTTCAATAAATGTGATCAGTGCACAAAAGATAATCATCCACTAAATACTATATTGAGTGTGTACTATTTGCTAGGATTTTGATGAATAAGGCACAGTCTCAGACTCTAAAAATTTCATAGCAGAGGAGACAATATAAAACATCTTAGACCAAATATCAACCTGGAACAGAATGGATTAATTTGGCCAAAGTCATATGGTAAAATACATGTTTTAAAGCAGTAAGAATAAACTAAAACTAAATAAAATTACTTGATGAATCTCATAAATTTAATATTGGAAAAAAAAAGAAAAAGAAAAGAAAAAGAAAAGTCCAAGAGAGTATATAAAAAATTCTTTATTAAATTAAGGACTATATAAATATAAAAAAGACTTCCTTAATCTAAAATTTCAAATAACCATTACAGGTAATATCACTATTCATAGATAAGATCACAGAGAAAATATAAATGACTCTATGGACAAATTATTAGAATGAATAAAGCATATAGTAAGTTTGCTAGTTATAAGATCTTAATACAAGTTAAAATTCAATGATAGTAACAAACAAAAAAATCAAACACTATTAATAGCATCAAAAAATAAAAAGAATATGTGAATTAATCTGACAAAGAAGATGTGACTTATTGCAAATCTTAATTTTGCCAAAAATGACATAATGTACAGCCAAAGTGAGAAATATACCAAGACACCTTATATTAGAAGATTCAGTACCACAAAAGTAATTTCTCTCAAAATTGGTCTCTGCAGAGTTGGTGTAATCCTAATTTAAATCCCCAAAAGTTCTTTTTGAAACATTATAAGATTACAAAATTTATATGAAAATGCAAGAACTCTAAAACACTCAAGGTAATCCTGAAGATAAACAAAGCTGAAGAACTTTCAAGTTAGAAATTAATATTATAGGGCTGTAATAATTGAAATTGATATTGATACAACTACAGGGAGACAAACAAACCAATGGAGTAATACTAAGTAATAGTTCAAAAACCAATCTACCAATATATGAAAACAATATGTCTGGAATATCAGAAGTAGTACTGCAGACAGTAGAGAAAAGATGAACTCTTCCATATACAGTACTAGAACTAGTTTTCCATATAGGGAAAAAACAAAAACAAAAAACTGGACTTCATATCACACATAGCATATAAAAAAAATGAAGTTTTGTGCAGTAAAGAAATGGGGGAAGAAAATGATATTAGACTTAAGGAGAGTAGCAGGAAAGACTAAAGACATCAGAGATGCTCAATATGTAAAGAAATCTAAACCTACTGGGAAGACATGTTCTGACACATATAATTACTTTGATAGAAAGATATGCATATACATTCTAATATACCATGATTCTAATACAACCAATATTCTAACATATTCTAATACTCCAAGTCTAAATGACTGACTATAAACAATAATAATGACCTGGAGAATATAAAATATATTTTAAAAACATACATATATAATTCTTGACAAAAATAACATAAAATGGGATTGAGAGTAAAAGAATTAAAATCTTTCAAAACATGATTATATGGTTAGTAACATATAATTAAAGTTCTATTGATGTTAACAAGTCAGAGATTCATGTTACTATCTCTAGGGTAACCATTAAAAGAATAGTGGGGACAGTGTTGGAGAGTGATACTGGCCAAATTATATTATTATATTGTGTACTGTGTTCATATATGAATGTGTAACAACAAATAATATCGGTATGCACAACTATAATGTACTTCAAAAAAAAAAGCAAGAAGTGAGAGAAAAAAGAACAAATATCAAACAGATAGGTTAAAGATGATATATAGTATGGTTAAAGATGATATATAACATTGATATGCACAACTATAATGCTTCAAAAAAGGCAAGAAGTGAGAGAAAGAGGAATGATATCAAACAAGTTGGTTAAAGATAATATATAATAAATTTCAAGTACATCGAATTATATTATCTATGTACTACAATTACAGGACAAAGATTGTGAGATTGCATAAAACATAAAACTTGAATATATACTGTTTATGACACATTGTAAATATATGAATCTAAAAGGTTGAAAGTAAATGGATGAAAAATAAATGGAAAAAGGGATACTGTTTGATCTTTCTTAACTAGATTTCTCATGAGAAGTAAGTACTAATACACTAGCAGTCACACTATATGTAATGAAGTAATGTTTCTTGTATGTATCTAAAATGGTATAATTATACCCATTACGTAGTAATAAGGGTAAATTAGAAATATATTAGCTTTTCCCATGAATTAAGACCCATTTTGAATCATCACAATGTATTTGATTAAGATACTCTAAACTGGCTAGTTCTCCTATAGTTCCTTTAGCCTAGCTCTCCATCAGAAGTAAAAGTAAATTATACTGGAAACACACAATATCAACAATAGGCCCACACTTTCTCTGCAAGTTTTAATAGTCAATGTCTAGCACAACATTATGGTAATAGCTTGAAATATAAGAAAATATGAGATCAAAAATCAAGGACAAAAAAAAGAAAATGAATCCAATGGTGATCCAGATAATGATGATATCAGTTAAAAAGTTTATAACTAAAATTAATATTCTCACATAACTACAAGAAAGAATTTCAGTTAAAAATCAGAAATTATAAAAACAACCAAATGGGAATTCTAGAGCTAGAAAACATAATTAAACCCTACTTACTACATTCTAAAATTAAGAACTCAGTGGGTAGGGTTTAACAGCATGTTGAAAAATAAAAACAGAATTAATGAACTGGAAGAGAGGTAAAAATAAAACACTGTATCTGAAGCATACAGGAAAAAATAGAGAAGAGTTTAAGAAATGCATAGATAGAGTTTAAGATGCGTCGTGATTCCAATAGAGATGTATGCTAAATCTGAGAAAGAGAAAAAAGAATGTATAAAAATTAGAGAGATAACTATTGCAAAAGATCCCCCCCCCAAAAAAAAACAAAAAAACCACTGAGTCACATGTAAAAGAAGCTCTATTAACCACAAGCAAACAAATGAAAGTAAAACTATTACAAGTGCCAAGACAATCAGATAATATTGGAGTCTCTTAAAGAAAGTGATTAAAAGAGACCAGATGAAACACACATGAGAGACTGAGGTTGTAGCTCAGTGTTAAGAGCACTTGCCTAGCAAGTGTGAGGCACTGGGTTAGATCTTCAGCACCATATACAAATAAATAAAATAAAGGTATTGTGTCCATCTACAAATAAAACATTGAAAAAAAAAAGAAATATACATGAGATGGAAAAACAAAGCAAATAACACATAGGTACATTTAACAAAAATACATCAGTAATTATATTAAATGAATAAATATGACACATCAAAGACCAAGATTGTAAAAATACAAAGTAAAATAAATACAAAACCCTCAAGACTTAATGGTTGTTTGAGGCTTTTTTTTTTCCTTACGAAGATTATGATCAAATATTCACTAACTAAAATGTTACTTTGTCAAAATATTTATTCCCCGGTGTGATATGCTAGATTACCACAGATGTAGCTGACCATTTTTACTTTGAAAATATATCTACCTTTACATGAACTATATCAAAATAAATTATTTTTGCATAAAAAAACCAAAATCCATATACTGTTTAAGAGCCACACACCATACATACAAGAAGAAAGAAAAGTTAAAAGAATAAAATTTAAAAATAAAGGAAATGTTAAACTAAAACAATATCAAAATAGATTGCAAGCACTTCCCAGGCACAAACAGTGACATTTCATAATGAGAAAAGATACAAAGAAGATATAACAACTCTAAATTTGTACACATAGCCTCAAAATATGAAGCAAAAATCCTTACAACTGTAAGGAAAACCAGACAACCCATGATTGCAGTGGGAGATTTTTGCATACCATTCTAAGTAGTTAGTAGAGCAATCAGACCTTAAAAAAACACTTCAATGATATAAAAGATCTGAACATCAGTTGAATAAGTTTTATTCAACAGACTTGCACTGAACACCTATACTCAACAAATACAATAGAAAATACATTGTTTAAAGTATACATGTGGTAATTATAAAAAAAATCATATGTAGAACAATAAGGCAATTCCAAATACATTCAAGGCAAGCAGAAATGCCACCAAATATATTTTCTGACAAAAGTTGAATTAAGCTAGACATAGTTATCAAAAGCTTACATGTAGTTTCCACATGTTTGGTAAGCCATGAATCCCTAAACTCATGAATCAAAGAAGAAAAATCACACAGAAATCATACACATTTTGAGTGAATAATAAAACATAACTATGTGATGTAGCTGAAGTGATAATGCAAATATTAGAAAAAGAAAACTTTAAAATACATGATCTAAATATACATCAAAATAATTAAGAGATAAACAATAAATTCAAGGAAAGCAGAAGTAAGGAAATAGAACACTTAACATCAGAAGTTATGAAAGAAAAGAGAAATGCGTAACAGAATGAACAAGGGAATTGTCAGTCCTTTGAAAAAATTAAAACAAAAAAACAAAAACCAAATCTTTGCTAAGGTTCATTTAGTGAAGAAACAAAAAATATCATTATGCAAAAAGGGACATCATTAGAAATCTTAGAGATAATAAAAAACAACATAAGGACATTTTGAACAGCTATATACCCTAAATTAGAAAATTTAGATAATCAAAAAGCACAACTTACCAAAACAGACATAAAAATATGTAGAAAATTTGACTAGTAGTACATCAATTTAAAAAATTGAAGATATAACTAAAAATATTCCCCCAAAGAAAACTCCAATCCAGATGACTTCCACAACAAATTTTAACAAATATTTAAGGAAAAAAATAATAGCAATCTTATATATCATCTTTTAGATAGTATATAATCCTTAATATGGTAAAGATTAATTGCAGTAACTCATGCAAAGTGTGTAGCATGGAATAATCATCCTTAAGTAAAACAACAATAATAAAAAACAAAAATTGAACTTATCCATTCAAAACATTGGACTTAAAATCCAAACAATTTAAAGATAAAATTCTGAGGAATTCTAATATGTATAAAATGTTGTCCATCCAAATCATATTTTTAAAAGTTTAAGTCATTTTTCTACCTAAGAGTTGTGATGAGAATTATTTATAGTACATAAGAGAAAATTCTTATAGAAACTTCATGAAAATCTAGAATTACAGTAACTAAACACTGAGTGTTCCATCATCATTACCTCTCTAGAAGCAGGTCTATATCCATAGCCAGAAGGTAAATTTTTGTCTTCTTCACAGCCTTTGGCTCCTGGACTGAAGTGTAATTCAACATGAAAGCGTTCCTCTGAGGAAAGATCCTAAAAAAATATGAAAGAACCTCTTTACAATGAAGAACTTCAAACTATTAATCTGGGAACATAAACAAATCAAGAGCTCTGTTACCTTGTTAGGATCCTCATAAAGCATGATAACAATCTGAGTCATGTAGTTGAGTTCATTGACAACATTTAAATAATCCATGGCTCTTTTCCACTGTTCATCCTTTGATTCCTGAACAAAATACAGTGAGTACTTTCTTATATTTTATTACTTAAAATTAACTTCATTGTTATTATAATAATTTGGCTAATTCTGAGTGATATAACACATATAAGATGAACACTTATGTGTATAATCTTTCAAAATAACTTTACTACATTTAAAAGTTTCAGTATATTTCTTAAGGTTGTTTAAATTATTTAGCAGTGGTATTAAAAATTCAGTGCTCTTTTTTCAAAAGAGCATATTTGAAATAAAAAATAAGGAGTCTCTTGAAATATGATACCCACTACTGAATTCTTAGGGTAAGAAGTGTTTTTTTTTTTTTTTTTTTGGTTTTTAATCTTATTAGTTCAAAAGTATCTATTATATAATATCATGCTCCATAAGAGAATATTATCCTATCAGAGTAGTGTTTTTCTCCACTATCATATGGCTCATATTTTGATATGCCTATCAGTAAATATCTCTTATTTACACTGCAATGACAGTAAACAATTAGCAGGAGGAGCCATATAAAAGTTCTATTTATATTACCCATCTCTTTTGCTGTTTCTCCATCTTCATTTAGAGAATTACTGGACTTTAAACTCATAGAGCATCAGAACAGAAAGGAATCTTTGAGAATATATACTCAAGTATCCCAAGTAGAAAATTCTGATTTTTCTTTCTGTCTTTCTTTCTTTTTTGTACTGGCTACTGACCTCAGGGGTACTTTAACACTGAGCTATATCTCCAGCTCTTTTCATTTCGAAACAGGGTCTCACTAAATTGCTGAGACTGGCTTTGAACTTGCAATCCCTCTGCCTCAGCCTGCTGAGTCACTGGGATTACAGGTGTGTACCACCATAACCAGATAAAAAGTCTATGTAAAAAGGTAAAACTACCCAAAGTATAAAGTCTACAGTTAATTGTAAACAAAGTTTATGTAAATCTTGTGTAAATCAGATAGTTTTCCTTCATCATAAACATGTCATAAGCATTACAAAAAATATAAAAGCACAATTTTTTATATATAAGAATGCACAGTACTAGGAAATTCACTGTAGATTATACAGTGTTTTAAAAAAATATAATGGTAAGATCACATGCTCACATGTACTTCAAAAAAATTCAGTGTATTTCACTTTTATTTTAGATATTATATAATCCTAAAGCACATAATATTTGTGAATAAAAAGTACATCTCTGTGTGTCTATGTGTGTGTGTGTGTGTGTGTACATATGTGTTTGGGAAATGATATGTGCAAAGTTGATAAAGGAAAATAAAAATAGCATTACCAAGTTTCACTAGATGTGACTTACTGGAAATGATAAATTTAAACTATTTAATGAATTAGATTTTGATACTACATTATCAAGAACACTATCTAATTTCAGTTATAGATTTTGCTAGGTCTCCTCTAATAAATACATAAAATTAAACAATATTTAGTAATATCTTCCTTAATACAATTAGTAAGTAAGAAGCCACAAAAATATCTTCTTTTTAAAATCAAGGCTCCTTATATATATTCCCTGAAATCTTATTTCCTTAACAAAACTTTTGAAAGAAAATCTATTATGGATATTTTACATAGTCCATTCTGTGTAATAAAAAATTTCAACTGGGAAGAGACTGAACAAGGTATTAAGTAATTCCTTAAAGATTCTTATCAGGATAGTAACAGTTGTGATAATGAATTGTAGTTGAAATAAATTGTATTTTGTTTAACAAAATTAGAAAACAGGACATCATTTGGATACAGATTTTAATTATCATTTTAGTAACACATTTAATTATTTCCAAGAAGCACATTTGTATTTATTTAAATGGGGTTGCTTAGTTTTACTTTTAGAAATTAAGCCTAAATTCAATACATGCCCAACAAGCTCTAGCTTCACTGCCACCATCCTATCCAAACTGTGGTATTTTTCTTTGAATCACCGTATAATAGTTTCCCAAATGATTCCCTCCTTTTCACTCTCATCTACTGTCCATTTATACAGCAACAAAAGTCACTCACTTTCGTGCTGAAAACCTTTCAATGGCATCCTAATCCCCTTAGGATACCAGGCATTGGCTCTCCGATCTTATCTGTTACCTTTTTTTTTTAATTCATCACGCATCAGTATGCTTCAACTACAGACTTTCCAAAATTTCCTATATTTCTCAGGTTCTTACTATCTTTTATATTTGTGCAAGAGTCAAAAAGAAGAACATGTTAGAGATGTATTTCTTTTCCCACAAAACATTTCCATCATTATTACTAGATACCCAAGCTTTTGTCTTGCTAAATATGGGTAATTTTTTTCTATTCACTGTCTTTTATTAAAACTCCACTGATCCATATATGTACGTAAGGATGTCACTTTGCTATTCTTTAGTGGAATAAAAAAGAAAAAACATAAATTTGAATTTTATTTTTAAAAATTCTTTAGATGTTGACAGACCTTTATTTTATTCATTTATTTATATGTGGTGCTAAGAATCAAACCCAGGGTCTTACAAGTTTTGCAAGCATTCTACCACTGAGCCACAACCCTGGCCCCATGAATTTGAAATTTTATGGGAACACCAAAAATTCCTAGGCTCAAGGCTTCAAGTTTATGATATAAAAGCATATTCCTAGAGGGTATGGTACTAGCAAAGAGGTTAAGTAAATTTTGCATCTGAGAGGAATATGAATTATTGTGAACAATGAGCATATTGTAGCAGATAGTATTTTCTAAAAATGGCTGCCACATAAATTTAATCCTACATACTCTTCTTACAATGTGACACTGATACTCCATTCATAGTGACATGGGTTATTTCTCCTCCCTTTGAACATGGTTGAACCTCTGTAACTGCCTCAATCAATGCAGCACAAGTGACATGATTCCAGTAGTTAGGACAGAGAAAAGGCATACACTTGCACCTTGCTATGCTAGGAAGCTCACTCTTAGAACTCAACTGCATTTTAAGCAAGCAGGTCATATAAAGAACAGATGCTGTTGTTCTAGTCAGCAATCCCTGTTGATGTCCCAGCTGACAATTGGCATCAAGCACTAGATATGAGAGAACACCTTTGAGATGATTAGAGCCCCAGCCACTGTCTGACAGCAGGCTCATGAGACCCTGAGCAAAAATGCCTAATAGATTTCAGTCAACCCTCTGAACTGTGAGCAATAAAAATAAAATGATGGTGGGTTTTTGTTTTTTTTTAAAGAGAGAGAGAGAGAGAGAGAGAGAGAGAGAGAGAGAGAGAGAGAATTTTTTAATATTTACTTTTTACTTTTCAGTGGACACAACATCTTTATTTTATTTATTTATTTTTTAATGTGGTGCTGAGGATCGAACCCAGAGCCCTGCACATGCCAGGCGAGCATGCTACCGCTTGAGCCACATCCCCAGTCTGATGGTGGGTTTTTTAAACTACCAAGTGTTAGAATGCTATTATATGACAGAAGATAAGAGGCATAATGTCTAATCTGACCCCTAAAATGACTCAAATACATCAGCTTCTCTTCATCCGTTGCTAGCCATCTATAATATCATCTAAAATACTTTGTTATTGGTTGCTCAAATGGATCTTATTTGAAGAAAAGAGAATATTCTCCAAATCTAGCACAGTACTTGTTTTATAGTAAACCCAGGAAAAATGATGGCAAATCGTACAAATGAGTAATGAATTACTAAAATTTCACAGCAAAAACAGTAAGATTATGATTACAAAGAAATTTTATTAGATGGGAATAATTTATTCTACTTACGTTGCATAAGGCACCATAGCGAAGAATAGATAATAAAGAATGTACATGACTTTCACTGGTAAAATATAACCTGGTACGGACATGACGTTCAGGAGATAGAACACCTCTGGAATACCTAAATTTAGAAGTAGATGATGTTAAAACATAACCATATAATCAAAAACCAATTAAGTATCAACATTACTTTGTAAAATAGGATTAATCTTAATAGAAGTACAAAAATCCACGATAAATAAATCTATCATCCTCCCAACCACAATTAAGGAGTTATTTTGATATTTTTCCAACATGAAGCTATTTGGAACTAATTACGTCTTCTGGGATTAGTCAAAGATCAAAATTAATATTAGTCAAGTTCACTCTATAGAGTCATTTTAGCAATGATAGAGATCACAGTCCTAAAGATGCTTATAGGCATTAATGCTGATGAACTCAGCTTTTTCTTCAAATTGGATTCAAAGAGAGTCTTGGTTGGAGGTTAATATTAGTAATAGGTAATATTACTTCCATAATATACCTGATACACTTCAGTGAATATCAAAAAGTAATTTAGATTTGAAGTATGCACAAATAGATGAATACAGATTTATTAAACGATCAGTCTTACACAGGATGGAGTTTATTTACAGTGTCATCATCTTGTGTCCTCTGAAGGTCTGAGCGAATTTTTCTAACTAGAGGAGTACAGTAACCTTTGGCAATCTCCAGTTTTTCAGCTTTAGTTATACCATATTCCTGAGCAGAAAATACATATTAGAAAAAGGGTATAGTGACAAAGAGCTACAAATGCATTCCCAAATTAAAGAATTCTACTGAAATATAAATGCTGTATTAAGGCTTTTATTATTTTTTTGCAGTAGAATTCAAATGATTTATGTATATACACATTAACACATACACAAGTATAACAAATGAAAAGAAATACAAAAATAATAAAAATGTTATTTTCATATTGGTTTAAAATGGGCTTCATTCAAACATATTTTTGAAAGATTTTTAAATTTATATTCTGTTTTCAGAAGAGAAAAAGAGAAATCCTGGAAATAGCCCCTGACTTTGTTTGTTTAACTTTGAAAAGAAGAAATTACTTTATGGTAACCCAAAAAATCCAACATACTTACCAAGTTTATTTTTATATATACAAATATAAGTTTATTTTTATATATAAAATATATTTTATATATATTATTACTTATAAAATTAAACTCAGGAAAAATATAAGTAGGATTTGTTACTTTTGGTACCTTAAATATATAGGAAACATTTAATATAATTAGGAAGCATTTTCTTCACTAAATGTACTGCTTGTTCATGCCCAGCATGTATTAAGCCTTTTATGAACATTAGACTCCTATTTCGCATTTTTTTTTGCACCTGCAAATATACTATTTTCAAAACATTAAGTATAATTAGAAGAACTTTGTGGTGGAACTAAAAAAGCAAGTAACTTCTAAAGAGAGAACAAGAAATAGATGAGTGCAATCTTTATGAATAGTATTCAATTTAATCAGAAGGTCAAAATGTAAAAATAACCCTAAAAGAAAGATGAACTGAGGTCAGAAAAACTAAAGAATAGTCATAAACATAAAAAGAAATATAATGATTAAAAAGGATAGCACATTCTTCAAAACCCCTTGGTAGGTATTCTTCAAGTTTTAACTAGTGGTGAACAAAAATGCTATGAAATATTCACATTTATGACATCTACAATCATTAAGAGTTAATCAGAATTACAAGGAATTGTTACAATGAGAAATATCAAGAAAACATAGTTATTATAAAGTAATAACAATGACAATTACAGTTTAAGGTGGCAGGTTAGAAAAAACCCTTATATTAGAAAAGAAAAATTAGTTTTGTGTATGGATGGAAAGAGTGGGAGAAGGGGAGAGGTACAAAGTGGGGACAGAAGTGGAAAGCAAGAATATAAAAGAGGGAAGAAACACACATTTCTTCTCTCTCCAAGTTAAATTCTGGGATATATCAATTTAAATTATTTCCTGCTAAAAGATACCTCCATAAAGAGTCAGATAGCCACGGATCTGTATAGAAAACAAAAGTCAAAACTTCCTAGTAAATGAAAATGGGGACCAATTACAGATGGAGTACCTATGAAAACAGAACTTCTTGGGCTCACTTATCATAAACTCAAGCTTATTTTCTTATATTCAGTCAATAATCTTGCCAATATAGATAACTGTGAATTAAGTATGTAAGAGGAAATACATACACATACACATGCGCGCACGTGCGCACATACACACACACACACACACACACGTACGTGAATATGTGTATAAATAAAAAAATAATGGTAGAATAAAAAACTGGGAAAATTTAAAAAATATTTGTTTTAACAAAACATGAGGAAATACACACTGGTGGTATGGTAAAAAATGGGTTAAAAGGAGTTCTGAAACTAAAGAAATCATCTTAAGTACACAGTAATTTCGTAAAGAAATTGAAAGAAATTAAAAGAATCAGTTTTCTAAGTCCAACAACCTAGTTTAATAACTCACATTCACACTATTCAGCCATTAGGAATAATAATTTATATACAGCTTTATTTATTGATATGTAAAGAAGTTCCTGGTGCTAAATGAAAGTCAAGTTTATAAAACAGTATGCTTTCTTGGTTCCAGTTTTGTAAAGAATTTATATATATGAGAAAAAATTACAAATGCATAAATTTTTAAGGAAAAAGGCCTTCGAGACTATTCTAAAACATCAACATGCTTCTCTCTAGCTGATGTTATTGTGATTTTTTGGCTATATACTCACTTTGTAGTTTTATGACACATATATTACTTTCATAATAAAATCTTTTTTTCAACACAGTGACATTTTGCTCATCTGCCATCATCCTTTAGACCCAAATAATTTAGATATCCAAATTCTCATATGCAGTTGCAATTTTTTCTGCCACAAATATAACTGACAAAGCTATTTATTTATTTTTGGTACTGATGATTTTTGGTACTCCAATTTTTCTGAAAATTAGGACTGGTTAAAAGTGACATGCTAAATGTACTGTAGCATAAATACCTATAAGTAGTTTAATATTAAAATAACTAAAAGTAGTAGATCATATTTGTCACATAAGCCAAAATACAACTGGAATTACATAATTCACATAGCAGAGATGTAAAAATTGATTTAGGAGTAGAAATTGGTTTTATAGAGAACTAGTAGTGCTTTTAAAGTACACCAGAATGTGATCTAAGTTTTTTTTTTTTTTTTCCCACAGATAGTGATGCTTTGTTAATCTGCATTAGTTTTTTTAAACAAGTTAAAAACTTAAAATACATTTGCCCAAGTCAGAAAGTCTCAAAGTCTTAAGTATTAATTATTTCCTTGACAACACAAGTAAATTCTTTTTTTTCACTACAAATTCTATTATCATGACAAGTTATTACTATAAATATGATTTTAATTTTTAGTTATGTTCTTAATGGTTGCCATGCTTTAACTTTGTTCATGGTTTTTGGATTTCAAGGCTAAGTTAAAACAAAATAACATTTACTGAACTGAACCCAACATTCTATTTAAAAAAATAATAATAATTCTAAGTTTCTGCCACAATAAGGACTACCAAACTTAAAAAGTTAGAAAATGCCCATTTTCCTCCCCTCAATTTATAAAGTTAACTCAGAGCTCCAGGAAGTATATAAAAAGTACATCTGCTTTTAAAGTTATGAATTTACCAAAAATAGGACTGATTCCTGGACTTTTAAGTTCCAAGTTTTCAAAAATAAATAGTCAAGAAAAATTATTTAGGAAATGTCTTCAAATAAATTCCAAGATGCTGTGAAAATCTAATCTAACTGCAGCCGAGAGAATAACTACAATAGAGATAGGGGAGAGCTAAACTTGAATAATTACTTTAAAAGACACAAATGATGGCTCAAATCTTGTATAACCATACTAATCTTGGGTGTTTCTTTTAGTTACTGTTCCTAAAATTTCATTATGAATATTTAAGTTATAAGTACATGGTGAGAAATGTCTTCAACACTAGAAGTAATACATATGAATGCATAAACAATGTAAAAATAGTTTATCACCTAAAACTCCATTGACACTTGGGTATTCTTTTTATATCCATCCCTTAGAAAACAATTTTTCATACTCAATTCTAAAATGTTGTACACATTTAACACAGACACAAAAATCCAGAGGGTTAAATTAAATAAGCTATATAATAACACAAACATGAATATGCTAATAATCAGATAAGAATTTGTTTATTTATTTAGCTACTGGGTACATAATACATTTAGATATATTGAATGCCTGCCTTGAAAAATGCATGTAGACAACATAAATGTTTTCAAAGGCCTTATATTTGCAGCTAATTGTTCAAAAGTATACTTTCGAATAATCCCCATTGTAAACATAAGTACAACTAAAACATTGAGCTATAACTAAAGTTAAAGCAACTCAAATCAATAAAAAAAAAATCAGGGTCTTATTTATGCTTCCAGTGTAAACTCTGAATTACCAGTAATCATTTTTTTTAATCTTTCATAGGAAAATCTGAATAAATACCTTGAATTACAAAATAAAGATAGATGCCAATTCAGAAGTTCAGTGTTAGCTTGATGATCATCTATCTTTACCTACAGTTAAAACTGCAGAATTGTGTGTGCACTTTCATGGTAATCTTCACATATCCTATGTTATAAAAATAAAACTTTGTATTCTATAAAATTTTTCTTTTGCAAATTAAAATGTTTTATTTTGACAATGAGAATGACAATAATTATAACAAAACTCTTTAAAGCTAATACATTTTCAGTTGTGAAAAATGATGGTAAATGAATGAATCCTGTTTTCTAAAGCAATTCCCAAAGACATAATCTTGATGTCCAAGATATTTTTACCCCTTTTTTAAATGGACTCATATTTTTGGTAATGGAAATTAAGCACAGGGCATGTGCATGTCAGGAAAGTGTTTTAACCACTGAGTGATACCTCCAGATGTAGGATTCATGTTTTTAGAACACTGATTCATACAATATTTCTGAAACTGTGTATGTTATACATCTGACCAAATATATGATCACTGAACAAACAAAATATTCACAAATAACTGTACAAATATCTGTAAGTAGATTGTATACTGCCTGAACTTCTAGTTGTTCAAAGTCTATTATTTATTTGGACTATTGGTGAATTTTAGGAAAGGGACACTAAGGACAGTGGCATTATTTAAAACATTTTTATATACTGGCATCCATAGTGAGGCTATTTGAACTTTTGTTATGGTTTATCATTTTCACATATTTTGTTTCTTCCTGCTTTTTTACTTTAGTTAAAGTTGGAATATCTGATCCACTCCAAGCTCTGCTTTATAATATCTAAATAACTTTCTTTGTAATTGAATTGGAAAGAAATCCTAAAGTGGCATCTGAAACTTTTTCTCTTCTAACATATTCTTTATTTTTTTCTTTCTTTAAAATTTTGAGACAGGGTCTGGCCTTCAACTTGTGATCCTCCTGGCTCAGTCTCCTGAGTAGTCGGGATTAAAGGCATACACCACTGCATCTGGCTCTTCTAACAAATTTTTGATTTCTATATGATTTGTCACTTGCTCCTTTACTATTAATCTGCTTGATGGCATTTTAGTTATTTGAATTCTGGTTAGAACTTTAGTTTTATTCTCCTATAACAAAAAGACCCACATTCCTCAAAGCCTTATTTTCAAAAAAATTTTAACATAGAGTAAAAAGACTTGCAAAAAAATTTTTTTGGGGGGAAGGGGGTGTAGGGAAAGAGGACAGTACTAGAGGTTGGACCCAGAACCTTGTACAGGTAAGTCAAGCATTCTACCATTGAACTACATCCCCAGCTTGCAAATATATATTTTTTTCCCATTTTCCATTGTTTTCATAATAGAGTTGATAGGGGCACAACAGTTCTTCATAATTTGTTGAGTGATTTATTTATTCCATAACTTTTTTTCATTTGTTTTGTTTGTGAGCATATTATTGTTCTTCAGAGAATTGATTCTTAAATTTAAATTCTTAAAAGTCACTATATTGTTAGGACATAAAACTAATCTGTCTGATATTATACTTATGGAAACACATCACTACGCATTTGTAAAAACTTAGAATATATAAACCAGGACTGAGAGGTCAGGAACATGGCGGCGAGAGGGGAGGCAGCGCTTTCAGTACCTCCTCAACAACGGGATCAGAGAGACGCATGGATACGCTTAGATTCGACCTGCTGAGAAACTCCTAGCAAAATTCCACTAAAGAGAGACCGGCCGGGAATTGGAAGGATTTTTGGAGGTGACAGTCTGCGCTAGACGAGTGAATCTCCGCCATGCAGCGCAGAGGTCCAGACCCGCCAGCCGCCGCCTGCACGACTTGGCGACTGTCGGCTGCCTGCACGCGGCCCCCGCGTCAGGGCGGATAGCCTCCGAGGCGCAGCGCAGCAGGAGCGGTGCAGGGACTCTAGGAAGAGGTCTCTCGCCAAGCCTTCATGAAATAGCAAACCGGGAGCTGAAACCAACCAGAGACAGACCAGTCCCACCCCTCCCTTCGGACACTCCGGCAAGGAGCCTGGGGCCCGCCATAGCAGAGTGGTGACATCACCAGAGTTCCGCCGACAGAATTCCTTCCCAGCGGAATCCACATTAGCAGGTGTGTGACTCCCACCCCCTCCAGATACAAGCAGCCAGGAAACCACCGGGGGCGTGTCTGTAGGGAAGCAGAGGGGATTCCAGATCCCCACCTCCCCTTAACACCAGCGGCGACACCCAAGATCTTAGCCGCTAGTTTCTGGGGGCGTGCCCACCAAAGGGGTCCGGAAAAATTAAACTGTTGGTTCCCAGATCACCCCACCACAGCACTGGGGCTTAGATGAATGACAGAGAGGGTGTTCATCGTTCGGGATATAGGACACGCGGTGGGGCTGCAAGTGTAATCAGATCCTTGGGGAACCGCCTCTGGTGAACAGGACCTGGCTGGCTGGCTGGGAGGAGGAACAGGGGGAGGGGCCGGATAAGTGAAAGGGCTCTGGACTAACAGGATTGAGAGACTCCCAGGAGCCACCGTACAGGGATTTCTGTCAGCACATAGAGGGCAGAAGCTCGGCTCAGAGGGCACAGCTCCGCCTATTGGAAGAGAAGAAAATGGGATTCAGCCATAGAACAGGGGATGCCAGCATGGCAGAGATCTGATGTCATCGGAGAGCGGCCGAGGAGAGAACTTCATCGGTGCCAGCGGCGACGGAAACAGTTGGTCCCCTGGTAGGGAGGGTGAGTCACAGATACCCGAGTCTCTCTCGCTTTGTCGTCGAGCCAGAGGGGAGGAGCGGGGCCGCCGCCCGCGCCCACAAGGTAGGCAGACCTGCGACCAACCTGCAGATCAGGCCCAGCGGTCTGCAGGCGTGGTAGGAGGGGCAGGGCAGAGCCACCGCCCGCGCCGGCAAGGTAAGCAGACCTGCGACAGACCGGTGGATCAGGCCCAGCGGCCTGCCAGCGTGGTACACACTTCACCCCAACTGGAGTAGGGGCAGAGCAGAGCCTTCGCCCGCGCCCAGATCAGGCCCAGCGGCCCGCCTGTGTGGTGGTCAAGTGACCCCAATTGGAGTGGGGGCGGAGCGGAACTGACACCCGTGCCCGCAAGGTGGGCAGACCTGCGACCAACCTGCAGATCAGGCCTAGCGGTCCCCGGGCGTGGTAGGAGGGGCAGGGCAGAGCCTTCGCCCCCACCTGCAAGGTAGGCAGACCTGCGACAGAACGGCGGATCAGGCCCAGGGGTCCGCGGGCGTGGTAGACACCTCACACCAATTGGAGGAGGGGCAGAGCAGAGCCCCCGCCCGCACCTGCAAGGGAGACTTTTCAACTATACAAGAGCAATATAAATATATAGGGGGGGAAAAATTTCAAAAACACAACAGTTTCACCAAGAAGAAAGAAACGCAAGCAGTATGAAAAGACAAGGAAAGAAAGGACTACAAGCAATGCAGGTCAACTCAACTTTAGAAGAGGTAACAGCTGCAGCAGATGGAATGTCAGATAAAGAATTCAGGATATATATGCTTCAGATGATCTGGAGTATCAAGGAAGAAATTAGACAGCAAAATCAGACAATGAAAGATCACTTCGACAAGGAATTACACAAACAAATCCAGGAAGCAAAGGATCAACTATACAGGGAGATAGAGGTTATAAAAAACAAACAAACAGAAATCCTAGAAATGCAGGAAGCAATAAACCAACTTAAAAACTCAATTGAGAATACTACCAGCAGAGTAGAACACTTAGAAGATAGAACATCAGACAATGAAGACAAAGTATTTCAACTGGAAAAGAACATAGACAGCTCAGCAAGACTGTTAAGAAACCATGAGCAGAACATCCAAGAAATATGGGATAACATTAAGAGACCAAACTTAAGAGTCATTGGGATACAGGAAGGTACAGAGCTCCAAACCAAAGGAATGAGCAGTCTATTCAATGAAATAATACGAGAAAACTTCCCAGACTTGAAGAATGAGACAGAATCCCAAATCCTAGAAGCCTACAGGACGCCGAATGTGCAAAATCATAAGAGATCCACACCTAGACACATTATAATGAAGATGCCCAACATACAGAATAAGGAGAGAATTTTAAAAGCTACAAGAGAAAGGAAGCAGATTACATTTAGGGGTAAGCCAATCAGGATAACAGCTGATCTTTCAACACAGACTCTGAAAGCTAGAAGATCCTGGAATAACATATTTCAAACACTGAAAGAAAATGGGTTCCAACCAAGAATTGTGTATCCAGCGAAATTAAGCTTCAGGATGGAAGATGAAATTAAAACCTTCCACGATAAACAAAAGTTTAAAGAATTCGCAGCTAGAAAACCATCTCTTCAAAACATCCTCGCCAAAGCATTACAGGAAGAGGAAATGGAAAATAACAATGAAAACCAACAGTGGGAGGTAGGACAGTAAAGGGGGGGGAAATAATCAAAGAGGAAAACAAACCATGTTTAGTAACAGAAATAAACAAATATGGCTGGAAGAACAACCCATATCTCAATAATAACCCTAAATGTTAATGGCTTAAACTCACCAATTAAGAGACACAGGCTAGTAGAATGGATCACAAAACAAGACCCAACAATATGCTGCCTACAGGAGACGCATTTGATAGGAAAAGACATACATAGGCTGAAGGTGAAAGGTTGGGAAAAATCATATCACTCATATGGACTTCGGAAACAAGCAGGAGTGTCCATACTCATATCAAATAAAATAGATTTCAAGCCAAAGTTAATCAAAAGGGATAAAGAGGGACACTACATACTGCTTAAGGGAACCATACACCAACAAGACATAACAATCATAAATATTTATGCCCCAAACAATGGTGCAGCTATGTTCGTCAAACAAACTCTTCTCAAGTTCAAGAGTCTAATAGACCACCATACCATAATCATGGGAGACTTCAACACACCTCTCTCGCCACTGGACAGATCTTCCAAACAAAAGTTGAATAAGGAAACTATAGAACTCAATAACACTATTAATAACCTAGACCTAATTGACATATATAGAGTATACCACCCAACATCAAGCAGTTACACTTTTTTCTCAGCAGCACATGGATCCTTCTCAAAAATAGATCATATATTATGTCACAGGGCAACTCTTAGACAATATAAAGGAGTAGAGATAATACCATGCATCTTATCTGATCATAATGGAATGAAACTGAAAATCAACGATAAAAGAAGGAAGGAAAAAGCATACATCACTTGGAGAATGAACAATAGGTTACTGAATGATCAATGGGTTATAGAAGACATCAAGGAGGAAATTAAAAAATTCTTAGAGATAAATGAAAACACAGACACAACATATCGGAATCTATGGGACACATTGAAAGCAGTTCTAAGAGGAAAATTCATTGCTTGGAGTTCATTCCTTAAAAAAAGAAAAAACCAACAAATAAATGATCTCATACTTCATCTCAAAATCCTTGAAAAAGAAGAGCAAAACAACAGCAAAAGAAGTAGAAGGCAAGAAATAATTAAAATCAGAGCTGAAATTAATGAAATCGAAACAAAAGAAACAATTGAAAAAATTGACAAAACTAAAAGTTGGTTCTTTGAAAAAATAAACAAAATCGACAGACCCTTAGCGATGCTAGCGAAGAGAAGAAGAGAGAGAACTCAAATTACTAGCATACGGGATGAAAAAGGCAATATCACAACAGACACTTCAGAAATACAGAAGATAATCAAAAACTATTTTGAATCCTTATACTCCAATAAATTAGAAGATAGTGAAGGCATAGATAAATTTCTTAAGTCATATGATCTGCCCAGATTGAGTCAGGAGGATATAGACAACCTAAACAGACCAATATCAATTGAGGAAATAGAAGAAACCATCAAAAGACTACCAACTAAGAAAAGCCCAGGACCGGATGGGTATACAGCAGAGTTTTACAAAACCTTTAAAGAGGAACTAATACCAATACTTTTCAAGCTACTTCAGGAAATAGAAAAAGAGGGAGAACTTCCAAATTCATTCTACGAGGCCAACATCACCCTGATACCTAAACCAGACAAAGACACTTCAAAGAAAGAAAACTACAGACCAATATCTCTAATGAACCTAGATGCAAAAATCCTCAATAAAATTCTGGCGAATCGGATACAAAAACATATCAAAAAAATTGTACACCATGATCAAGTAGGATTCATCCCTGGGATGCAAGGCTGGTTCAATATACGGAAATCAATAAATGTTATTCACCACATCAATAGACTTAAAAATAAGAACCATATGATCATCTCGATAGATGCGGAAAAAGCATTCGACAAAGTACAGCATCCCTTTATGTTCAAAACTCTAGAAAAACTAGGGATAACAGGAACATACCTCAATATTGTAAAAGCAATCTATGCTAAGCCTCAGGCTAGCATCATTCTGAATGGAGAAAAACTGAAGGCATTCCCTCTAAAATCTGGAACAAGACAGGGATGCCCTCTCTCTCCACTTCTGTTCAACATAGTTCTCGAAACACTGGCCAGAGCAATTAGACAGACGAAAGAAATTAAAGGCATCAAAATAGGAAAAGAAGAACTTAAATTATCACTATTTGCAGATGATATGATTCTATACCTAGCAGACCCAAAAGGCTCTACAAAGAAACTATTAGAGCTAATAAATGAATTCAGCAAAGTGGCAGGATATAAAATCAACACGCATAAATCAAAGGCATTCCTGTATATCAGCGACAAATCCTCTGAAATGGAAATGAGGACAACCACTCCATTCACAATATCTTCAAAAAAAATAAAATACTTGGGAATCAACCTAACAAAAGAGGTGAAAGACTTATACAATGAAAACTACAGAACCCTAAAGAGAGAAATAGAAGAAGATCTTAGAAGATGGAAAAATATACCCTGTTCATGGATAGGCAGAACTAACATCATCAAAATGGCGATATTACCAAAAGTTCTCTATAGGTTTAATGCAATGCCAATCAAAATCCCAACGGCATTTCTTGTAGAAATAGAGAAAGCAATCATGAAATTCATATGGAAAAATAAAAGACCCAGAATAGCAAAAACAATGCTAAGCAGGAAGTGTGAATCAGGCGGTATAGCGATACCAGACTTCAAACTATACTACAGAGCAATAGTAACAAAAACAGCATGGTACTGGTACCAAAACAGGCGGGTGGACCAATGGTACAGAATAGAGGACACAGAAACCAATCCACAAAACTACAACTATCTTATATTTGATAAAGGGGCTAAAAGCATGCAATGGAGGAAGGATAGCATCTTCAACAAATGGTGCTGGGAAAACTGGAAATCCATATGCAACAAAATGAAACTGAATCCCTTTCTCTCGCCATGCACAAAAGTTAATTCAAAATGGATCAAGGAGCTTGATATCAAATCAGAGACACGCCGTCTGATAGAAGAAAAAGTTGGCTACGATCTACATACTGTGGGGTCGGGCTCCAAATTCCTCAATAGGACACCCATAGCACAAAAGTTAATAACTAGAATCAACAAATGGGACTTACTCAAACTAAAAAGTTTTTTCTCAGCAAAAGAAACAATAAGAGAGGTAAATAGGGAGCCTACACCCTGGGAACAAATCTTTACTCCTCACACTTCAGATAGAGCCCTAATATCCAGAGTATACAAAGAACTCAAAAAATTAGACAATAAGAGAACAAACAACCCAATCAACAAATGGGCCAAGGACCTGAACAGACACTTCTCAGAGGAGGACATACAGTCAATCAACAAGTACATGAAAAAATGCTCACCATCTCTAGCTGTCAGAGAAATGCAAATCAAAACCACCCTAAGATACCATCTCACTCCAGTAAGATTGGCAGCCATTATGAAGTCAAACAACAACAAGTGCTGGCGAGGATGTGGGGAAAAGGGTACACTTGTACATTGCTGGTGGGACTGCAAATTGGTGCAGCCAATTTGGAAAGCAGTATGGAGATTTCTTGGAAAGCTGGGAATGGAGCCACCATTTGACCCAGCTATTCCCCTTCTTGGTCTATTCCCTAAAGACCTAAAAAGAGCATGCTACAGGGACACTGCTACATCGATGTTCATAGCAGCACAATTCACAATAGCAAGACTGTGGAACCAACCTAGATGCCCTTCAATAGACGAATGGATTAAAAAAATGTGGCATTTATACACAATGGAGTATTACTCTGCATTAACAAATGACAAAATCATAGAATTTGCAGGGAAATGGATGGCACTAGAGCAGATTATGCTAAGTGAAGCTAGCCAATCCCTAAAAAACAAATGCCAAATGTCTTCTTTGATATAAGGAGAGTAACTAAGAACAGAGTAGGGATGAAGAACATGAGAAGAAGATTAACATTAAACAGGGATGAGAGGTGGGAGGGAAAGGGAGAGAGAAGGGAAATTGCATGGAAATGGAAGGAGACCCTCAGGGTTATACAAAATTTCATACAAGAGGAAGTGAGGGGAAAGGGGAAAATAATACAAGGGGGAGAAATGAATGACAGTAGAGGGGGTAGAGAGAGAAGAGGGGAGGGGAGGGGAACGGGTGGGGATAGTAGAGGATAGGAAAGGCAGCAGAATACAACAGACACTAGTATGGCAATATGTAAATCAATGGATGTGTAACTGATGTGATTCTGCAATCTGTATACGGGGTAAAAATGGGAGTTCATAACCCACTTGAATCAAAGTGTGAAATATGATATATCAAGAACTATGTAATGTTTTGAACAACCAACAATAAAAAAAATAAATAAAAAACAAAACAAACAAACAAAAAAAAAACAAAACCAGGACTGAATTCTATAAACCCTAGGTGATAATGATGTCACCTTAGGTTCATCAGTTGTAACAAGTGTGATGTTTATAATGGGAAGGGAGAGAGGGCTCTGTGTAGGAACAGACAATATATGGAAAATCTATGTATCATTCATTCAATTTTACTGTGAACTTACAACTGCTCTAATAAATAGGATACTTTTAAAAAAGTCATTACAATCAAATCAATGTTAGCAACTCTCAGATATTATGATTATAATAAACAATAAAAAGCCTTACAATATAAATTCATAATTATAAAGTTAATGGTTTTCTAGGGCCATGAAAACCAACTATGCTTTATCTATTGGTAGACTGTTTAAAAGCATCTATTTTATACAATAGTGTAAGAAAATATATTCTTGAGAACTACTTACCTGAGGGATAACAATGTCTGCTAATGCCTTTGAAAGCCTATATAATTCCATTGTATTTTCTAATTGCAAGGAACCATTATGCTGGACATCATATTTTATACAGTCATATATGTCAGGGATCTTACTAATATCATATCGTCCATTTTTTGTTTTAAAGTCTTTCTCCAACTTGGACCATCGACGTAACATAAGCTCCAATGTTTCACTATGGTAAAGCTGAATATCTAGAATAAAATATCATTTTTAGTATATTCAAACTTAAAAATCTGATAAAGAACATATATTAAAATATTAAAAACTTTAATTAGAAATACTGAAGTGAAAAAGAAAAATATAGGAAGTTAGGAAATATTATCATAGGCATAGGCCATTAATAGCCAATTTTTTGACTTGGATAAGTACTCGTTATAAATATTAGAAACTTTTTATAAAAGATCTTTCCATATATTACAGAATTCAATAATAATACAAAAAAAGAACAACAATTTTAACAAAACTATTTTTAGGTACAACATTTTCAATTCTGAATTTTAAGTACTATTATTTTTCTAGATTCAAATAATTAACAGAATAGGCAACTATCATTAGCAGATCAGAATCTTAGAAATTAAAAACGATTCAAATGACTCAATTGTATCAGTAAGAAATCCAAGATGTCAAAATCGTTAACCAAGCTAGCCTTGGAGTAAGGGCTCATATTATCTTGTTTGCTCTTTGTTCTCAGGGTGTATAGTCACTGCTTAATTATTGGGCAATGCTAAATAATTAATCAAATGAAAAATGTTTTATTGCCTTTTTCATGTTGTTATGGATAAAAGCAACCATAACTTAGCTATTGTCCTTTTGTCATATATATATATTTAATCACATAATCATTATTAATAAATTAATATATATTTATAAGAATCTGTGCATCCTAATCTTGCACCAAAGACAGTTTAGTGATACATGATTTTTAAGTAATACTGGCACAATAGTTTGTAAAGCTTCACATAATGGTTACCATCACATTTAAAAAAAAATTGGCATAAAATCTGACAAATATGTGATAAAATATAGTATATATTAATATACATGTAAGTAGATCTCAGGAGAAAGCCTTGATTTTTTTTGAGGGTGGGTAGTAGGGATTGAACTCAAGGGCACTCAACCACTGGGCCACATCCCCAGCCTTATTTTGTATTTTATTTGGGGAGGAGGGTCTCACTGAGTTGCTTTGTGCTTTGCTTTTGCTAAGTCTGGCTTTAAACTTGCCTCAGCGTCCAAGATACTGATTACAGGTGTGTGCTACTGTGCCTGGCTTAATTTCTTAAAATAAGGAGATTGGCGCATTATTTTGAAATGTTTGCAGTAATTGGGCAACAAATTTTACTGTTCTATATTTTAAAAAAACATATTTACCTGATGATTTGGGGTCTTCCATACGATGTCTGATTTGAGAAGTCAAACTTTGAATCAAAGAATAAACTTTGTCACAGGTCTTCACAGGATTTTTAATTAAATGCATTGATTTGATAAGAGAAATGCTTCCAGATGGAGTAAGCTATATAAATGAGTAAAGTATATATTTTATATCTGTTTATGCCTAGTTATCTAAGAGAATGATATAGTAATAGGAAAATAATTCTATTTCATGAATTAAGATGACATGCAAAATATAGCCATAAGATCAAGAGGGGTGAAAAAGGCTAGAATTTCATGTTACAAAATCCTTAAACTCTAGGTATCATCCCATTAGTCATAAAGAAAATTTAGCAAAAGTATTCTTAACTCAAATGATGAGATTTGATGAGAATTTGCTGGTTTGTACAATACAGGAAAATATAGTTTCAACTACTTGACATATATTTACATGTAATTACACTAAGATATTGTTATTATCAAGACCTTATTCTAGACAAGGTACTTAACTAGATTTAAAGCTATAAGTGATAACATAGTTCCAAATTCCAGTTTTGACATGTAGCTTAGCAACTTATTTAACCACAAGAAGTTTAAGTTTCTATCAAAATAAATAAATATAAAATAGAAAAATCTACTTCTGGTTATAGTGGACTAGGAGGCTTAGACCAAACAAATTGATGACGGTAAGTAAAAATCCTGGGCAAAAAACTTCTACATCTTTGTTTTAAGACATCTGAGAGAAAATAGGTCACAAAGAATTGTAAAAACAAAACTCAGTGATAAGTGATACAGAAAGTAGGCCTGTCATTAAAGAATGTTTTTACACTGGAAATATCTGTTGATTTTAGAGAAAAACTAGACAAAACTATAATAACCTTATGGGACTAATAGGAGAAAACGGAGTCCAGGTTTGACCAAAGGTGGAACTCTGGTAATTTCCTTGCTTTTAGGGTACAAAAAAAGTGAGGGTGAACCAGAAGCAAATGAACTGACCAACAAATTGCAAACCAGCTTAACCTCAACTGGCCTGGCCAGAAAGATCTGTTTTTAAAGTTGGTTTATGGCAATCCCAGACTGTTATGTGTAAAGGTTTAGCAGGAACAAATAAGAGACACCAGAAGAAGATAAAATAATTTCAATCTCAAGTTGTTTCCACAAACAAAGTATCAATCTACAACTAATGATACATATTCAAGGCACACAAGAAAACAAGATATCAGGAACACCCATCATCAGAACAGACAACAGAAACAGAACCAAACTCAGTTACTAGGATTAGAATTATTAAATACAACTAAAAAATAAGACTTCCTATGTTAAAGAAAATAAAACACTAAAAATCAAAGATCTGAAAATTTTTTGAAAAGCAAATAGAAATTCTAGGATGGAAAAACACAGTGATTAGTTTTAAATACTTTAAATGTAGTGAAAAATGGTAAACTTAAAGATAGGTTAGAATATTATACCCAGAAAAAGGACAGAGACAAAAGGATGAAATTTCCAAAACTAACAGAAGATATCAAGCCACATTTCCAATAAGTCTAACAAATCACTAAAAACACAAAAAGTAATCTATAAGGGCTGAGGAGATATAGCTTAGAGTAGCTGCCTAGCATATATATGCAAAACACTGGGTTTATTACAGATAACCTCATGAGAAAAAAAAATGGAAACCTACATTTAGACATACACCAGAAAACTGCTGCAAACCAAAGATAAAAATAAAATGTTAAAAGTACCCAAGAGGATTTGAAAACAACAAAAAAGATCATCTTCAAAGGTATAACAAAAAAACTAACATCTGACTTCTCACTTCTCAATATAAACATGGAGTGTTGGAGATAATGAAATAAAAACTTCAATGCACCAAAAGAAAATTATGTGCCATCCTAGAATTCTATATCCAATGAAAATGTTTACCAAGAGGAAAGTTGAAACAATGACATCTTCAGACAAACAATGCCCCCTGGGAATTCACAATAAGAGACTTACACTAATGGAATTACTATATTGTTTTTTCAAACTTAAGAAAAAGATCCAAAATTATAGCTCAGAAATTCAAGAAACAACGAAGAATAACTAAAAGGATAAATTAAACTTCTGGCAAATGGTGAAATAGAACATAGCATACACTTTCCTCCCACAAAAAAGGACCAAATATAAAGACTAAACAGTGGTTACTTGGCTAGAATATTTGGGGGAGAGCAATGAAGTGTAACGTAGATGCAATGGAGAAACTGCAACAGAATTATGATGGCCCTGTAAAGAAGGGAATAAAGTGTCTTGCATCACCCACTCAGCTGCCACAGTCTTAACTCTATGAACTTGGGAAAGTCTTCTCATTGATGAGGAAAAAAGTAAATAGGAGTCCACACTGACATTTGAAGTTTTTGCTACTGTGGAATCCTGCAGCCTCCAAAGGCCTTGATCTAGTTTGGGGTACATCTCCCCAACCGCAGGAGTGGCTTCGCTCCTGCAGGGCCTGCATATACTGAGCCATACTTGCAGGCCTGTTGGAGTAGTCCTACAGGACCCATAGTGACAGATAGGCATTTTCCCACTGCCATGCACACCATGTTATAAGAACAAGTGGACATGCAGTAGATTTCCAGACTGCTGCTGGATACAAAGTGCCATACTCACCATAGTGCTAAAAATGTCCAGTGCAATCCACAGGCTACCTGCCACCTCCCACCAAATGAATGACACCTAAATTAATCACAGCAGAAGAAGCTATATTACTGTACACAACTGAATCCAAAGCCAATCTAATATACCAAATGGACAGTATAAGATACTCTCAAGAGAAAATCTTTTACTCCAAAAGCCAGTTGATAAAATTGGAAGACAGAAAAGACAGGCCATATGTACAAATATCAACTTAAGGATAAAAGAAGTGTGAAAAAGAAAGTAATCTAATGCCTCCAAAGGAAGCACCAATCTCCAGAGAAAAGAAAACTGATGAAATGCCTGAGGAAAAAAAATTCGAAATAATCGTTCTAAGGACACCCAAAGAAATACCAAAATATAAATACAGACACGTTAACAAAATTAGAAAAACAGTGAATGATACGAATGAGAAATTTAGGAAAGGGAGAGAGATCACAAAAGAGAGTCAAACAAATCTTGGAGCTAAAGAATTCAGTGAGTAAAACCAAAACCAAAATAACAACAACAACAAAACTATATACATACACACAGTTGGGAGCATTTATAACAGAATACATCAAACAGAACAAGGGATTTCTGAACTTGAAGACAAAGAAAAGAAAGGGGCGGGGGAGAGGGAAAGACCAGACAATGCCTTCAAGACTTATAAGATACCATTAAGTAAACAAATGTTTAAATTATAAGTATCTGATTAATATAGAAAGAGAAGGGAAAAAGCCTAGAAAATCTATTCATCAAAATAATGACTGAAGACTCCCCAAATCTTGGCAGATCTAGATTCAGGAGGCTCAAAAGACTCCAAATACAGTTGATCAAAAACCCTGTTTATTTCAAAGTCAAAAGTCCAAAGTGAACAGAGACTTCTAAAAACAAGAGTAAAGTGCTAATTCACATTTAAGAGAACTTCCATTAGTTTAGGAGATACAAAAAGAGAAAGAAAAAAAGGAATCAAACCATATCAGTACAGAAAACCACCAAACCAAACCACAAAAATAAACAAGAGAAGGGACAAAGTATATACAAGACAACCAGAAAATGCCACGAATAATTCATTATTTATCAATAATAACTTTGAATATAAAAATAAAACTACCCAGTTAAAAGACTTGATTGGCTGAATGGATAAAAAACAACAACCAGTGACATTGTATCTACAAGAAACTTACCTCATTGGTACAGACACATATAGACTGAAAATAAGAGAATAAAAAAAAAATTCCATGCAAATGGAAACCAAAAGCGAGAAATAGCAGCTATATCAATATCAAATAAAATAGACTTTAGGTAAATACTACAAAAAGAAACAAGGAAGATCAGTATATAATAATTTTGGGCTCAATTCATAAAGATGATATAAAAATTATATAAGCGCCCAATTCTGGAGCACCCAATCATATAAAAGCAAATAGTACTAGATCTAAAGTGAGATATAGACTTTAATATAATAATATGTTATATTATTATAATATATATATATATATATATATA
>NW_026000026.1:60583613-60632931 GCF_001458135.2 Marmota marmota marmota | reverse complement strand
TATATATATATAAAATCTCACTTTCATCAATGGATAAATCATCCAGACCAAAAGAAAAAAATAAAGCAAAACAAACAAAAAACAAACACAACAACAACAACAAAACAACATCAGAACTGAACTATACTACAGATTAAATGGAAAGAATAGACATTAAAAATATTTTATTTAACAGCTATGTAATACATATTTTTCTCATCAGCACATAGAACATTCTCCAGGAAAGACCATATATGTTAGGCCACAAAATATCCCAACGAATTTCAATAAGTCAAAATGGTAGCATTTGGCTTCTCGGACCACACGGTATAGGACAGCAAATCTACATAAGGAATTTTAGAAACTGTACAAATACAAAGAAACTAAACAACAAGCACCTGAATGAAAAATGGGTCATTCAAGGAATCCAAAAAAAAAAAAAAACATTTCTTGAACAAATGAAAATGGAAACACAACATACCAAAACCCATGGTGCTATAGCAAAAGTAGTAGTAGAGAAGAATTTATAGAAATAAGTGCCTACATTAAAAAAAAAAAAAGAAAGAAAGAAAAGATTTCAAACAACCTAGCAATGTAAATCAAGGAACTAGAAAAGCATGGAAAAACCAAATCCAAAATTAGCAGAAGTAAATAACAAAAATCAGAGCTGAAATAATAGACTACCAAAAATCAATCAACTCCTGCAAAGCTAAAAGATCAACAAAACCAAGTGTTAGTCTTTTTGAAAAGATACACAAAATCAACAAACCTTTTGCTAGTCTCATCAAGAAAAAAGAAAACCCAAATAAATAAAATAAGACATGAAAAGGAGAAAGTATAATTCAGAGCACAGAAATACAAGGAATCATTAATGAATATCATGAACAACTATATGCCAACAAATGGGAAAAATAAAAAATGAATGGAAAATTCTAGACACATATAAACTATCAAAAATGAACCATAAAGGCACAGAAAACTTTAACAGCCCGATAACAAGTACAAAGACTGGAAAAAATAATCAAAAAGTCCCCATAAAAAGAGAAGCCCAGGAACAGATGCCTTCATTGTTGAATTCCACCAAACATTTAAAGAACTAACACCAAGGGCTGGGGTTGTTGCTCAGTGGTAGAGTGCTTGCCTAGCAAGTGTGAGGCGCTGGGTTTGATTCTCAGCACCACATAAAAAAATAAATAAAACAAAAAGATATTGTATCTAATCACAACTAAAAATTTTAAAAAGCAAAACCAAAAGCTAACAACAATTCTTCTCAAATTATCCCAAAGAATGAAAAAGGCTGAAATTATTTCAAATTTATTCTATAAGACCAGCATTACCCTGATACCAAAATCAAACAGGGACACACAAAAAAAGAAAACAACAAACCAGTATTCTGAGATTCACACAGACACAAAACCAAACAACAGCAAAACCAAAGCCAAAAAGATTACGCATCATAATCAATGGGAACTTAGAAGTGCAATGATGGTTCAATATACACAATTAAACATCACATCTACAGAATGAAGGATAAAAATAATATGACCATGTCAACAGACGCAGAAAAAGTGTTTGACAAAATTCAACATCCCTTCATGATAAAGACTCTCAAAAAACTAGGTATACACGGAACATATCTCAATATAATACAGACTATATATGACAAACCCACAGTCAATATCATATTGCACAAAGAAACCTGAAAGTATTTCCTCTAGGGACTGAACAAGACAAGAATGTTCCTTCCCTTTCGCTACTCTTGCTCAACATAGTATTGGAAGTTTTAGCCACAGTAATTACTGAAGAGAAGAAAATGAAAGACTCAAGTAAGAAGGAAAGAAGATAAATTATCCTTGTTTTGTATAAGACATGATTCTGTACACAGAAAAAAAAGAAGGCTCTAAAAAAGATTATCAGAATGGATAAACAAATCCAATAAAGTTTCAGAATAGAGGGAACATACAAAAATCAGTAGCATTTTTATATACCAATTAACAGACTTCTTGGGAAAGAAACCAAGAAAGTGATCTAATTCCCAAGAGCTAAAAATTACAAATAGTAGCAGTCATACTAATAATAATACACCTAGGAATCAGTTTAACCAAAGAAGTTAATAACTTTTATAATGAAAATTACAATGTAATGAAAAAAACTGATGACAAAAATAAATGGAAATATCTCCATGTTCATGGATTTAAGTGTTACTCTTGTGAAAATGTCTATACTACCAAAAGTGCTATAAAGACTCAAAGCAATCCTTATCAAAATATCAAGGACTTTCTTCACAGAAATAGAAAAAGCAATCCTAAAATTAATTTGGAACTACACAAGTCACCAGTCAAAACAATCTTAAGCAAAACAAAAACAAAAACAAAACAAACAAACAAACAACAACAACAAAACCCCCCAAAAGCTAGAAGTATCACGATTGCCCCTATATCTAGACATACTCTAGGGATACATTAACCAAGACAACATGGTACTGGCATAAAAACCAATACACAGACCAATGGAACAGAATATAGAACCCAGAAACAAATCACATATCAAAGCCAACTAGTTTTCAACAAAGGTACTTAAAACATAAAGAAAGGATAACATCCTCAATAAACAGTGCTAGAAAAACTGGATATTCACATGCAGAGGAATAAAACCACACCATTATCATCATATATAGAGTCAACTCAAATTGGATAAAAAATGAAAACCACAAACCTACTGGAAATAAAAAACAACGAAAAAAACAAACATAGAAAAACTAAGACCCCCAAAAGAAAAGTAAATGAATGAATGGGATTATATCACATTAAGAGGCTTCTGCGTAGCAAAGGATATAACCAAGAATGAAGAGACAACCTAGAGTACGAGAGAAGATATTTGTCAAGGTTATTATCTAGACTATACAAGGAACTTTAAAAAACTCAACAAATCATCATCATCATCATCATCATCATCATCATCATTAAATGGGCAAATTATCTGAATAGAAATTTCTCAACAGAAGATATACAAATGCCCAAAAAGTATATGAAAAATGCTCAATATCAGTAGTCATCAGGGAATTGCAAATCAAAACCACAATTACATATCAACTAGATATTACTTCTGAAGATAGTTATAAACAGACATATAGAAGAACATAGCAATATTGACAAAGACATAACTGAGAAGTACTAAACTATTCTTGATATCAAAATTCCTAACTTTCCCACAAACTAAATTTCCACAGGATTTGCCATAGTATTTACCAATACAGTTAAGTAAAAAGTAATAAAACATTGGCACATAAACTACTTCCATCAAATAGGATGCACTCCCTAGCTAATTTTATGAGCCTAGAATAATTCTTACACTGGAAGCAAAGATATAACAAATATAGAAAAAGGAAAGGCCAGTCTAATTCAGGAACACAAAACTACTAATGAAAAATAATAGTGAAATCAAAACCTGTGACATATAAAAAGATACTACTTAAAAATAATTGAGTTTGTGCTTGCTTTGGCAGCACACATACTAAAATTGGAACAATACAGAGAAGATTAGCATGGCCCTTGTGCAAGGATGACATGCAAATTCATGAAGTGTTCCATATTTTTTAAACCCCTATCTCTCACCATGCACAAAACTTAATTCAAAATGGATCAAGGACCTAGGAATTAAACCAGAGACCCTGTATCCAATAGAAAAAAAGTAGGCCCTAATCTTCATCATGTGAGATTAGGCCCCAACTTCCTTAATAAGATTCCTATAGCGCAAGAATTAAAACTGAGAATCAATAAATGGGATGGAATCAAACTAAAAAGTTTCTTCTCGGCAAAAGAAACAATCTGTGAAGTGAACAGACAGCCTACATCCTGGGAGCAAATTTTTACCCCTCACACATCAGATAGAGCACTAATCTCTAGGGTACATAAAAAACTCAAAAAGCTAAGCACCAAAAAATACAAATAACCCAATCAACCAATGGGCCAAGGACCTAAACAGACACTTCTCAGAAGAGGATATTCAATCAATCAACAAATATATGAAAAAATGTTCATCATCTCTAGCAATTAGAGAAATGCAAATCAAAACTACTCTAAGATATCATCTCACTCCAGTCAGAATGGCAGCTATTATGAAGACAAACAACAATAAGTGTTGGCAAGGATGTGAGGGAAAAGGTACATTCATACACTGCTGGTGGGACTGCAAATTGGTGCAGCCAATATGGAAAGCAGTATGGAGACCCCTTGGAAAAATGGGAATGGAAACACCATTTGACCCAGCTATCCCTCTCCTTGGTCTATACCCAAAGGACTTAAAAACAGCATACTACAGAGACACAGCCACATCAATGTTTATAGCAGCACAATTCACAATAGCTAAACTGTGGAGCCAACCTAGATGCCCTTCAGTGGATGAATGGATAAAAAAAATGTGGCATATATACACAATGGAATTTTACTCAGCAATAAAAGAGAATAAAATCATGACATGTGTAGGTAAATGGATGGAGTTAGAGAAGATAATGCTAAGTGAGGATAGCCAATCCCCAAAACACAAATGCCAAATGTTTTCTCTGATACAAGGAGGCTTACTCATAGTGGGATAGGGAGGGGGAGCATGGGAGGAATAGATGAATTCTAGATAGGGAAGGGGGTGGGAGGGAAAGGAAGGAGGCAGGGGATTAGCAAGGATGGTGGAATGTGGTAGACATCATTACCCAAAGTACATGTATGAAAACACGAATTGGGTGTCAACATACTTTAGATACAAACAGATTTGAAAAATTGTGGTATATATGTGTAATAAGAATTGTAATGCATTCCGCTGTCATTTTTTTTAAGTCAATAAAAAAAGAGAAATGGCAAAATAAATAAATAAAATGGTTGAGTTTATTCTAGGATCAAAGTTAGTTTTACATTTTAAAAAAGCACACATAATTCACAAAAAAATTAAAGAAATTTTCATGCTAAAAAATCAGCAAAATAGGAATAGAGTAGAATTTCTTTACTTTGAAAAACAGTCATTATTGATAATTATGAACAGAAAGCTTCATGCTTAATTGGCAAATATTAAAAGCATTCTTTCTAGAATATGGATAAGAAAAGAAATGTTACTTCTATTTAGTAATGTTTGAAGGATACTAGGCATTGAACTAAGGCAAGAAAAAGAATTTTAAAAATACATAAAGACTGGGAAATAAAAACACTGAGTATTTTTAAAGAATCAAAGAGCAGGGCATAGCAGAACACACCTATAATCCCAGAGACTCTAAAGCCTGAGGCAGAGGAGGATCACAAGTTGAAAGCCAACCTGGGCAACTTAGTGAGACCTTGTCTCAAAATAAAATAAAAAGGGCTGGGGATGTAGCTCAATGGTAGTGTGCTTGCCTTGTATGGCAAGGCCATGGGATTAATCCCCAGAATTGCAAAAATAAACAAAAAAATAAATAAATTAATTAATTAAAAAACCCCACTAAATAAACTATGAGAGATTAATGAACTTGACAAGGTTGATGCATGTATTGCTAATATTAAAGAACTAAATCATATTTCTATATTGCAATAAAGAATGAAAATTTTAAAAATGTATTAAAAAATGTCAATTAACTCAACCTAAGTCTAACAAAGATATGTAAGACTTTTATTCAGGACATTGTAAAATCTTATTGAAAGCATTCTTTAAAATCTTAAAGAACCATACTACATTCACAGACTGAAAGTCTAGATAAAAGATGTAAATCTGTATAAACTACAGATTTCATTCAATCTATATAAAAATCCCCCAAAGAAATTTTGATCAGTTTATTTTAAATTTTAAATGGAAATGCAAGAAAAGCCAAGAAATACTTGAAAAAGGGCCCTCGTGGAGTTGAAAGATCTTAATTAATTGGCACTACATAAGGATCAACAAATAGACTCCAAAACCAGACTACCTATATTTGATAAAGACAGTATTACAGTTTAGTAAGGAAAGAACAGTCTTTTGAGGAGGTGCCCAAACAACTGCATGTACACAGACTTGCAGGGGTGGGGGAAAAAAAACAACTTTCATCCCTTTACTCATAGGACACACAAAGTCAACATTATCTGGATTGCAGATAAATGTGATGGGAAAATAGTAAAATTATAGAAAATCTATAGGAGAATATCTTACAAACTTTGTTTAGAAAAAATATATTTTAAACAGTACATTAAAATACATATTTTCTTCACTTCAGGTAAAATATTTCATTTTATGTGACAGCTGAGCAGAAGGCACTTGATAGATAACTTCTGGACTTTGGCATCAAGGAGCTTATAATCTAGCAGATATAGCATGACTGAATTAAATACATTGGAGAGATCAGTATGAAAATAGAGAAGGGAGAAGCAGTACTTCTCTGAAGAAAGTTAGAAGCCTTCTTACTGAGTATGTAGGATGTTCTCAGCATTATTAATCATAACATCCCCAAACTGTAAAAGTAGCAGAAAGCATATATAAATTACAAAATATTCACAAAATAGAATATGGGTCAGCAAACAATACTCTGCAAGCCAAATATGAACTGTAGTATAGCCTAGGATCTAAGAATGGTTTCTATGTTTTTAAAGGATAGTCAAAGCCAGGCACAGTGTCTCATACCTGTAATCCCAGTGACTAGGAAAGCTGAGGCAGAGGATTGCAAGTTTGAGGCCAGCCTCAGCAATTTAAATGAGGGTCTTAGCAACTTAGTGAAACCCTGTCTCAAAATTAAAAATAAGGGTTGGGAATGTAGCTCAGTGGTTAAGCACTCCTGGGTTAACTCCAAAAGTACCAGGAGAAAATTGAAAAAAAAAAGGGTAGCAGGAAAGTCAAAAAAAGAAAAGAAAAGAGAGACAATATTTGACCCAAGCCTAAAATATTTACCATCGGATCTACTGAAAAATCTGCTAACTCTAAAATGGAATATTTCATAGTAGTGATTATTAACTATGGAAATAAGCAACATTATGAATGTATTTCATTAGCATAATATTGAGCAAAAGAAAATATTTCTATTATATGAAGCTTTAAAAAATACAGCACAAAGTAAATTAGTACAGTCATTAAAGAAAGCAGTATGGAGGCTTCACAAAAAACAGAACTATCACATTCTCCAATAATTCCATTTCTGGGTATATATCCAAAGGAAATGTAATAAGTACATTGAAGAGACATCTGCATTCCATGTTCTTTGTAGGACTGTTTACAATAGCTATTTTATAATTTATATAAGCTTTCTGCTACTTTTACAGTTTGGGGCTGTTATGATTAATGCTGTTGTGAACATCCTACTATGCCTCCTGGTGCAGATGTACACAAGTTTCTTTGGGTATCTAGGAGTGGAACTGTGAACGATAATATGCTTGTTTAATATTAGTAGACAAACTGTTTTTAAAGTTATTGAACCAATGTGAATTCCCAAGTGTCCACCTTAAACTAAAATATAAATATTAAAAAAAAGAGATCTCACATGGTGACTACAATTAAGAGAAATGTATTTTAGTTTTAAAAATCCTTAAGAGAGCAGTTTTGAAGTATTCTCACCACAAAAATATTAAGTATATGATCCTAATGTATGTATTAATTATCTCATTTAGCCATTCCATAATGGATTTTTATTTCCAAAGATCATGTTGTATAAAAATAAACATATACAATTTTTGTCATTTAAAATAAATAAATATTCTAGGCATAGTGAAGCATGACTGCAACCCTACCAACTCAGGAGGCTGAAGCAAGAAGATTCCAAGTTTGAGGCTAAATCTCAGCAACTTCATGGGACCCTGTCTCAAAATAAAATTTAAAAAAACTGGGAATATAGCTCAGTGGTAGGATACTTGCTTAGCATGTGCAGAGGCCTGGATTCAATCCCTAATTCAACAAAATAAAATAGATTTAAAGTTTAAAATAAAAGAATATATAAAGGATGCACAAAATTCAACATAAAAAAATAGAGTCATTGCCTAATCAAAAAATGGGCAAATGATCTGAATAGATACCTCTGAACAGAAGATATACAAATGGCCAACAAAAATATATGAAAAAAATCCTCAATATCTTTGACCATCAAGGAAATGAAAATCAAAACTACAATGAGATTTCATCTCACTATAGTTAACAATGACTATTATAATTTTTAAAAAAACAAAACAAACAAAAAACAAATAAGAACTGGCAAGGATATGCAGAAAAGGAACTCTTAGTGGAAACACTGTGGAAAAAAATATGGAGGTTTCTCAAAAAAATTAAACAAAACTACTTTATGATCCATGTAAATCACTCTTTGGTATTTTTCTTAGGAAATGAAGTCAGTATACAAAAGAGATACCTGCACACCCATGTTTATTGTGGCATAATTCACAATAGCCAAAATTTGGAATCAGCCTAGATACCATCTACTGATGATAAAGAAGATATGGTACATATACACAAGTCATAAAGAATGAAATTCTGTCATTTTTCGAGAAAACAGATGGAGTTGGAGATCCACATTTTAAGTTAAATGAGTCAGACACAGAAAGACAAGAATCACATGTTTCCTCCCAATTGTGAAAACTAAGAAAATAAAAGATGACCTTAAGGTTGAAGACAGACCATGAGGGAATGGAAAGGGTGCCAAGGGTGGAAGGGTGAGGTAGAAGAATAGAAGAAGGGTAGATGTACGTGATTAATGTCTGATAGATGCATGTATGAAAATATCACAGAGAATCCCATCAATTTGTATAATTAGTATGTGTTTATAATTATAAGAAGAAAGTTCACAAAAATAAAAATAAACTTATATGGGGAAAAAAAAAAAGCCCAAAATGAGACTACAGTGGTTAGATACATGGCTAATACTTTTATGTTTATCCAAATAAGTATTCTGGATATGATAAGATTGTTAACTATCATCCTTAGTTTTTTTTATGGCTTTTTTCTTTTTTTTTTAACAAAGGATGATAGTTATTTCAAGAAGATAGGAATGAGTTGCAATAGGGAAGGGAAGGATAGACAGCGATCAAAATTGGTCCAGCGTTCAATTGCTCTACCTGGTGGTAACATATGAATATTTGCTTTATAATATAATGAGCTCTACATTAACATTTCATTCACTTTTTTCTTCATGTAATAGTTCATAATAGAAGAGTTTGCTAAGACCCACCTTTTCATAATCTTCAGCAGTAAAATCTCTGTCTTTCTGAAGTATTTCATGAAGTCTTGCTTTCACACGTTGTTGACAACTGCTTAAAGAGTCACTATCACTATCCAAAAGACCATTCATATTTGCACTTTTCACCATCTGAACAAGAATGGGTGTAAGCTCCCCTTCTAAAGCCAACAGACCCTAAACATATTAAATGAAGTAAAAAATTTAAAAAATTAATATGCAAAATAGAAAGTATCATAATAATTGTTACATTCTGAATTTCATAATGTATAAGCTAAATATTTTTAAAAAATAAATATTATTAGTAATATAGTTCACATTGTCAGTTGATAGCTTTAGTTGGAAGTTCGAAATTTGGAATTTTTAAATACTGTCTTAGTGAAAATCTTAAAACAATGAAATTGTAGATGACAATTCCAATAATTAAAAACAAAACGATACATCTATTTTTACCTTTGCAAAAGCTGCTGCAGTCATCTGAACTCGTCCTTCATCAGAGGCATATATTTTGAGGTCATGTCGGTAGGTACTATGTAATCGAAGCAAACCACAACCAGGAAATCCTGCATAATCTCCTGAAAATAAATCCTCAAATCACTTAAGCTATATTTTTATCTCACTGTATTTCCAGAAATATTTACAAGTATTACAAAATAAGAGAATATGAAAAAAAATTGCATGAATTTAATCAAATTCAAAAAATTCCAACATTTGGGCTAGGGTTGTAGCTCAGTGGTAGAGCACTTGTCTAGCACGTGAGAGGCACTGGGTTCAATACTCCGCACCACATAAAAATAAATAAATAAAAGAAAGGTCCATTGACAACTAAAAATACATTAAAAAAATAATTTCAACATTTACCTTGACCTCCAGGATACATACACCTGAAAGCTCTTCCAAGTTCTTCAGCCTGGACTCTGCCTGCAGGTGTTAATTCTCCTCCCCATTTCAAAACCAAAAGTAAGGATGGCTCTTCCCTTCGGCTATCTAAGATGCATGTGAACAAATAAAACAAATGTTAGGTTTGAACAGAAATGGGCCAATGTTAATTTAGTTGACTTAGTCCATATGTAATTATTTTATTCTCTAAATGGGCCTATCTTTGTAGGTTGTTGCTTCCATCAGGAATTCCATTGCTCTTCCTATTAAAATTTTACTGAAATATTAAAATCTCTTTCATACTCAGTAAGAAGGCTTCTAACTTTCTTCAGAGAAGTACTGCTTCTCCCTTCTCTATTTTCATACTGATCTCTCCAATGTATTTAATTCAGTCATGCTATATCTGCTAGATTATAAGCTCCTTGATGCCAAAGTCCAGAAGTTATCTATCAAGTGCCTTCTGCTCAGCTGTCACATAAAATGAAATATTTTACCTGAAGTGAAGAAAATATGTATGTTTTTATGATGAGGAATCAGTGATTTCCATAATTTTTAGGAAGATGTGAGATGACATCCTAACACTTATTCTAGTTAAAATTTCATGCAATCTAATTTTATACAAACACTGAAAATGTAGCCAATTTAAAAAAAAATTTAGAATTGTGGAATCTCTTTAAGTTCGCAGTAGAAGTTTTGTTCTCAGACATAGGTCAATGATTTAATTTTGACCTGTTCTTTATTATGGCCTTAAGATTTGTTTGTATTGAATTTTAGAAACAAAAGGATTCAAAAATAAATATTATAAACGTTAAAGAATGAATAATAATTCATTGAAAGTAACAGAAAATCATCCTTTCCCCTGCTGCTTGTTAGCAATTATATGTTCTTTACCATGCAGGTGGACAATTTATGGAAGAACAGTGAACTAAAGTTTTTATTATATTTGTTATAGAAAGCTTCCAATCATAAACATTGGGAATTAATCTGTATTGCTTTTAATTACAAAGTATGACATAAGGGTAAAATGTCAAATGTTAAAATAAACACATAAAGTTTAATGTATTCAAACTTGTTTTTGCATTTAATATAATCATGACTTCAATTTTGCTACTATAAATAATGCCAATGTGAATATCCCTACAGATCAATCTTTCTCTGAATATCCAATTACTTTCTTGGGATAGATTTTTTTTTTTTGGTACAGAGGAACTCAGAGGCATTCGACCACTGAGGCACATCTCCAACCCTGTTTCTTATTTTATTTAGAGACAGGGTCTCACTGAATTGCTTAGCAAGCGAACACTTCACTTTTCCTGAGGCTGGCTTTGAACTCTAGATCCTCTTGCCTCAACCTCCCAAGCCACTGGGATTACAGGAGTGTACCACCATGCCTGGCCTTGGGATAGACTCTTACAAGCAGAATTAAAGTAAAAGCAAAGGAACTTTATGCTGTACTATATACAATATATGTATATTTCAATAAAGTGGAAAAAATAAACTTAAAATATTATTAAATTTATTATTAACAGAAAAGTATAGAAATATTTTTTGAAGATTTGATTGGAAAATCACTTTTCAAGAAGTTGTATCAATTTATAATTCTACCACCACATTAAAATCCTGTCACAATTTATTCATCAGCACTTTATTACCAGTTTAAAAAAGGAGAGAAAACACTTTGCTACTATGATAGGCAAGATTGATTATTACAAGGTTAAGCAGGTTGATTTTCATTAATCTGAAAATCTGAAATCCAAAATTGGCACTTTTTGATTTCCCACATGATGCTACAAGTGGAAAATTCCACACCATGAAACTCTCAGATATAAAATTATTAAAAATATTGTATAAAAGTACCTTCTAGCTACACATAAGGGGTGTGTATGTGTGACGTATATATGAAACATAAATAAATTTCATGTTTAAAGTTGAGTTCCATTCCTAAGATATCTCACCATGTACATACAAATATTATAAATTGGAAAAAATTCAAAATTTGAAATACTTCTATCTCAAGATTTTCATATAAGGAATACTTAACCTGTATAATTAATTTAGTGGTTGAGATTATAGGCATGTACCACCACACTCAGATTTTGAAAGGTAAATGAATTTTTGGACCTTTGTGCTAAGTGTTTCTAGGATACCAAGCTTATTTAAATGCTTACTGACCTTTATTGGATGGAGAAAAATATCAATTTACTGTAGAAATACATTGTGTATATTTTCAAATATTCATTTCATACTTTGGGGGCAGGTTACAGGGATTAAACTCAGGGACACTTGATCACTGAGCATGTTACATCCCTAGCCTTATTTTGTATTATTTTTTTTTAAAATATTTTTTAGTTATCAATGGACCTTTATTTTATCTGTATGTGGTGCTGAGAATAGAACCCAGTGCCTCACACATGCTAGGTAAGCACTCTACCACTGAGTCACAACCCTAGCCCTATTTTGTATTATTGTATTTAGAGACAGTGTCTCATTGAGTTGCTTAGCTTCTCACTTTTGCTGAGGCTGGCTTTGAACTCACAATTCTATTGCCTCAATTTCCAGAGCTGCTGGCATTACAGGTGTGTACCACTGCACCCAGTTCGTTTCATACTTTTTTAGCGTTGTTTTAAATACTCTACTCATTTCTATCAAAAAAAAAAAAGTAAGAATGGGGCCGATTAAATATCACTTAGTTATAAAGAAATAACTTTCTGAAACAATCTCAGAAAAAAGAAAAGTCATAAGCAGTTTCAAAATAATAAAATATATCCATACAATAAATGGTTAAACAATAAAAAGTATCCTTTACCTAAAGGATAGAATCACTATTAACAAAACACCATTTTATTTTTCTTTTAGTTAACCTGCCAATCTCTAAACTATTAAGCAAAAAATGGTCTAAATGTAATGAATGAATTAAGTGACTACAAATATTTATAACATAATAGGCATTAAAAATGCATACCTTCCTCTTCGCTAGATGTTTTAGGACAACCATGAGGGAGATAGGTTAATTGGACCTTACGATTTATTCCAGAAAAATGACCATACCTGAAAAATAAAATGGTAAGCAGGATGGACAATATTCATGAATTGTTAATGTGATTCCTAAAGAAAAATTAATTCTCAGATAGGAATACTCCCTTCTATTTGTAATTGCTTTGTTGAATTCTTTAACATATCCAGCAGAAAATTTGTACCATAGTCATTCAATTCCATTGAAAACAAAAAAATATAAGTTTTTACAAAGTTAAGACAATTTGAAAGAGATGATAAAGTATAGAAATATGTACAAATATAAATGTATGTATTTTTAAATAACAATGGATATAAGATTATAAGTGGTGAAATTTATAAAGCCTCTATTAGGAATATTAGTGGGCCTCATTTTTAGTTGATAAAAACATAGCTTAAAACTTTTTTATTTAAACAGCCCTGAATCTGGGGTCAAGTTAGTAATATGCCTTCATTCTAAAGAGTACTTCACAGAAGACACAAATTTGATGTCCTCTTTGAATCGTATTAAAGTTAAAAATAAAGCTAAAATAATAATTTTCAATAATACAACAATCAATTTGTATTACATTAAATTTTTACTTATGCTTGGCTGGCATGTGTCTGAGTCCATGGGTTCAAACCCTATAACTACACACAACACAAAAAAGACAGAGAACTAAAGTAAGTATACAACTAGGAGTTACAAAAGATACTCACATCTCCAATACAGTCTTAAGTTGTTCAAGCTTTGATTTGTTTTCCTCAATTTCAGAATCATTATTTTGCCCTAGCTCCATAAGAAGTTGTCGTGCAATATCCAGCACTTCCTATAAAATAAGTTAATAAGGAACTGAATTTTTATGTAATTTCACCATTTAAAAAAAAAACAAAAAAACTTAACCATTAAAAATTAAAAACTCGGGGCTGGGGTTGTGGCTCAGTGGTAGAGCGCTCCCCTAGCACATGCGAGGTGCTGGGTTCTATCCTCAGCACCACATAAAAATAAATAAACAAAATAAAGGTATTGTGTCCAACTACAACTAAAAAAAAAAATATTAAAGAAAAAAAATTTAAAACTCAACAAGAAAGCAAAAACACTTGCCTGTAATTGTTTTGGCTTTTTGAGTTTTAACTTCCCCGACTTATATCCATCACACTTTTCAAAAAGATCAAAAAATCTTATAAAAAAGAGAGCACTGTTAGTCACTTGCAATAATTGATATTACCACAGTATATTTAATCTAACAAAGCAATAGATATGGGGCTAGAACTCAAAAACCTATGGATTTTCAGTACTATTTGTCCTATTTCCGATGTTGCTCCTCTACTATTTTTTTTTTTTTCCTCCCAAAGACAGGCCTCACTATGCTTCTCAAGCAGGTCTCAAGTGGTCATCTTGTCTCAGCCTCCTGAGTATCTGGGACTATAGTAGTATTCTAGTACACTGAGCTTTTTCTGCTGTACCTGTATTTATAAATTTAATACTTTCCTAAACTATACTAAACTAATGGTCACGATATTACTTTTAAAAGTTTTCTCATGATCAAAACTGAATACACAATTATAATGCAAAATATTATTGTATTCTCTAAGGTCAGTATGTAAATACACATTTGATAGTTAAGGTTTTCAGGTGGGTTTTGCAGTCTCCAAATCAAACACTGAACAGAATAGAAGCTTTCCACTAATTTTCTTCTAAAAAACTGAAAGGTTAATAATTCTCAAAATGCAGTGCAACAGAATGATAAACCAAAATTAAATAGAACCCATTTATGTCAATAAATAAAAGCCAGGTCAGACTGATATTTATGTGCATTACCATAATAATGTTTAGGTGCTGGCATTTACATTACTTTAAATGAACTTACATGCATTCAGTGGTTTAAATATTTATGAACAAGAAATAGTAGTCAAACATTTTCCTATATGATGTATTAATTAAAAGAGCTTAACATTCATCAGAAATCTTAAAATTATATCATGAGTACTAAATATTCTTCTTGAAACATACTTTTGATGCCTCACTTCCATTTTCATTTTTTGTTTTGGGGTTCGATCCCCATGACGTATGACAGCTATGACACATCTAAGTTCCATCCTAAAGGAAAAAAAAAGTTCTTAATACTCTAACAAAGATTTGTGTACCATAACTCAGATTAATAAAACATCCAATCATTTATTAAAGGCCATCTTTCACCATTTTAAGATCTTTCCCATGAAGAGTAGTACTTGTAACAATTTTATGTCTTTAACAATTTAGTCTTAATTTTATGAAGTTAAATCCTAAAAGGAATTTACAAAGTTGGAGGAGGGAGTGATATTATGATATATAATATAATACTTCCTCTTCTCAAAAGAGAACCATGTTAACTCTGGACACAAGTAAATGTACTCTGATTCCTGAACTTTATAAAATATCTGCCTGGTAGTATTAGACTGAGTTCATCAAATAAAAATAAAGTTTTATCTAATAGTAAAGGAAACAGTCACTACATTTATAAATTTGCTATCTTTTGCTCAGGTAATAGGAATAGTATTTAAAACTCAAATTAATGGAAGATAAAAGTAGTAAAGAAGCATTTTAGAGTTAAGAGGTATAATTTAGTATTAGCCAAAGTATGAGGTCTTGAACATAACTTGCAGGATATTAATACAATTATCTGAGAAAATTTTGTGTTAAATAAGTTTAGAAAATACTGGTTTAAAAACAAAAGTAAATACAGTTTCTACAAATCAGAATGTCCAAAACTATTTAACATACTAATATAAATCTTTCTAAGCTGTGAATGTGAAGCATTCAGTCAACTCACCTGACTTTTCAATGAGTCATTTTCCTCAGTAGATGTTAATAAAACATTCTGGCAATATTGGTCTAATGAATTTATCTCAACCTGTAACTTAAGCTAGCCACATAATGATGACTGAACTTTTGAGAAATGTATCTATTTTAACCACTTCTATTATTATGACTTGATTATGTAGTTCTGTAATTATCAAAGCCTATTGCAGGATTTTATATCTAACAACAATATAAGAGAATTTATTCCTCCCATCTTCACACCAAATCTAACAAAAACATACAAAGTATCTAAAAATAATTTTTTATTATAATAGCACAGTCTAATAGAGAAAACTCAAGGAATTTCTAAATGAAAATAATTCACTTACATAGTTCCAGATGTAGTTGGTACAATTGGAATATCTTCAGCTTCCAATGGTATTGACCAGGGGATATGAAATTGTGGAGCAAGCTCTCTCATTACAATATTTCTTCAAATGAAAAGAAAATAATTATTATTTCATTTAAAGATAAAATTGGATACTAAATGAGAATGGTAGCGAATCACAGGAGTTAAAGTCATCTGAAAAATTTAAAATACAAATCAATATTAGATTTGAATAAATCAGTATAACTATATTATTTCTAATTATACACACTCTGAAATTCAAAACTGTCTCTTGGACTAGGTGACCACTGATCATTCCTTATGCATTTAATGAACATTTATAAACCTGTTCTAAATGCCATGCTCATTTTCCACAAATTATTATTATACTTTACTAATAGGGTTAACAATAAAGAGGTGTTTAATTTTGTTTAAATTTAATATTCATTCATGAAAAATTTAGATAACTCTTCTCAATTTCACTTTAAGCATAACTTCAACAATCTTCAAAACATACTATAAAATATGAGTCCAATTATCAAACATTTTGAAGTATTAAGTTTTCTGTGGCTTTGTCAGATATGCTTCAGAATGTTAAAAAGGGGCTGCAGTTGTAGCTCAGTAGTAAGATGTTTGCCTAGCATGTGTGGGGCACGGGATTTGATTGTCAGCACACATTAAATAAATAAACAGACAAATAAATAAAATCAAGGTATTAAAAATGTCAAAAATAGTTCTTGTCTTGCTAAGTCTTCCTAATCAAGTTACAAGGAAAATGAATCAAAGAATATAAAACTGACATTTCTACCTGCAATAATTTTATATATTCACTTGATAATATTATGAGAATATCTTTAACATATACTTGCATAAAGAAATGTCACCCATAGAATCCTGAATTCCAAAAATTTCTATCTTACTTATTTCATGAATGTTAATTTTGCACTATTAAATAAGACAACAAAGTTTGTTTTTTTTTGAGCAAGCAAAGCAGTTTATTAAACAAAAATGCAAACAGCCAGCAAAATAATAACAATGTGCTCCTATTTTTCTCAGCAGCTAGGGAGGCTGAGACAGGAGGATTGTGAATTCAAAGCCAGAAATAGGGTTGTTTCCTCTGACTCCTGTTCTGCTGTCACCAATTTCCCTTCCTGTGGGGAACAAGTGGGCAAGGGTTTCTTCTATGGGAGTCTTCCCACTTACAGGGATTTTTCCCCTTTTCTCTTCTCCCCTCCCCTCCCTTTCCTTTTCCTTTCTCCCCTTTTCTTTTCCACAAGAACCAGAATAATCTGCTGAAGTCTCTGACACTTGGCCTCCCTGACCTTCATGCAACCTGTCTGATTCTGTATTTCTAAACAATTTACTTTAGACAAAACTCATATTTTTCACACTTCTAAGGTCAATGTAATTTTTTAAAAAGCTTAATTTCAACTACAATTACACAGCAAAAACTTGAGGAATATTTTAATCACCATGTTATAGCATTTCTAACTCTATGAAGTTAACATCTTTAGGCCTTTGTACTGATTATAAATTAATCTGTCTTTGATAATCTCACCTATAATTCAGAATCTGGTACAGTCTCTGGAGGTGCCATTTTATGAACTGATTTTTTACTCTACAATACTTAAAAAAAAAAAAAACTTCATCCTTCAATGTTACCAATTATTTTGTTTCTGAATAACTAGTATGCAAAGTAAAGAGAAGAAAATAGATTATTAAATTCTTACCCAAGTATTTTTGCACAATCATCATAATACTTCATGGAATTTTTCACAAAACTGAAGCCATTGACATCACACACATAGGACTGTCCATTGGCTCGTAACAAATCAAAGCCACAAACTGTTTGCTATTTAAAATAAGTTATAAACTTTAAATTATTATGATTCAGTTTTCTAGTCTTATTAGAACATATATTTTATGTCTAAAAGTATATTATTATATATTGTTTCAATTCATGTTAAGTAAGGGAAAGAAATTACTTATTTGTAATTTGAATATTCTAAAGATATGTTACATATTCCATATGATTACTTAAATTCCTTATCATAAAACAGACATAAAGTATAAACGATTACAGTGGCCAAAACAGAACACTGCATCAAAACAATCTCCAACTAAAATTTCAATTTTCGAAAAGCAAATATTTTGAAAATTCAGATAAAATTTTACACTAGCAGAAATTTAGGTCATTTAAGTCCCAACACAATAAAGGAAAAATAGTATTAAAGACCTATCCCAGAAGAAATGTTCAATTATTCCTGTAAATCTGTTAATCTCCTCATAATCACATATTTGTGAGCACCTAAAATAAATTTGGAAGAAAATTGCTGAAAGTTATAAATTTGTTACTCTGTGAAAATTTTCTTCCACATTTTTTATGCAAATACTCATGCACTACTATAATGTAATTTGAATTCATAGCTTTTGGGATCCTTGTATAATAAGACAATTTACATAAATCTATTAAAACTTACTTACAATCTAACATTTCTTCCACAAAAGAGACATTATGGTTAACACACAAAGTATTTATTATTTAATAACCAGTAATATCTATTAATCTTTAAGTTATGTATCCAATGTAAGATTTCAAAAAGGTAAAATTTATTATTTATTAAATGTCAGTTGTACTACTTCTATTTAAACTTTTATACAAGTTAGGTAAAAATTCTGTTAATATAGATTAAGGGAATTAATCAAATATTAGAAGTAAATGTTTTAAGAAATTTTTTTACAGTGCTTTCATGAACATATTCTATTATACAGTAGTCCAAAAGAATTGACTGCCAAGGCTACAATACTAAGGACAATTTACCAGTTCTATGAAAGTAAATAATACTTATAATTAGTTTCTTAAAAACAGATTAGACAATACCCCTAAACACTGTTTAACTGAACTAATCTCTGCAATTTTAAAGTCAGAAAAAATTCATACAGTTTCTTTTTATATAACACAGAAAGAACATATTGGTACTACAAGAATACAATATATTAGCACTATAAAAATCCGCTTGCAAAATACATGAACAGTTCTCAGCTTACTACTCTAATTATAAATCCAAATAATGTCTCTTAATCAAGAATAAGAATTAGAATTTTTTTTACAAAGGTCTACATGGCTTGTCTTAACATCTTACCTTAAAAGCAAGGCAGACTTTCCAAGCAATTAATTTCTCTCGTGCATTGAGAATAACAGGGTATCTTACTTCTTTTCCTTCACTATCTCGTTCCACCTTGCCATCAAGTGCTGGAGATTTTCGAGCTTCAGCATGAGCATAATCTGGACCAACTGTGTAAACCTTTGACGAATATTAAACACATATATACACACACACACATACACAAACACTCGTAAAACCAATAAAAAATAAATTCAACGAAAAAAGTAACAAAAAATGGTTCAGACTCTGTATTGTTATAAGACAACTTTTCTATTTTACATCTCAAATTTTCATTGGAAAAGGTTATAAATACTTATATGGCAACACTGGTAAAGTAAGAATTCATTCTGTATAGGAAACTATTAAACTGAGCATTAACTCTTCAAAATGTTTTAGTTTAACAAAAAAGAGATTAAAAAAAACTATAAAACATCATGGAAGGAAAAAAATTGCCAAAATAGAAGTTTTTAAAAGGTGGAGAATGAATCAGAACAAGAGAAGGAAAGGCATTCTAAGCAGAGGTAAATGGACACAAAGGACAGACATATGAAACAGCAGGATGCATATAAATATGGAAAAGTTATTTGATGCAGTTTATGCTTTAAGAAATAAAATTAGTAAGACAGAGGACAGACTATGATATTATCTGTATCATGATCAAATTTATACTTTAAAAGGAACATTGTGGTTACAGAAAGACTAGTTGAAAGTTGACATATTAAGATCTCATTTGTTACCAGTTAAAATTTTATTTATTTATTTATTTATTTATTCTATGTCACCAAGGATTGAATCCAGGGGTGTTTAACCACTGAGTTACATACCCAGCCCTTTTAAAAATATGTTATTTAGAGACAGCATCTCACTGAGTTGCTTAGTGCCTCACTAAATTGCTGAGGTTGGTTTTGAACTTGTGATCCTCCTGCCTCAGCTTCCTGAGCCACTGAGCTTATAGGTGTACATCAATGTGCCCATACGGATATTCTTAAATCACATAATAATTGTCACAGATCTCAAAATCTGGGTAAAGTGTACTGCTTAGAAATGTGGAGGCTATTAGACTCACCTAATATTTTATTATTTAAAGTCCCTTTAAAGAATCACACAATTATTATATTAAAAAGTTGATTTTTAAATATTTTAGTAACTACACTTAGATAAAATGTCTTTCTTCGTAATCCTGTGTGTTTTATTTTAAGCACTTAAGTTCACTATGTTTAAAAAAAGGATTCATAGGCTTCTAACTGCCAAAGGTATTCATGGAACAAAATGGCTTGAGCATCCTTAATTAAAAAGAAAGAGATAAAGAATAGAAGTTAGATTAGTGAAGGGTGTTTCCTTCTGCGATTACTGGTAAAATCAAAATACAAAATTACATCTACATGGTCTCTTACGATTCGTACTTGTGATTTTTCAATTTGACTTAAAATGGTGTAAAAGTGATAGACATTCAGTAGAAGTCATAATTTGAATTTTGATCTTTTCCTGGGCCAGTGATGCGTACTATGATATTCTCTTAGGATGCTAGGCAATGGCAATGAGTCACATAGCTCTTAATGAGTCACACAATTGTGTTAACAACTCACCCTATACACCATGTTGCTAATCTTTGATTTTCAGTAGATTGATTAAATGCATTTTCAATGTAGATCATTTTCAATTTCTGAAGGGTTTATTGGGATGTGACCTCATTCTTAAATGGAGGAGCATCTGTACTTTAATTTATCCTACCTTAACATCAGTATCACCTTGAATACAAAATCAAAATACAGTTCAGTCAGTCTTACCTTAACATCAGTACCATCTGTGGGCATAAACTCTTCATATATATATGAACCTGTTTTTCGTACATTGCTTTCAGGGGAGTATACACTACTTCTACTGCCAATCTGAAAGTAAAAATTGTCCATCAATATAAAAACCACATTATTTTACAACTATAATGCACCAATAAAAAATGTGGAAAATCACATTATTTCCCTCATTTTATAATATAACCTTTGTTTCACCTTAGAAATTGTTCCATCTTAGAAATTTTCAAATAATTATTTAATCCATGAATATTTAACAAGGTTTATTATGTATTTGGCACTATATTATACTGTCTCTAACTTATGTGTAAATTGAAGAGCATAAAAATAAAATGATCGGTTGTATTTCTTCTTCTGTAAAGTATCTATTCAGTTCAAAATTTAAAAACATAAAATAAAATGAACATTAAGAATTAAATCTTTTTTAAAAAACATTTTTTTAGTTGTAGATGAACACATATCTTTGTTTATTTATTTTTATGTGGTGTTGAGGATCAAACCAAGTGCCCAAGAATTATATTTCTAAGGTTCATTCATGTTGCTACATGTTACTCAAGTTTGTTCATGTATACTACTATAAATTTTCTACTGTGTAAATAAACCAGAATTCATCCATTCTCCTACCAGTGTATATTTAGGATATTTTCCAAGCTTTGGTTACTACAACAATTTTGCTTTGAACATTCTTGTGTCACCATGATATATGTTCATTTGTGTTTCTAAGGATTGCTAGATGGCACATAGTCAACTTACAAATATATTGCCAAAACCTTTTAGAAACTATTTTAAGAATTTAGTCTCACCAGCAAATGTACAAGAGTTCCAGCTGTTCTTAGTATTATCAGATTCTTTAACACTTGCCACTCTAATGGCTATTTATTAAAATGGCATCTCATTGTATTTTTATTTGCATTTCTATGATTGTTTGTAAGTGTATTTCTAATTCTGATGTGCTGCTAAATTACACTGCTAAGAGGCGGCATTCCTGCTTATGATGTATAGGCTTGTGCTTGTTTTCCACATACATAAGTGTTTAATCTTTGACAAACCAAAAAAGTTAATATGATATAATTATATTTCAGACTTGTTTTGCATTCTTTTATTATGGGTATGATTAAGCATATCTTCATGTATATAAAAGTTATTAATATAACTTTTTCTATAAACTGTTTACTTTTCTGGGTCAGTTTTCTAAAAGACTGGTTTAACTGAATTTTAGTCTGACAGAAACATGAATAAGAGGTTGAAGACAAATTAAGTACTTTTTCAGTATTCTGTAGGTAGGCATTTTGCCAAACAGCATTAAATACTGACAATGACACCATGTTTTTCTAACAGTATGATATCAGTTTTATGAATTTACTTCTAAATAATACATTTTCAAGAATTCAAGATAAAATTATAGTTTTATTAAATGCTTGATTACTTTTTTAAAAGGTATATTACTATTAATAAAATTTATTCAAAAAATGAAGAACATTACTCATATAAAGGTTACAAAAGTTTACCTTTCTAAAGAGTCTTTGACTTCCACCTCCAGCAGATGTTGGATAATAAATGTAAACATTGTGATCTTCTGCACTGACTGGTTTTTCTACAAATGGCTTTTGGAAAACTTCTCCATTTACTTCTACATGGTCTTCCCCTTCAATCAGATTGCATTCTATAAATCAAACATAATTAGAAAAAAAATTACTTTTTTCATTATAATAGAAGGCTTAAAAAAAACAAACAACAGAATGCATTGTTCTAATCTGCAGCAAAACTGTATAAGCCTTATCAGCAAACTTGAATTTATCTTGCTTTAATGACATTCAGAAGAAAACAAAAAATTTGCACCAAGAATGCTCAATCCTAACAGCATATTTAAATCACCCACTCTTAAAAAAAAACCACTCATGTAGAATCTCATACAGATATGTGGGGTCTAGTACAGATATATTTTTAAAAACCTCTTCTTATGATTCTGATTCCCAGCTAAGGGTAAAATCTGTTCTTTTCAAAATTCTCCAAACTAATGCCACAGCACATCAATCTTCACCTTTAGGACATTTCTCCTTGCACAGGTACTGTAGAAAGTAGGGCCTCTGAATTTTAAGATGGTGCATTTCAATGTGGTAATTTCCTTCTTCATATATACCTTCTATACCCTGTCTCACTGTCTATCCATGCTTATCCTAAGAAAATTTAAAAATCAATGCTCTACCATTGACAATTAATTTGGTAATTATAAAAATTATGTCACTTTGTCATTTTCTTTTGTAATAATGGTTTTTCTATGAAAGAAAACCTGTTCTAGTATACTGGGAACAGATTCTACAAAGGTCTGGAAACAATACTGTATAAAAATCTTGATCACATTGGATGATTTCATAAAAACAGAAGAAGTATAGAAGCAAATGCCTGGAACAGAACCAGTAGGGAAGTAGGTTAGCATTATAAATTGGAGCATTCCATCAACATTTACTTAACATATGATCATTAACTATGAACATTAATGTGATTTAAGTGTTTATTCAAGAGTACAAATTTTTAAACTCCTAAAGAGGTAGCTTTTAACTTGATAGACAAATTCTAGTTCTCAAGGATGAATATTTGGGATTTTTTGTTTTGTTCTTATAGTGTACTGAGGATTGAACTTGGGGTGCTTAAGCAGTAAGCTATCTCCCTAATCCCTTTCATAATTTTTTATTTTGAGACAGCGTCTCAATAAGTTGTTGAAGCTGGCCCCAACCTGTGATCTTCCTGACTCAAAATCTAGAACTATAGATATTACAGACAATGCACCCAGCTTATGAATAGTTAGTTCTTTTCTTTATTTTAATTACACTATTTTTTAACTTAGATATCATGCTATGATTGAGGACTTCTTTTTTCTAAACTAGAAATCATAAAGAAAACAAAACTTGGATAATGTATTTACTTGATTTTAATTAGATATATTTATATAAACAACATATATCAACATTTATGATACATATGAAACTAAGAACTATACTTGTTCCTCAGATTCTATGGACTTGCCATTTTATATTACCATGTCAGAGACTTCAAAGTTAGGTATGAAATGATGCCATAAAGAGAGACTGAGGACTAATTCCAGAACAGCACTACCATTCTCTGGAAAATGTATAGGATCATTCATATCATAAATAATATAAAACATGACATTATTTAACTTAGGAAAGTAATTTTTCTGAAAGTTTCTTTCAGATACAATAATTAATCAAAATTTCCCAAAACAATGTTACCATATTAACTTTCAAGACAAACATTTATCTTGCCCTTTGTTTTTTATTTTATCAAATCCAAAGCCTCTTTATTAACAGTAAGATCCGGGGTTGGTTTTTGTAGCCACATCTGGCCCTCCGGCCTCTGGCGCGCTCGAATATCCTGCCCTTGGAGCGGACGTAGGGTTTGGTGTGGTTGTGTGGGGTCCCAGGAGCCTTGCCAAAATGCTGGTACACTTCTTGGACCTTGCCAGGGCCAGAGAGCAGGACTGTGCCACGGCCCTTAGGGGAGCCCAGGACCAGTTGGTCAAAAGTGAGGATCTTGCCCCCAGCCTTGAGGATGCGGCTGTGGGCTCGGCTGCTGAAGCGCAGTACGCACACCTTTAGTTTGGGCACCTCCTGAACACGCACGTCATGTGTTAGGGTCCCCACGACCAGAGCTGTTTTGTTTTCTCCGCTCAGAAGCTTTATCTTCTGGATCATCCAGGAAAGGGAGAGAGGTACCCTATTGGTACGACTCATGAACAACATCTTCAGTACAACTTGGTTGAAGGTACAACTTGACCAACAGCCTTAGGTAGATGTCCTGCCTCTTGGGCTCCTTGTGCTAAACCTTTCGGTCCTTATTGTGGCGTATGTCGACTTCCATGATGGCGCTTACAGCTCAGCCTAGTCCGGAAAGCTATCTTGCCCTTTAGATTGAGTTACATAAAACTTACATGTCATATAGTAGATAACTAGAAAAAAAAGGAGTCAAGGCTACTTTAAAATATTAATAGTATTATTTCAAAATATGTAGCATCAGGTATTTAATTATGACACTATAGCATGAAGTTTCTAAGTCAGAAATGAGTCACCTGCTTTTCCATAATCAATACAAATTCAATAACCAGGTAATTTCAAAACTTACTTTATGATTCTGAAAGATATGTCAAATGCATACCAAAGAAAAGTAGAAGAGATAACTTCTAAATTATCAGTTAACCTTTTAGCACAATATCACATTTTAACTGAATATAATAAATGATTATTTATTTAAATCATTAAGGAAAACTGTTAAACAGAATACTAAGAATTGTTTAAATTCCTTTTAGTTAAGTAGAGTGGCCTAAGTATTTCAAGTGACAGAAGGTAACATACTTAAAATCTTTTATTCTTACCTTTGGGATTATTTGGATCACGGTTCAAAATTGCATAACGAGGAAGTAAAATACCTTCTGCTTGAAGAATACTATATACTTCTCTCCTAAAGAAAAAGAAAAACATCCTTACTCTCTTGCTGCTGTATTTTGCAATGAATATAACACTGTACTTATTGTTATATGTTATTGTGTTGTACTACTAAAAAGGGTATGTATATCAAGTTTTAAAACTTTTTAAAAATATAGATTTAAAAATAAATCTATATCATTTCAAGTATTTAAAAATACTTGAAATATTCAGCAAGGAATATTCAGCAATGAGAACAAAAGTTTATGCATACTACTTCTTCTAGCATATTATTATTAAATCAAGAGAGTAAATGAATGAATGTTTGTTAAAGTTGATAACATCACAATGAAATAATCTGGCCATTAAAAACATGTTTAAATAACATTTAATGACATGGGAAAATGTTCACTGTATTCTCAGAGAAATGTAATTCTCATTTTCTAAAATGCAAGCATGTATGTGTATATATATTGCTCTCTATATGAAAAATATAGTAAATATAGTGACAGAACTAAATGGTTATTTTATGCTTTTATTTCTCAAACTTGTTAAAATATATATGCATTTTTATATATGTATATAACTTATATATGAACATATACTATAATATAGGCCCTAGAAAATGTTTTAAATGTTTAGATAATAACAACTCTACATTCTGGGAGAACAGGAAAAAAAAGAACCCAAACCAAAAATCATAAAAGTATTTCCACATATATGATATTACAATAGTAACAAAAAACAGAACGGAGATATTAAAAGAGTATTTACTAGAGTAAGAAACACATAGATAGAGCTGGGATTGTGGCCCAGTGGTAGAGTGCTTGCCTATCACGTGCAAGGCACTAGGTTCGATCCTTAGCACTACATAAAAATAAATAAATAAAATAAAATACATAAGTACACTCATATTTTATAATTTCATTTATAAATCTATACTTTTGGCCTTTAATAAATGCTAACATACATAGAGAAATATTTTTAAATATATATATTGTATCATTAAAAAACATCTAGTTATGAGTTATTTCCTAATTTAACTATCAGTCAAATGAAAGAAAAATTACTCGTAATTATTCATGGTTTTAGTAGGCTTTGGAAATTAAACAAATGTGGTTTAACTTCTTGTCCTACTACTGGGTACTACTTATGACTCTGGGCAAATTAATTGATCTGATTCTCATGTTTCCTCTCTGTAAAATTCGTTAATAAACACCTATTTATGAATAATACTTTTTAAGGATGCTATGAAATAAGTATGTAAAACACTTTATGCTATGTCAGTATATAGTAGGTACTAAATAAATGTTAATTTTTCCTTCCCTTAATTTAGCCAACTTCACCACTCACCTATCTTGTATGAGATACTGCATATTCAAGTCATTGATTACAAATGGATTCCTGAGTTTTGCATAGGCAACTGCTTTGTCCAGTGGAAATCCTAAGAACACATATCATTAACATACTCTAAACAATTTCAAGATAAATTGACATCTATAACTTTATCAACTTGAATTGATGCTCCCATAAAATAATGACTCATTATGTTCATAACTGACTTCTATAAAAGGTATAATATATAAAGAAATTTTAGTTAAGCTTTTACTATTAAATCTCATTTTTTTCCTAGTTAATGCTATCAATAAGGCATACTACATCAGTGGCTATAAAAACAAATTAAAGCAGAGACATGTTAGTCAGTGCCTGACTATATACAAAGTCATCCAACAGAAAGTAAAATTACTTCACATACAAAAAGATTTCTATATATAAATAAGTGAACCATGACTACCTTATAATTTTTAAGAATATACTGTGTATACAACTCTTTTCACTAAATATTTTGATGCTTATATTCTCAAATTAGCTGATAGTCAAAGAATTTACGTACCATTAAAAATAATAGCAAAAGCAAAACTAATTCACACATAACACATACACTCAAAATATAAAAGAAGAATCATGCTATTGCTAAGCTGGTGCTAAAATATAAGAAATTACTTCCCTAAAATTTCTAGACACTAGTAAAATTACTAATTTTTATAATAAAAATGAATCAAATGGCAGATATGGTAAGAAAAGTCATTAAACTATCTAAAAAAATTTAATGATTTTATTTTACTTCCTATATTGACACTAAAAGTCTCTCCAACTATAGTGGTGCACAGCTGTAGTCCCAGCACTCTAAAGGCTGTACCAAGAGTATCCCTTGAACCCAGCATATCAAGATTAATCTGGGTAGCATAATTAGACCCCATTAAAAAAAGGAAACACACACACACACACACTAGACTCTAGGGGTTCAGAGCATAAACCGCTGTTCAAACCTGGCACACCTTTCACTATGTAACCTTGGGAAAATTTATTTAACATCTTTAAATATATTATTCCAGCTATAAATGAGAATTTTGTAAGTCTTACCCTAGTAGAATTTGTGAGGAATGAAATAAGAGTACATCTAAAACACTTAGCACAATACCTGGCATAGTGAGTGCTCAATAATATATGCTACCTGTTATTATTCCTTAAGTGACAGTATTTTAGTGAATATATTATCTACGGAAAAGGGTGAAAATCAGCAGTATGTACAATTTTAGGATTTAACCACTGAAGGTGAAGTGCATCCATGAAGACTCTATTTTTGCAGCATTACAAAAAAGTTAGAAAATATTAAGGCATATTGAAATTTAAAAGAACAAAACAAAACAAAAAACTACATTCAGTTAAACAAGATTTATTCCTAAATTCCCCTTAGTTTTTGAAATTTAAATGTAAAAACTCTATACCAAAAATCACTTGGCCCCAAATTATATAGCCTTCAAGTATTAGAGACTCTCAGAATTCATCACTTGCAAAAGATTTCTTAATGTCTATGATTTGAAGTGTCCTAACATAATCCAACAAATAGAAAACACCTACAGTCAGTTCTCTACTTTTACTGTCCAAGAAGAACATTTTCCTTATCAAGAGATGTTGTATGGGATATGAACTTAGATGTAACACCTAGTTTTTAGAGGTAAATAGCTTTTACAGGAAGAATCTTATGACTGTATAAGAGAACACCTTACCCTCAAGGATAAACAAATTTTAATGTTCTCTAAGATGAGTGGTCTTGGTGATTTGGTGAGCAAAGATCATGACTGTAGCTCTCTATGAAATAATCAAAATTAATTTACACAATGGGGACACAAAAAACTATGTCCCATTTTCTTCTTGTTGAACTGAGACTTTAAAACAACTCAGGACTGCATATTTTGTCAACAGGTGATGATTAAATATCAACACATTTATAATTGAGAGCACATCTTTTAAATTATACTTCTAGTTCTTAGTTTATTTAATCTGCAGATTTTTAGGCTATGAATTTGAGATCTACACTTGGTAATAATTTTAACTAGTGGATTTTTCTATACAGTAATAATTAAGCTTAACCAATATTTCTGCTTAATTAATAAAAAGTAGTGAGATCTAAAATTTCAAATATTAGTTTCTTAAGACATAAAGTATGCATACAAACATGAGGAATGACAGATCATTTTCTATACGGCAAAAACAGCTTGCATATTCATACATCAAGAATTTATCCCATTAAATTCAAATGCAAACAAAGATATACATTCAAAGAGATGATCACAACCTCATTTTTAATAGTAAAAATTGGAAATTGTCCACATATTCAGATATTAATTAAATATTTTATGGTACATCTACATAATGATACTATGCCACAGGTTACTGAAGAATGACAGGGGAAAAATATACATTGATACAATAATGCAAAAGTTAAATATAAACTTATACCTAGGATATGACACTAAATTTTTTAAAAATATAGAAAAGACTGAAAAAAATATACTAAAATGTTAATATAACATTGTTGAGAGTGGGTTGGTCTAATATTATTTTGTTTTATTCAATATTCTACAATTATTATGCATTAATTTTATAATCGGAGAAGAAAAAGGGGTGCCCCCTCTTGTTTAATACCTTTAGAATGGAAAGAAATAAGACAATCACACAAAGGCCAGTTTTCCACTGGTTCATTCAAAATAACTTCCTCTTCAAATACTACTACTGTGATATATTTAAATAAGGAGATCCGTTCCAGAATTTCCTTCATTGGTTTGGATTTGGATTTCTTTGCCATGGAACATATTCCAACCACAATCTGCCTTTCTGGTGGCTAAAAGAGAAACAAAACAAAAAATCAGGTTGACTTAATATAAACTCCAAAACATAGCTATTTAATTCTTTTCAGAAGTAAATAAGGCTTGTGATAAATATATAAAAGTGATACATTAATCAAAAAAGGCATTTTAAAAATTATATCATTATTATAACAATAAATACCTTATAAATAATTTTCTATAAAGGTCTGGAAAAAATTTTAAAGATACACATTTTTAGAACATTGATACTATTTTCAATCAAGTTTAAAACTTAAGGAAATAACTTTGCAGTGGTAGAGCACATGCCTAGCACACATAAAGTACTGGATTCAGTCCTCAGTAGCACAAAAAAATAAATAAAATAAAGGTATTGTGTCCATCTACAACTAATTAAACAAACAAACAAACAAACTCTGCTTTAACTGCCTTTCGTATTTGTTTATCCTCTTCACAGCAGAAAAAAGGGCAAATGTGGGCCCAAACCCATCCAATTCATGTAAAAAGACCAATGGGAATGAAATAAAATATTTTTTCTTGCATGAGTAAGATATGGTTCTATCTTCAAAGCTATATAGTATTCAATTCTTTTTGTGGATTGAGCTTGAATGTTGGTCATTAATGACAACTCAAAAGAAAATTTTGGAGAGAACCACACTGCTACCAGAGATGGCAAGAACCTCTGACATTCCAATCTTCACACTCAATATTCCTCCTTAATGATGTTGCTAATATTACCAGTTTTACACCAAATTGTGGCTCAAAGGCCACTATTAGTTCTAATCTAAAAAGGCAGAATACATAAATAATAACAATAGTAACTTCATACATTCATAAAAAGTACTGGAGAGTCACCCTGGGGTCTATGCATCTCAGGGCTTAAGAGTTTCTCAACTATAAAAAGCTATGTCCAGCTTTTCATTTGATTCTACTTTCTTTTCCATGATTTGATATATTTTATAAGACATTATAATCTGTACTCAAAAAGTGGTTTAGGATATTTTCTCTTCTATGATCCAAAAAGAAAATCAGATAGTATCAGAATTAAGTTGTTCTTTTTGCCTAGAAATATACTTCCATGTTTCCTCTTCTAACCCATGAAATTTAGAGTTCAAACCAGTATTGAATTATAAAACAAAGAGATAATAAATTGTATCCTTCTCGGGATCTGCTATCTTTATTTTCTCTGATCATCCAGTTTTATGTTTCCTTATTCAATTTTTATGCTGATCAAAAGCCTTGGCATAACTCATTATAATGTTCCTAAAGTAGATTCATCAGGATAACCTAACATTTCACATTGTTTTAGTATTTTTTAAAGGTACTAGATTAGGGTTTTTTATTATAGACCTATTAATGAATCTGTTCATTGGCTAAGATGATAAGAAAACATTGACATTAAAAATGTAAACAAATAAAAACTTACAGTCTTAAGACAAAATTTTCCTATTAGGTAAGACCTTAGAAGTACAAACTAATTATAAAACAGATCGGAGTTATTTTGTGTGTTAGCTTTTCATTGCTGAAACAAAATACCTGAGAAAAACAAGTTAGAGGAGCAAATTATTTCAGCTCACAGTTTCAGAAGTTTCAGTCAGCTAGTTCCACTGCTTTGGGCCTGAGGCAAGGCAGAACATAATGGCAGAAAGGCATAGTGGAGAAAAGCTGCTCACTTCACAGCAGCTAGGAGGCAGAGAAAAAGAGAGGAAGGGGCAAGGGACAAGATACACCCTTACAGGGCACACCCCCAGTGACCAACTTCTTCCGACTAGGTCCCATTTCCACCACATACCAATGATGACAACAAATTATGAATTCCTCAATGGATTAATTCATTTATCCAATCACTTCCCTAAATTTTCACCTCTGACTATTGTTACACTTGGGACTAAGCCCTCAACATACGAATCTTTGAGGTATGTCTAGACCATAATACTGTGTTAGATTTAATGCCTAACAAAATTGAAGCTCACATTTTTGAAATCTTAAAAGGAGAATGATAGTTCCATATGAAACTATAGGTCAAAAGAACAAGCTCCATGAAAGTGTCAACTGCACATCATGAATACAAGTTCAGTTTATTTAACACCAATATTCCAAGAACTCTACTGTCTAAAGTCTAGTTATACGGAAAGTACTATTCAATACTAAAGTACTTTGAGTCTAATAGGGAATGTTGAGAGCCACAGCCAAAAGGGCCCCAGCAAACTTCCAGCTGCCAGCAAACTTTCAGCTGCCAGCTGATGATTGGCTCACAGCGGCCCCAGCAAACTTCTAGCTGCCAACTGATTGGCTCCTCTGCGGTGATGCTCATTGGGCTGTTTCCCCACCCTTTCAGACCACGGAGCTGCTTATTGGGGGACTTTTTTTTTTTGCTCCGCCCACACGACCCAGCCAATCGGCCTCAAGAGCAGGAGGAGTGGGGGGAGGTTAAGAGGCTTGTGGGAAGCCGGTGGTGGCAGTTGGGCTCTGAAGAGCTGTGTAGTGCGGTGTGTATGTTCTAAAAATAAAGTTTGTTTCTTTTGACAAGTGGCTCCTGAATTGTGCCCAGCCAGACTGCAGCATTTGGTGGCCCGTACCGGGACTAAACCCGCGACCTTGGCATTATCAGCACCACAAAAATAATATAGCAACTTGTGACACATGTATTTATTATATGTCAAGATATTAACATAGTACTAAGGAAGAAGTGATCAAATTTGTCATGTGAAAAGAGCATGGAGAATGGAGTGAAAGACACAAAAATCTGAGGAGGGTTTTGAAGAATAAATGTAACTCAAGTACTTCAAAATAAGGGCATTTTAGAGCAACAAAGAAACATATTCAGCAGCAAACACACATGATATGGCATGAAATAAATATATGGAAAAAAATTTTTGAGGGGAACTAGGGATTGAACCTAGAGGTGCTCTACCACTGAACTATATCCTCAGTTCCCCCTTTTTATGTTTTTATTTTGAGACAAGGTCTGTCTCATTTAGGGCCTCACTAAGTTGTTGAGGTTGGCCCAAAAGTTAGGATCCTCCTGCCTCAGCCTCCTGAGCCACTGGGATCACAGGAGTACGCCATTGTACCCAGTTGGAAGTAAAATTTCGATGTTACTAACATACAAAAGGTAGGAAGAATGGGAGATAACTACCTATAAATAGAGATGGGAGATAAAATTCCTTACATGTGAGAAGACAGGACTTGTTCTAGCAGTAGTATTCACACTGTTCAGAACTCCAGAGAAAAATAGTAAGGCTAGTTGGGGCCAAGTCAGTAGTGCTTTCTAGTCTAAGTGAACCAGAGGAGTTTTACTTTCAAACTTTACTTCTAGATAAGACTTTAGATGAAGAAAAGTTGTGAATGGCCAGAGAGAAGCTTGATAATCATTATTTTTTTCAAGGGTAGGAAATAGGGAAGATGTTCTGTACTGAGAGTTTTAAAAGAGGAACAGTCCAGTTTGCATTATAGATATGTGTAACTTCACTCAGAAATATGTTGCTATGGAAAAGGCCTTAAAGAACTATTTTTGGTTTTTTTTTTAATCACTTTTACCAAGCATAAGAGTTTTCCTTTTAAAATAAAATTATCTTTCCAATTTAACTTAGAAAACTAAGCATGTATTATAAAATGTCTGTATTTTAAATCAGCCCTTAGAATATAGCAATCCATGCACACACACACAAAAAAAATCTATGATGACTAAGGAAAACATTGGAAGAATTTAACTGTAGAAAAACGAACATAATAGATGTTCATCCAGTGTGGGTATAAACATTCTAATATGTCAGAAAGAGAATCAGACACACTTATTTGCAGTGTGTTCACACACTTATGCACATGATGCAGCCTCTCCTTTTAGCCAGTTTGTAGATTTTTGATTAGCTAATAAATAGTGATATCTTCAGTTCAACCAGCACTTCCATTTACAAACTGATAAACAAAGAATTTGGGTAAGCAGTTTTCTTCTTTAGTACCTTTAAAATTATTTCCTTCTACCTCTTAATCTTGATGTATTTGTTATGTATTTCAAATACAAGAAATAATTCTAATGCATGGCCCAGATTTCTATTTCTCTTAGCCATTTTTTTTCTGCAAAGCCCCAAGTTACATGATGTATATTACTGAAAGAAACTAAAATAAGCATCACTAAATAACTTAGAAATCTGAACCTTAACTATATTTACCATATTACTTGATTCACCATCAATTCAATAACATCCCTCACAAAATGTTACTTTTTCAGTTTAAAAAATTTCTAACAAATTTGTACATGAAAAAAATCTTAATTTAAGGTCATAGTATTCATTCACATGAACTGGGATTAGCAGAAATACCATATTGCTCTCTCACCAAAGAAAGAAACAACTTACAGAATCATCTTCCTCATCATCATCGTCATCTGCATGGTGGAAGAAATGTCGATAACTTCCAGGGTTTATTTCTGTATCTTCAGGCCCAACAAAGAATCTGGGGGCTTCACTCATTTTTACTTCATTTAATATAGATATAACAAAGTATCTATATTAAAACTTCTAAATAAATAGCATCAGAAGAAAGCATTCTCCCTATACTAGCTGACAGAGGTCTGCTGCAGTTTGTTTCTGCTTATACAATCACTTGAAAGTGCGATGACAGTTAGTTGGCAAATATTCCTTTGTTCTCAGATATCATTGCTTCATTGTGGATATCAAAGTTTTTGCTGCTGTTTAAAATACAAAGACAATAGGGCTGTTGTATTCCTGAGTTGATACAGCAATCGTTTTACCTAAAATGCAATAAAAAAAATTGAGTGTACTTTAAAAACATTCCTGTCACTTAGATACTTTTAAGTGATGCTTGCATAATCAGCATCCAATAACTGGATGAATACTTTCAAAATGAAAATGTTTTCTTCCATAAGATTAATTAACAGTGTAATCTTCAGTAAAACACAGCACATCAATTTAATAAGGTGATACAAAATAATATAAAACTACACACTAAATTCTTCAAGTGCAAAAATAACAAATTAAGAGAAAATTATTTGAATTATAACAAAATTATATTAAAAGTTACATCCTTTATCACATAGTTCAGAACTATCTGAATGGAACGGAACAGATAAACCTATATATGTAGGTTTAACAGCTACTAACAATTGAGCACTAATCTGAAGTGACATTAAGTTGATTGTAGAAGTTTAGTTTGAAAATAGGTTTTTAGGGAATATAATATTATAATACATTCTAGTCCATACATAAATCTATTAAAAAAGTGGGGGGAAACAGAGTGAAAATAAGATTTCTAACAGTAGTTCCTAAATTTGCAGAATTTAAACACTCTTTAGCAAATCTAATAATATCTATGGGTCTCCCTCACCCCAAAAATGCTCATGAACACTAAACTCTGCAAGCAATTTTATGTTCTTTAATGACAAACTCTTCCATATAATCAGGCACCCATGAAATCAGATCAGTTAAAGAACTATCATGTAATAGTGCTATGATTGAAAAGTATTCTTTACCAAAGTCATTTACATGCACTTGGACTCTGGTAATATTAAAATTAATTATCTACCAAGAGCAAATTACATATCACATCCTTCAATTGCTTACTGATATTAAAAGACCTTACTTGATGAAATAACTTTTAAAAGAGTTTAATAATATACTAGATAGAATTGCAACACACAATTCTAAAAGTCATATTCCTTTGCCCTTTCTTGTGTGCTTTTAAAGTTGATGCAGTGCTTTAAGAGGCTAACACTGAAGGTTAAAGGTAACTTCCATAAAATTTAGAGAATAGGTTGCAAAACTCCTCTTTGAATCAGTTACAGTTGGAAAAAAAAAAGAGGTTATATTACTGAAGGTCTAATTCCAGTTTCAGTTTAACTGGTGGCTCCTTATAACAGTTTAATCAGTCAGCATTGATTTATTTATCTTTAAATTGAACAATGTTATGAAACACAAAACAGTTTGTGACTAAAAAATTGGAAGAAATAATTTACTTTATTAAAAAATGCTTTTTTGGGGCTGGGGATGTGGCTCAAGCGGTAGCGCGCTCGCCTGGCATGCGTGCGGCCCGGGTTCGATCCTCAGCACCACATACAAAGATGCTGTGTCCGCTGAAAACTGAAAAATAAATATTAAAAAATTCTCTCTCTCTCTCTCTAAAAAAAAAAATGCTTTTTTTCCCAGTTACTTGGGAGGCTGAGACAGGAAGATGGCAAGTTTGAGGCCAATTTGGACAACATAGCCACAGTTGTCTCAAAATAAAATAAGTTGGGGATGTATCTCAGTGGTAGAGCATCCCTGGAATTTACTCTCCAGTATCACCAAAAGAAAAAAAAAAAAAGCTTTTTTGTTTCTATTCTTTCTTCACTGTTTAACATTAAAAAATGTTTGCTGATAAAGAAAAAATGGTTTCCAATTGCTATAACACTTGATGGCAGTAGGTAAGTTAATCTCAGCTCTGTTTTGTATCAAATGGTAAATATCCTTAGGTTTCTTCTTACTTGTTTTTTACTCTTCCTATTTAAACACAGCCCAAATATCCCAAATATTTCAGCAGTGGAAAGGGCACGATTTTGGAGTCAGATATACCTATTTCAGTCTGTCACTACATAACTACTAGAAACTTATGCTAGTTTCTCTGAGCTTTCGTTTCTTCATCTATAAAAAAGGGAGTATACTAATAGCCTATAACTCCGTAAAAGCTAAACACGGTAGTAAAAGTGCTTGACACATATCAAACACTCATTAAACCATAGTTTCTATAAGCACTTCTATAAACAAAGTTCCCAACTAATATAACATGGAAATCTAAAATAATATCACTCATTATTTGTTGAAATACATTTATTTAATCAATAAATAATATTCACATATTATAAAAGACACACTATTAGACACTGGCAATTGTACTTCTTCTACTTTAGATATTCTAATAAACGTGATAAAACTTTTGTTTTAGAGGTTGAGATAAAAATTAAGTTTTGAAAATTATGTAGTTTTAGAGTATCATTTTGAAATATCTGAAACACATGAAACTGAATTTTTAAAATAAAAATCAGTTAATTACCCCATAACCTAGTGGCAGGACTAATAGTTGCAGTTCTTGGTTGTAGAACTGAATTGAATTTCCTACTAACTAGTCTTTTTGATATATATTTTCCCACATTTTTGTGATGCTTAATACCACTCACATATACATACTATATATATATATATATATATATACACACACACACACACACACACACACACACACACATATGTATATGTGGAAAATCAACTTTTTCTTGATGGGTAGCAACTGTGTATTCCATAGATATTTTTCCAAAACAATATGAATTAATGATTGAGCTGTCCCCTTTTTTGAAGTACACTGATACATGTCTCTCATTTGATTATAAATTTAGATCTGAAATCATGTCTGATTCATTTATTTGGAGTAAGGCAATAGTTAAATCCACAAATAAATATGTTAGAAGACCTCTCTATAAGATAACAGTTAAGCATGAATTTAAATATATATGGGAAATCTGCCACAAAGAGTTAGAGCATTTTAGGTAAGAAACATAAAAAATTAAAAATTCTAAAACAGGAATAGAACATGAATATACAACAGGCAAACAAAGGAAGAATGGTTAAAAAAAGACATCAGAGAAGTAGCTAAGATGTATACAAATGACTTAAAAACAAATTTTATTGGATTACATTTAAGACAATTGGGAAGCAGAAATAAATTCAAGTTAAACAGTTTTTTGGTTGTTGTTTTTTAATGATTTTGTTTAAAAGGTAGGTAGACTGATTTGGGCTTCAGAAAAACATATGGTTAAAGAAAGTTGTTTTTTTCCCCTCCGTTACTCCATTTCAATATATGAGAGATAGTTACAAATATTATTAAAGGACTAAACAAGTTAATGGTAAGTGGACAAATTCAGGAGCCCAAATACCTGGGTTTTGATATTGAATTCAATAACTGTATGAACTTGAACAGTGTTTCAGGGACCTAATTTCCTCATCTGTAAATTATATCTATCTTGTGGCTTGTTAGAAGGATTAAATATAATACATTAAAAATGCTTGTATCCCTGAATAGGAAAAGAAGAACTCAAACTATCACTATTTGCTGATGACATGATTCTATATTTAGAAAATACAAAAAATTCCACCAGAAAACTTAATAAATTAATTCAGCAAAATACCAGGATATAAAATCAATACCCATAAATCAAATTCATTTCTATACATCAGTTATGAATCCTCTGAAAGAAAATTAGGAAAACTGCCCCATTCACTATAGCCTCAAAAAAAAAATAATAATTGGGAATCAATCTAACAAAAGAGATGAAAGACCTCTAAAATGAAAACTACAGTACACTAAACAAAGAAATTGAAGAAGACCTTAGAAGATGGAAAGATCACCCATGTTTTCCAAAAGGCAGAAGTAACACTGTCAAAATGCCATACTACCAAAAGTTCTATTTTAATGCGATTGCAATTAAAATCCCAATGACAAGGCTGTGATTGTGGCTCAGTGGTAGAATGCTCGCCTAGCACATGTGAGGTACTGGGTTTGATCCTCAGCACCACACAAAAATAAATAAATTAAATAAAGGTATTGTATCCATGTATAACTAAATATATATATATATATATAACTAATATATATATATAAAATCCCAATGGCATTCCTCCTAAAAATAGAAAAAGCAGTAATGAAATTCATGGAAAAATAAGAGCCCCAGAATAGCCAAAGCAATCCTTAGCAAAAAAGAGTGAAATAGGATGCATCACAATACCAGACCTTAAACTATACTACACTATACTACAGAACTATAGTAACAAAAACAGCATGGTATTAGCACCAAAATAGACGTGTAGTCCAACAGTACAGATAGAAGACACAGAGACAAACCCACATAAATACAGTTATCTCATATTAGACAAAGGTGCCAAAAACACACATTGGAGAAAAGAGAGCTTCTTCCACAAATGGTGCTGGGAAAACTGGAGATCCACATGCAGCAAAATGAAATTAAATCCCTATCTCTTACCATGCATAAAATTCAACTCAAAGTGGATCAAGGATCTAGGAATCAGACCAGAGACCCTGCGCCTATAATAGAAGAAAAAGCAGGCCCAAATCTTCATCATGTTGGCTTAGGACCTGACTTCTTCAACAGGACTCCTAAAGCACAAGAAATAAAATCAAGAATCAATAAATGGGATGGATTCAAATTAAAAAGCTTCTCCTCAGCAAAGGAAACAAAAAGTAACGTGAAGAGAGAGCCTACAGAATGGGAGAAAATCTTTACCACACGTGTATCAGATGAAGCACTAACCTCCAAGATTAGTGCTATATGAATTTATTATCCAATAAATAAATGGGCTAAGGAATTGAACACACACTTCACAGAAGATATAAAATCGATCAACAAATATATGAAAAATTGTACAACATCTCTAGCAATTAGAGAAATGCAAATCAAAACTACTCCAAGATTTCCTCTTACTCCAGCCAGAATGGCAATAAGTGTTGGCTAGGATGTGGGGGAAAAGTTATACATTACTGGTGGGACTGCAAATTGGTGCAATCAATCTGGAAAGCGATATGGAGATTCCTCAGAAAACCTGGTAGGGAACCACTATTTGATCTAACTATCCCACTCCTCGGTCTATACCCAAAGGATTTAAAATAAGCACACTACAGTGACACAGCCACATCAATGTTTATAGCAGCTCAACTCACAATAGCTAAACTGCAAAACCAACCTAGATGCCCTTCAGTAGATGAATGGAAAGAAATTGTGGTATATACACAATGGAATATTACTTAGCCTCGAAGAAGAATGAAATTATGGCATTTGCATGTAAATGGATGGAGTTGAAGAATATCATGCTTACTGAAGTAAGCCAATCCCCCAAAACCAAAGGCCGAATGTTCTCCCTGATAAGTGGATGCTGACCTGTAATGGGAAGGGGGCATGGGAAGAATGGAGGAACTCTGGATTGGGTAGAGGAGAGGTAGAAGGGGGGAGGGGCTATAAGGGTGCAAAGAATGGTGGAATGAGACGGTAATTATTTCCCTACGTACATGTATGACTGAATGAATGGTGTGACTCTGCATTGTATACAACCAGAGAAATGAAAAGTTTTGCTCCATTTGTGTACAATCAGTAGAAATGCATTCTGTTGTCATGTATAACTAATTGGAACAAACAAAAAAAATGCTTGTATTCCAATTTCACGGTCATACTCCATACCAATTAAATCAGAATGTTCGAGAGTAGGGTTGAGATATTTTTAAGGTTCCCAGGTAATTCTAATGAACAGACAAGGTTTAGAACTCATATAGTAACCCCCACCCCCCTCAAAAGAATAAGAGGATGGAAGAATGGAAGCATATAGTAAGCAAAATATATCCATTCAGTGTTGTTTTTTTAAAAGTATTTTTTAGTTGTTGATGGACCTTTAATTTTTATTTATTTCTACGTGGTGCTGAGAATCGAACCCAGTGCCTCACACATGCTAGGCAAGTGCCCTTCCACTGAGCTACAACCCCACCCCTCACTGTTGTTTTGACAGTATGCTAATAGTATAGGGAATCTGATTATATTCTATAATAGAAAGGAGATAAAAGTGATGACGCACAATCTTTGCCTCCTGGTGCTTGGTACATCTCAAGTTCTCAATAAATATTCTGCCACAAAACTTTCCTCAATAACTTTCAAAACTTCTTCCCTCCATCACTTATTGTGACCTTTAGTCACCTACATCCTTATCATTATTTAACAGTTTGGGTTATGTACCTCTCTCCAAAATAAAAACCTAAAAGGAATGAACACTTAATAAACATTGTTATCTGATAAGTAACTAGTTAATGCAGAGCTTCCTAACATGCTGCCTCACCATAAATGAGCTATATGTATGTTACGAAATTGTCTCAGCCATCAAGACAGCTATACCCCCTGGCCAGTTGCCTCCAGTAGCATTCTTTTCAGTTTCCCAAAATACAGGACATATACAATAATTTTCTATGTCTGCCTTAATGTGAAAAAAGTTGAGAAGCACTTAGTTAATACTGTGGGATAGGGATATTTTCCTCATCTTAAAAATGCTTGACATCTATGTATGTTCATTATTTCATTATAAATGAATACTTGAGGCTCAAAAGTTCAAGTACCGAGAACTTTATGAAATCATATTCAATCATCACATAGGTCAATAAGAGTGGAAAAATGCCAGATATAAGTTAAAAGTAAAAAATCAACAATCCATAGTTTTTATTACATTACTGAAATACTTAATAAATTTTTGGAAAACTAAAAATATAGAATAAACCTTTTTTTCCCCCTCTTACTCACGTGGCATACATATGGTACAAAATGAAATAAAATGAGCCCTGTAGGAGATCTAGGATATTCTAAATGGTTTATTTCACTTAAACTCTGATAATTGAACCAAATGCATTATATATATAACATTTTCAACATTATTCAGCAATTTAAGCCACAACCCTAGCCCCATAATCAATAATTCTTAACTAGAGAATCTATATTTTAATAAATGGATGAACAGTTAGATTTGGGTAACTCTCTAAATCTATGCAAAAGACAAGCATTACTTAACCCTGATTTCTAAATTTGAAATGAGCACCATTCTGTCAATAAGTTTCCACACTCAAAGCAGTAGTTCTCCAACTTCAGCATACATCAGAATCACCTAGAGGGGTTGTTAAAAGTACTAAACTAAAATGTTTGCGGGGTGAGGGCCAATATTTTGAGTTTTTAAAAAGTTCCAAGCTGATGCTGATGCTGTTTGACTAAGAATCACACTTTGAGAACAATTACTATATTCTTTGACAAAACTGGGTTTGAACGTTTTTTCTGAAATTTGCTCAGCTGTGTCCTTAAAAGTTATTGAACCTGTCTAACTATCATCTGTAAAATAGGATTATAAATCTCATGTATTTTTTTGAAGACTAAATGACAATAACAATGACAGTGCTTCAAAAACCAGTTTATGTTAAGCACGTAATAACTGTTAGCGGTTTCTATATTCTGTTAACTGTGATAAATAAGACAAGATTTTTGACCGTATTCTAACTATCAAAGAACAAAAACAACTCAATTTAGAGTCTAACTACTTACCTTCCATCCAAGGAAGCCACGGAAACTTCTCTTTGTCAATGCTGCTGCTGGAAACCTCTCTACATCTTTTCCAGCATTACCACACTACTTGAGACTATCATAAACACTACTGCCCAGGATAAAGAGTCTTCTCTTTCATAGCTTTATTGGTCCTGGCCAGAGCTACTAGTCCTCAAAAAAATACCTTGTTTAAATCTCATGAGTCCTACATAGTATTCAGAGGCCCCTTGGCTGAATACAAAACTCTGTCCAAGTTTTCATTGTAGCCCTTTCCATAAATTCCCTCAAGGCCCAGTTTTAATACTGTATCTCTGCTCCCCAAATCAGAGAAAATGAGAACTCCAGTTATTGCTGCTCAACCTGAACACAGATACATAACCAGTTTACCTCATGTCCCCAAAGCATTTTCCAATGGAATCACTCTTATAAATGGTGACTAAATTCTAAGGCATTAATAGTAAACTACATAAGAGGGTATTAAATAGGCTTCTTCAGGATGGCAAAGGCAAACTAGTAACATTTCTAAGATTATTTATTTTTAAAAGTCCAAGTTTCATACAACCTTCACATTGATTTTTTTTTTTTTTTCCTTCTTCAAATGTTCATATAATACCCTTCTGCTGAACCTGCATTTCCTTCTCCCTGGAAATCACTCCTCCCCTGTAGGAATAGGAAGTCTTATTCTTCCTTAAATAAATGACTGGAAGGCTTCAATAAATGCTCCCCTAACAACTATCATGCCTCTGGGAGGCCCTAACTACACAACAAAACCCTCTCCCATCCAATATGCTCCACAATATTTCAGATCTATTTTTACAACTGTTGGGGCTTGTTTCCCTCCCAAATTTATTACAAAAAATTTCAAATATTCAGAAACGTTGAGAGAACAGTTCACTAAACAACCATATGCCCACCATTAAACTCAACAATTGTCAACTTTTTTTTATATTTACTTTTTATTTATGTAACCACATACATATGCATATATTTACTGCACCATTTGAAAGTAAGCTGTAGGCATCAACATACATGACCTCTAAATACAGTGGCATTCATCTCCAAAAAAATAATTGCATCTTTCTACTTAAACACAACACCATTTCCATCTAAGAATATTATTAAATTGTTCTACAACATTGTCTATACGTAGTTGCCTGGTAGCTTTTGAGAAACAAGGATCTCAACTATATATTTTCAGTTCTTAACTTAGTGTACAGCACTTATTTGGGTGATTAATAAATATTCTAGGATTGGGGATGTTGCTCAGTGGTAGAGTGATTCTAGCATGCAGAAGACCCTGGGTTCAATTCCCAGCACAAAAAAATTCTATCAATTGTCCATTTTAATATACCCTCATAACTACTCTATATGTCATATGAGTTTAAAACTTAAATAGAAAGCTTTGATTTTACTCCTATAAGCTTCCTGCACATCAATCAGTCACTAGTTTTAAATAAGCCTGTGCTGCAGTAAGCATTTGGGATTTTGAACTAGTTAATTCTGCATCACAATACTGATGCTCCACAAAGATATAGATCATGTCTGTCACTTGTCAGACACAAGTAGAAACACACAAAAATATTTTAAATGAATGAATACTTTTAGCCACTGAAATTGTTGATGAAAAAAAATTGGAATTGTGTAAGAATAATGGTAGGACAGTAGAATGCAGATTTTGGAACCAGAGAGATTTAGTTTCTAATAGAGATTCAAATGTTTACTTGCTGCAAAAGTTTACTGGGGAGAGTGTTACTTGACCTCTGAAAGCCTCAATTTCTACCTTTATAAAATAGGGGTAAATTTTGAGGAGTGACTGTGTAAAGCACTTGTCACAATGCTCATTAATGGAAGCTATTTTCACTATTTCATCCATCTGAAACTACATATTTCATTGAGGAAACTATAATAGCAAAACAAAATTCTATCCTAGTGTAGGGCTAGGATGCTAGTTGCTAAAGTCAGCCATGCTTCTTACTTCTACAGCTAAACCTTCCAGCTTGCTAAACGAAGATAACTATTACTTACAGTACTCCAAGATCGTAATTTGCCAGGAAGTTGCCCAGAACCTCGTGAATGAGATCCAAAGGTCACTATCCACAAACCAGGATGTAATAGTCTCCAATCGATTAGTTGCAGCAGTGAACTGCAACCTCCGACCATAACAGAAAACTGCAATAATGCACAGGCTTTTGTTCTTTTAAAGTGGGCGTGGAGGCGCGACAAGCAAAGGAACAAAGAATAAGGAATGAAAATTATTTAAAATAGCCACTTCTAGGGCTGGGATTGTGGCTCAGTGGTAGAGTACTTGCCTGACAATGTGTAACTGGGTGCAATTCTCAGCACCACATATAAATAAGTGAATAAAATAAAGGTCTATCAACAACTAAAAATAAAAATAAAAAATAAATAGCCACCTCTACCCACAGCGGTCCTCAAATTCGAAGGTGCTAAACTTTGGTGGAACTAGTGGCAGTTAGGGGAAGCTCCGCAGTTCCCTAACTTAGCTGCCATTTGTGGAGTTTCAAAACCAAGAAACGAAAAAGGAAAGCAATGGAGGAGGAGGAGAAGGAGGCGGAGGAAGGGACAACGAGACGCAACGGATCCTGAGGGCTGTACTGTCACTCTGAACCCGCGAAGCCGTTCAACCAACACATGCCCTTTCAAGGAGCCGCCTGTTTAGGGTCCTCAAAGCAAAGGAGACAAAGCAAATGCCTACCAGCGGCAGCAACCATCTGGAGATCAGTTTCTGTATCTCCTGTCCTCCATTGATCTTGGGGCCCTCACCTGACTCGGACGCGGTTGTCACGCGAGCTGCTGGAAATAGCCCGATACACATAGGTTTCCCCTTTTTATTCTGGGGACAACGGTGGGTGATGTTTTGGTCCTGAGACTTCAGCTGTACGCGGGGACAGGGGTCTTCTTCGTTCAGCAGCAGCTAAAGAGCCACATAGAGGTAGCTGAGGCACTACTACACCTCTTGAATCCCGGGCACGCCTCTTCTTCACCCGCCTAGGGTCTCACACACAAATTTGACCGGGCGGAACAATTTCCGGCAAGAGCCCAACGATCCGCCCTAATCTTTCCGGACCGAGGTTCCAAAGGCCCAGGAAGGACCGACTGGGATACTTCCGCTTCCTGTAGCACCAGATAAGTCGCGAGAGGAAGCTTAAATACAGTCGTTTGCATTTAGGACCACTTCGGTGAGTGGTCATTCTGATGTGCTTTATCATATGTACTGGTTTATTTTACTTTATCTTATTTTAAAGTGAAGTGTAATCTGACAGTAATTTCAAAACCATTCTCTTCGACTGAAGGCTGAAGATTTTGCGCAGGCGCCGTTGGGGCGGGAGGGCCTTGAACGTTGCGAAGTCCCACCCAGCAGGCTAGAAAGGGGAGAATATTGTTGTCGGGCCCTGGGAGGTGACAACTAGGTGGGATTGAGTTTTACTCAAAGTCGTTTTCCTGCTTGTGCATAGTTTATCTGGACCTTATCCTTAAAAGTCAGTTAACAAGCCATCAAAATGCTTGGGAAATACTTCTGCATAGTTATAGTATTTGAGACTCCAAGGTTATGAGTGAATTCAAAGGTCGGGTGCGGCTCTTGACTGACGTTAGAGCTTTCTGATCCATACTTTATCATAGTTGTGATTTAATCTGAAATATTGCCCCAAATTAAAGACTTCTGTGATGGGGAGAAACGTGAACTTAAGACAGAATCTTGTCACGTGGTTTTAAGGAAAAGAGGACATATTATTATTTTATTATTTCCCCTACGTGTGCATGTCAAAACCAGAATGGAAAAATAATTTTCAAAATGGAAATGAATATCTTATGTGGCTTCATGTGTATGCCTAAGGAGTTAAAGGCTTTTGTTGTTTTTGTAAGCTGAAATGAAGCAGAGAAGTATCTGGTGTATTCATTTTCCAGTCTGTCACATTGCATAAAATTGTACTGGCCCATTTTTTTTCAACAATTAAAATAGAATACTTAAAAAAATCAGAATATAAATTCCAAGTTTTTGTATTATTGAAACCAAGATTTTACTTTAAGTTGTAATACATGCATATTATTACCTTTCAGAGGCATAGGTTACCAGCTTGATGGTTTTTACTCTTCTTGAAACACAAAACCTTATTGTATTTGAAGTAACACAGATAACTGTCTTACTTCATTGGACATACAAGATAAAATTATCAAAGGAATTAAGCAATAAATATTCACAAAGATATTTGTTCATTTTAACCAAATATGATCCTAACATTCCTTTTGCAAAAACAGAAGTTGTGATCACGCTCAACTACCTTTTCTGATTCCTAAATTCTTAAAAATATAAGCAAATCCAAAAATGGGCTAAAATACTCTTTATTTATGTAATTCAGACAGATCTCTTAATTCTTTGTGAATGATACCTTTGCTTAATAATCTGTGCATAGAAGATATTTTATTATGTTTGCCCTGAATGTTGCAGCTTAAAACCATTCTTCTCATATTAACTACCTCTCAAATGGTTGGTTTCTCGCGACCAGGTGATGAATAGGAAAAATTTCTGTTTTTTAAATTATTTTACATAAATACCAAACATGAATAACAACTCTTAACCATCTATTTAAAAGGCAATGCTTTTATAAACTCATCTATCTTAGGCATTTTCTATTTCTCATCTGTCTCTTAAATTCAGAGCCAGCATTAAACCATAAGGTCATTATAGCTGAGTGCAGTGGAACACACCTAAATCCCACTACTCAGGTGGTTGTGGCAGCAGGATCACAAGATAGAAGTCAGCCTGTGCAATTTAGCAAGACGTTCTCTTAAAAAATAAAAGACTGGAGATGTGACTTAGTGGTAGAGTGTCCCTGGGTTTAATCCCTATTACTGCAAAAGTATGTAAATAAATAAATAGTCATTATAAATTATATGCCTCCTGAGTCTTCTGGGTTTTGCTATTAGCAGTATAAATTTATAAATAAACATAGCTCTAAAACATTAATCACTATTAATGTAAGGACAGAGATTTTAAAATCTTTTTTCCTTATAAAAATTTTGAGAAAAGAAAGCGTTCTCTTAAAACAGCCTGATGTGGGGGCTGGGGATGTGGCTCAAGCGGTAGCGCGCTCGCCTGGCGTGCGTGCGGCCCGGGTTCGATCCTCAGCACCACGTACAGACAAGGATGTTGTGTCTGCCGAGAACTTAAATAAATAAATAAATAAATAAATATTAAAAAAAAAAAAAACAGCCTGATGTGAATGATAATATTTGAATATAACAATAAATACATATTGCTTTACTATTTACAAAGGACTTATCAAATCCATTATATCATTAATCCTCATTATTGTAAAAAAAAAAAAAAAAAAAAAAAGGACAGTTGTTATGTCTTTTTTTTCCCCCAAACATTGGTACTGAGTCGTAGGTAAGTATCAAACACCTGTAATTCTTACTCCATCCTTCTTAGACAACACCCTTCTTGAAATTCCATGTATGTATTCTCACCAACAGTACTCTGCAACTTTGATAGTACTTGTTTTTTGTTTTCCTGTTGTTTATATAATAGTATTGTATTGTGGTTTTAATTAACGTTTTTTTTTGTTGTCTCAAATGATGTAGAGTACTTTTCATTTGTTTATTTAACCATATATCTATACAGCTCTTTTGCTCATTTTAAAAATTGGATTGTTTTCTTATAAATTTTGAAAGTTCTTTATAAATTTCAGATAGAAGTTCTTTATTGGAAATGTGTTTTGCAAATATTTTCTCCCAGATGTGATTTCTTTTATTTTCTTAACAATATATTTAAAAGAACAAAAGTTATAATTTTTATTTCATAAATGATGTTTTTTATTTGTTATTTTGGAAGTATTGCCAGACCAAAGTTCGTCTCTTCTAGAATTGGACTTCTGTAATTATAGGTTTTATATTTGTTCCTATGACCCATTTTAAGTTAATTTTTACATATAGTGCAAGGTATAAGTTGAAGTTCATGGTTTTTTTTTTTAATACAGTTGTTTATTTGTTCCAGTATTTATTGAAAACAGACTTTCTTCATTAAAATTACTTTGGAACTTCTGCTGAAAATCTGTTTACCATATCTGAGTGGATTTTTATTGGAGACTCTTATTTTTTTCCATGGATCTACTGCTCTCATTTTGCTAGTACCATAGTCTTGATTGCCACACCATCACTTGGTCCCAAGAAACTGAGTCTTGTAATAATGAAGTTCTTTAACTATTTTTACTTTACAAAGTTGTTTTAACTTTTCTAAGTCCCATGTCAATTTGAGAACTGGCTTATCTGTTTCTACAAAAGAGTTTCTGGGTTTCTGATTTGGATTGCATTGAATCTTTAATCATTTTGGGGGAAATTGGCATCTTTGTAAAGTTGTCCAGCTTTTTCTCCTTGTTAGGGTGGGAGTAACTTTACAACCTTCTACATTTTAGAAACTTCTGTGGGAATTTTTAAATGATATTTCAGATGGAAACAATTTACTTTCATTGTGTTATTCACTGTAATATCCTTATGGGAAGAGATAATAAGATTAATTCCTTTATTTGTAAAATGGATGTCATCCCTTACTGCTTTCTCAGGAACATAATACTGTCACTTATTATTTTTTCCTCTCCTCCATTTCTAATAGTCTTTCTCTAGAAGCCCTTCCTCTTAAAACTTTTTGGGTTATTCCCTTCTTGCAACCAAAACAATTTTTCTTTAATTTTTAAAAATTGTAGTAATTTGAAATTTACCATTTTAACCATTTTTAAGTGTGCCATTAACTAACTAGCATTCAGTCCATTAATATTGTATAACAATCACCACCGTCCATCTCCAGAACTCTTTTCACCTTGTATAAATGAAGCTATACCCATTAGACAATAATTTACCTCTTTCCTGCTCCCTATTTAGACCAATGACTGAACCTTGTGTCTCTTTTGTTTGTTTATTTGTTTGTTTTTAAATACCTTTATTTTATTTATTTATTTTTATGTGGTGCTGAGGATTGAACCCAGGGCCTTGCACATGCTAGGCTAGCACTCTACCGCTGAGCCATAACCCCAGCCCCTCCCCCCATCTATCTCTTTTTTCTTCTTTTTTTAATTTGTTTTAATTAGTTACACATGACAGTACAATGACCTTGACATATCATACATTTGAATCAGATGGGATATAATATCTCATTTTTCTGAGTATGCAAGTTGCATAATCACATTAGTCATGCATTTACATATATACACACAGTAATAATAATGTCTGTTTCATTCTACTATCCTTCCTATCTCCCCACCCCCTCCCCTCCCCTTCCATCACTTCTCTCTACCTAATCTAGGGTAACGCTATTCTTTTTTTTTTCTCATATCTTCATTCATGTATTTTGTATAACAATGAGGGTCTCCTTCTACCATCCATGCACACGCGCACGAGCACACACACACACACACACACACACTGGGTACAGTCC
>NW_026000026.1:60580923-60582568 GCF_001458135.2 Marmota marmota marmota | reverse complement strand
ATAAATATATATATATATTTATTTATTTATTAAAGACATCTTTTCCCAGTTTCTGACTTGCCTTTTCACTTTCTTAATAGTATCTTTTGATGAACAGACATGTTGACTTTTATGAAATCCTAGTATTTTTTTTGTATATGTCCTGTTTAAGAAATCTTTGCTTATTCCAAGGATTTCAAGATATTTTCCTTTGTTTTCTCCCAGAAGCTTTGTTGTTTACCTTTCACATTTAGGATTATGATCTATGTGGAATTAGTGTTTAAGAAAAATGTGAGGCAGCTGCTTAATGGCTTTATTTTCCTATAAAGATATCCAGTTATTCCAATATCACTAAAAGACCATATCTTCCCCCATTATATTGAATGTTTTATTGTAAACTAATTGACTTTGTATGTATGGATCTAATTCTGCATTCCCTATTCTGTTCCAGTGGCCTATTTGTCTATTTTTATGCCAGTTCTACAGTGTCTTTTTTACTTATTTTTATACAAGATCTTAAAATCTAATCCATTAATTTTCAAGGGTTTTTCAGAAGCTGCAATATACTACTTTGTTCAATTTGTGGGTACAGCCATCTTTTATAAAATGAAAAAGTTATATATTTAAATGAAAGTGGATTAAACTTAGAACATACTGATTGATAATACTTTGTAGAGAACTGACCTGTTTTTTAGATTATAATGGGACTATGTCAGCATTACAGAAGTTTTACTTTTAAGCAGATTATACTTCATGTTAACTTAATATTGAAGGATGTTAGAATTGCATTGGTATTTTCTGTGAACTTGTAAATAGACCAGAAAAGTGTTATTAGCTGTTCAAAGAGCTGTATCATAGGAAAAGAGACTTATACATCTTAAGCTATGGTTCATTGGCATACTCTGTTTTGCTTTGTTCCAATGTTCTCTTTACAGTAATATATTCTTTGTTTCATCTTGAGATCCTCCAATAGTCAGAAAATATGTTGTTTTTAGAATTTCGAATTTTAATAATTTGTATTAGAGTTGTAGCAGGAAAATGAAGATATATTCTCTTGTGGTTTTTAAAGAAAATTTAATAAAATTCCTTTTTTCAGAGGTATGGATAGGGACAAATAAACCTGGAGATTAATAGCAGCAAAAAATAGTTCCTACTTCTAGGACTGACATGTCAAGAAGAAATGATTTTGACTTCCAGTGAGAATTAGAGACAAAGAATACAGGCTCCCCGATGGGTGCTCTTTGTAAAGGGTTGCAGCTTTATCTAAGGAAAGAGCCAGTAAATAAATATCCTGACTTCTTTCTTCTCTTGCATTCTGATTTGCCACTGCCTCCCACTGATAATTCCAATCAGAAAATGATAAATGCAGAGTGTAAGGGTCAATTTCCTAGGGCACAGCGAACAGGAGAGAAAGGCCAAAAGTGGATATGGAGGATTGAGCATGGTAGCAAATAGAATAACACAGAATTGTTCCTTTTAAGAGCCGCCCCCTCCCCCTGCGCTGGCAAGGTAGAGGAAACTGTGACCATCCACAGAGCAGGCCCAGCGGCCTGCTGAGGGGCAGAGCCGCCCCCCACCCCCAGCGCCTGCCAGGTAGGCGGAACGGTGACCACCTGCAGAAAAGGCCCAGTGGCCCACGGCTGAACAGAGCTTCCAATCACTCCTG
>NW_026000026.1:60460613-60576325 GCF_001458135.2 Marmota marmota marmota | reverse complement strand
TGTAAATCAATGGATGTGTAACTGATGTGATTCTGCAATCTGTGTATGGGGTGAAGGTGGGAGTTCATAACCCACTTGAATCAAAGTGTGGAATATGATATGTCAAGAAATTTGTAATGTTTTGAACAACCCACAATAAAAAATTTAAAAAAAATAAATAAATAAAAAAATAAAACATATAAATCAGTTGTAAAAAAAAAAAAAAAGAATTGTTCCTTTTAACTGAAAATATGAAATAAAAGCTTTTTTTTTTTTTTTGTAAAAGGTTCACCATGTTACCTATAGTCTGTTATAGAAAAGGGTTTGCTTTTGCTTTTGCCAGTACAGCCAGATTTTTTTTTTATGACATTGACAGAGTATATGCAGCACCAAAACTCATTTTTGTTCAAGATAAATAGTTTACATGTAGATCAGAAGAATGTATGAGATCTGGCTGCTAAATATCTTCTCTGTCATGTATCATTAAAACATTCACAAAATATATTTAACATATGATTTGAATATGAGGTTTTTTGCATTTTGTACTGATCATGAATGTATTTAGAAGTAATATAAAATTACATTTCTCTCCTTATAATCTGTTATTTTAATGTCACAAAACAGGACCAACCTATGTAAGTAACATTTTCATTGTTGGCAATAAGAGGACTAACCAAACCTTACAGAGAGTATATTTGTTCATTTTTCCCCTAGTATATAGAAAATTTTCAGCATTGCTTATCACACAAAAAGAGACAAGATAATTTGTCTTGATTTATCTCAAAAATAGCATTTGAATATATTTGTTCACATACATCACTCTATTCCTTTTTTGTACTACAATTGTCTCCCTCCCAGAAATGTTTTGGGAATGCTCAATTCAAAAGCAGAGATGTGACAGAAACCTGAACTAAAATAGGCTTTTCCCAAAGCATGAATTAGATTATTATTTAAGTAATATCTTTAAATATCTTTTACCTAGGTTCACGATGGTCCGGAGTGGAAAAAATGGTGACCTTCATCTTAAACAGATTGCATATTATAAGCGAACTGGTGAATATCATTCAACTACACTACCAAGTGAGAGAAGTGGCATTAGAAGAGCAGCAAAAAAATTTGTCTTCAAAGGTGAAATTAACATCCAAAATTTTGAATATAAGTTATAGATTCTTTTCCACATGCATTTTTATTTTGTGGATTCCTGATAATTTCTGTGGTAATTTGTTGTTGCTAAACAGTTATGAGTTAAGATGGTAATGACAATCAAAAGCAAAATGAGAAATCATACTGAAGCCAACGGAAGGCCAGTAAGCATAAGAAGGGCCTTCAGAATTATATACAGAGATACCATGAAAAAATAAATAAAACCTACATAGAAGCCTGCGTGAGAATTGATTGATTTCTCCTTCCTTTGTACTTCAGTAGTTCCTACTTAGATGGGGCATTTTCAAGCACTTACGCCACTGTAAATAAGGAATTTATTTGATGTTTAATATAAAAATATTAACAAAGTTAACTAATTTGTTTTCTAAAAGAAGAAATGGAGGGAATTAACTGTATTCATTTCTGTGCCCCCCCCCACACACACACACTGCTATAAAGTATTCTCAGAGTTACATTTATTTTTGGATCCTGAATTCCCTTGATAGATTAAATATTTGAAAGGCAGTGCAATATTTATCTTGAAAGGTCCTCTTCCCCCCTTCCCTCCTCCAAAGAGGATGAGAAGTTTGGGATAGGATAGATAAGAAGAATAGTCAATGAGTAGCTAAATGAGTGTCAGTGCTTTTAATGGGAGTTTTGCACATAGGTATGTTAGGCTTTTCCCAAAGCATGTCAAGAAAATTCTAATAAACAAATGCCTGTTCTCCTCTCCTGTGTACATGCCTATCAATAACTCCATATGCTTAAAGAAGGCAGACTATTTACTTCTTATACCCTTAAAGTGAGATGTTGGGGATGCAAATCAAGTCAAGATGGCGCCTGGCACTTTGTCAGGAGAAGTGGTTTGTGAAGCAATGCCAGTGAGCCATTAAGATGATGAGGATTCCTTATTGGCTGACTGCTGATGTTAATTGAGTCAAGCTGTGTGTAATTAGTTAAGTATATATACCTCTGCTATCTGGCAGAGAAGCGGCTCCTGCTACCTTGGGTGCCTGCTACTTTGAGTTCCCGCTGAGTTCACTCGCAATAAAGTAGTTCCCATTTCAACCTTCAAGTTGCTTGTCACCTCTCGGTTATTTTGCCCAGCCGGACTGCGGCAGTGAGGATTCATTTTTATTCATTTATTTAATCATTTATGGAAAAAATGTTTAACTGAGTTTTCACTGAATGCCAAGCATATCCTATGCCCTTAAGATATATAAGAGTTCCTGATTTATAAGATAAAGAGTTCCTTTACTCAGAATGCTTTCCTTCTAATTAAATAAGGAACATTTTATTCAGCATGTGTTTTAGCACATAGTAGCTTAGTGCTAGATTCTGTCCTTTAAGTAGTTATCTTGTCCATACTGGAGAAGTGATGGTTCTGAATCCCTTGGTTGTTTCTCAATTGCAAATTCTTCTCAGGTATCCTAAAGAAAATGCAACTAGCTTGGAGAAGTGGAGTGTGCCTGTAATCTCAGCAGTTTGGGAGGCTAAAGCAGGAGGATCATGAGTTCAAAGCCACCTCAACAATTTAGCAAGGCCCTAAGCAACTTAGTGAGACCCTGTCATTAAATAAAATATTCAAAAACGGCTGGGGATGTGGCTCAGTGGTTGAGTGCCCTAGGTTCAATACCCAGTGCTAAGGAAAAAGAAAGAAATGCAATTAGCTCAGTGTAGTGGTATAGCCCTATAATTCCAGCCACTGGCAACTTCAAGTTGGAGGCCATCCTAGGCAATTTAGTCAGTTCCTCTTTTTTTTTTTTTTTTTTTTAAATAAACAGGCCTGGGGAGGTATCTCAGTGGTAGAGTGCCCTGAGTTCCATCCTTAGTACTATAGGGGGGGAGGGGGAAGGAAAGAAAATAACTTAAAACATTTAGCTTATTCCTCTTTACCAACCCTAGCTTCTATTCAAATCTAGAAAAAGCAGAGAGGGGTAGTTGCTTACAAAACTACAGTTATATAAGTGCAATATTTTTAGAAAATTCTCTTCCGGGGGTTATTTTTCTGTATATAATTCACTTGCTAATTTATGCCATTTTTAGGAGGCATCTGCAGATATTTGTCCTAGTTTGAGTTCTCACGTAGATAATTTCATACTGTCACAGTTATTACATGCTTTGGCAAATAAGCTGGCTCTGCTTGTATTGATAGTTACAGAATTAAAGCAGCTAGGGTTCTTCCTAGATAGCCAATAAGTATAACAGCTAAGGACCTTAGAGTTTGTATGGTGACATCATTACAAATAAATATTATTTTAAGTGGAGAAAGACTTTGTAAATTCAGTAACTCCATAGTTTGAAGATAAGTCTGTGATTATCTTTATGATATAAATTTTTAAAAAGTTACAGTTTTATCTCTTTGGTCTCATTTATTCCAGAAAAAAAGCTGTTTTATGTTGGAAAAGACAGAAAACAAAATCGTTTGGTAATTGTTTCAGAAGAGGAAAAAAAGAAAGTCCTAAGAGAATGCCATGAAAATGACACTGGAGCTCATCATGGCATATCCAGAACTCTCACTTTAGTGGAATCCAGTTACTATTGGACTTCTGTGACCAATGATGTCAAACAGTGGGTATGGCTTTATGTATTTAGAACACTTTGACTAATATCTTTTTAAGAAGTATGCAAAATTTGTTGTTGCTCCAGATTTACTCTGGTTTCTCATTAAGTATTTTTTTGTATGGGAGTTTATGTACTAAAAAAATATTAATTGTTAGTTTTATTTCCCTTCACAGTTCTTTTAAATCACTAAATTGCAATTTGAACTAAAATAAAAGTATTGTTTAAACATTTGAAAATACCATATTTAGGGCTGGGGTTGTGGCTCAGCGGTAGAGTGCTTGCCTAGCATGTGTAAGGCACTGTGTTTAATCCTCAGCACCACATAAAAATAAAATAAAATGAAGGTATTGTGTTCAACTACAATTAAAAAAATAAAATATTTAAACAAAAAAGAAAATACCATATTTATATAGATGATTTAGAACCACATTTTCATCATTGAACTTTTTTGTATAGGCAGAATTTAAATGGGGCTGAAATTCCTTTGATTAATTCATTACATTTTTAATGCCAGTCATATTTTCTGTATGTAGGAGAATATGTTTACAAATCAAACCCAGTTTCTGCTCTCAGCTTTCATTTCTATTCCAATTTGAGTTAGAAAGTGTCAAACATGGCAGAAACTCCAAACCAAAATCAAATTGTGAACCTGCCATGCATCCCTTATAAACATGCAGTGAAATCTTTGCCACTGAATATGTATGATTGGAGAATGGATATGATCTTTTGAAATTATCAGAGGTTATTTCTGATTAAATCTGGTGAATAAGTTGGAAAGTGAAAAAATCTGATCAAAAGTAACTATGACTATACTGTAGTACGATCATTTAAAATTTTTTCTTAAAATTAGTTTGGAATTAGTCTCCAAAGTGAAATTACAGAAGTACATTGAAAAATGGCACCATCCATAAATTTATCATTTGATCTCATCTCACTTCCCTTAACTGAAACATGGGCTTTGTTTTTGTTCACTGACCCCTCTTTTTTTGTTCATTAGGACCTAGAGAAATTCCTGGTGTCTATAAATGTTGTTATTGAAATTACATCAATGAATATTCTTGGAGTAAATGAATGAATGAACATCTTAAGAGTGATAACTTTAGAAACATCTTTTACATATAGAAATTATCGCATATTCACAAACTGATTTAAAGTCATAGAAAATGAATCATCACATAGTTTCCCATAAATATGTACAATTTTATGTGTCAATTAAAAAGTAAAATAATAGGGACTGGGGATGTGGCTCAGTGGTAGAGTGCTTGCCTCGCACATGTGAGGCCCTGGGTTCCATCCTTAGCACCAAATATAAATAAAGTAAAGGTATAAAAAACAAAGTAAAATAATAGGAAAACTTACTTTAAGACCTATTGGTTTAATAAATATTTATTGAATGTGAATTAGAATTATGTTCCATGTGACTAAAACCCTATAAGATGGTCATTTGATAGAAATAGCAATTACTATTTGCTTATTGTTCTTAATAAAAGATTTTTGTTTTGAATTTAATTATTTTTTTTCTGTACCACTGAGCTTTATACTTTTGTTTTCATTTTTTTTTTTAAAGATAGAGTGAGAGAGGGAGGGAGAGAGAGAAAGAGAGAGAATTTTTAATATTTATTTTTTAGTTCTCGGCGGACACAACATCTTTGTTTGTATGTGGTGCTGAGGATCGAACCCGGGCCGCACGCATGCCAGGCGAGCGCGCTACCGCTTGAGCCACATCCCCAGCCCTATACTTTTGTTTTCATGTTGTTATTTTCAACTTGAAATTTTTCCTTTAGCATTTCTTACAAGGCAGTCCAATGACAATTAACTCACTTTTTTTTTTGCCCTGGAAATGTCTTGATGTTGCCTTCATTTCTAAATGGCAGCTTTTCTGGGTAGAATATTCTTAGTTGTTAGTTTTTCAATAAAAGGTTTAATTCAGTTTGCTGTTCTTAGTCCAAAAGTTTCTCCTTCAAAATGCAAAGTACCTACTAACCATTTCAAAATTATGATTTATAAGATTAATTTTATATGTCAACTATATTAATATTTGTCTTTATTTTCTTTATTGTGTTCCTCTTTGTAGGTATATGCTTGTCAGCATTGCCAAGTGGCAAAAAATACAGTTATTCTAGCACCTAAACAACACCTTCTCAAGGTGGACAATCCATGGAGTATAGTTACTGTTGATCTGATGGGACCTTTTCATACAAGCAACAGAAGTCACGTATATGCTTTAATCATGACAGATTTGTTTACAAAATGGGTTATGATTTTGCCTCTGTGTGATGTTTCAGCATCAGAAATTTCTAAAGCTATTATCAATATATTTTTCTTATATGGACCTCCTCAGAAAATAATAATGGACCAAAGAGATGAATTCATTCAACAGGTAGGATGATTAAACTACTGAGGTTTGAGAGTATATTCTTCCTGCCTTTCAGTGTTCAGTCCACAGTGCCCTGTGCATGATAAAGTGCTTAATAAGTTCAGATAAATTGCTATGGTACAAGGGTAGTTGGACTGGAAATTAGGAGACTAGATTTTAGTACTTACTGTGCTGCTAAATATTTGTAACCTATCTTTGGGAATCCTCAAACTAAAATGAGAAGATTACACAAAATAATCTTTGTTTGCTTCTTGCCCATGAAGCCAGATGGAAGATTGGGGGAGGAAAGGAAGGGGGTTAAGGGGGAAGAGACAGGAAAGGGGAGAAACTACAGAATGAAATTAACCAGGGCTGGTGTTGTGGCTCAGTGGTAGAGCACTTGCTTAGCACATGTGAGGCCCTGGGTTCGCTTGTCAGCACCACATATAAGTAAATAAAATAAAGGTCTATTGACAACATATATATATTAATTATATATCTATATATTAATCAAATTATGTGATGTACTGAATTCCACCTTTATATGTGTCTATAAAGCACAAATCAAAAGAAAAAAAAACCAAGAACAAAAAATTAGAAGACAAACCAGTAGAATAGAGGAAAGGGAGCAGAGGGAAGGAATGGGATGAGGAAAGAAGTACTGGGAACTGAAATGAAACAAAGTGTGTTCCATATGTTTATGATTATGTCAGAATGAACCTCACTTATATATAACTAGAATGCACTGATAAAAACTTAAAAATCTCTAATTGTCAGGTAAAGGGGGACTTGACTAGATGGAAAAATACATCTTATACATGAATGAGAATATTCAATATTGAAAGATGTTTTTCCCCTTGTCTTGGCCTTTTACCTAATTAAAGTTAATCTGGAAGAATAAGCAGGCAATAATATGTATGAAAAGTCTAAAAAACAAATGTAATACTGTTAGACTTAAAGCCTATTTTAAATTTTTGCAATTAAACCAGGTAGAGTGGTACACACCTGTAGTCCTAGCTACTTGGAAGGCTGAGGTGGGAGGATCACTTGTGCCCAAGAGTTCAAGATGAACCTGAGCAAAATAACAAGACTTTGTTAAAAAAAAAAAAAAGGAAAGGAAAGGAAAAAAAGTATAAAATTTCATAAGGGATAGATTACCGTATAGGAATAATCAGAGTTAGCTAGACTTTCTTGGTACATAATACCTATGATGTCTCAGTCCAAAAGAAATACCTAAACTTGTATTTATTAAGCAGTTAGGGCTTGTGTGAGGATCCCTAAGACTATCCCCATCTTCCACTAGGGACAATCCTCATGATTCACTAGGAGAACACAGCATTTAGGCATATTCATGGTTAATGTTTATTCAGTGGAAGCATATAAAGCAAAATCAGCAAAGAGAAAAGGTATATGAGGAGAAGTCAGAGAAATACAAGAAATAGTAACTTGTGTAAGCTCCTAAGATCTCTCCCACTAGAGACACAGGATGTGTTTATTTTCCTGCAGCAGTGAATTGTGACAAGGGATGTGGAATATTGCCTACAAGGGAAGCTCTTTGGAGACCCAGTGTCTCGAGTTTTTACTGGGACCTTTTCTCATAGGCACCCTGGCCTGGCATATAACAAATTTCTAAACCCTCAGAAGGAAAAGTGTTTAGCAAAAGCCACATGATTTGTATAAACTATTCAGGCATACTGAGCCACGCTTATCAGAAAGTGGGTAGAACCTTTTTGGTGGGAACCAGAATCCAAGATCTTAGATATCTGCCAAGGACCAATCTTATAAGGAGGATTTTTTTTTTTTTTTTTTGTACTAGGGATTGAATCCAGGAGTGTTTAACCACTGAGACACAATCCACAGCCCTTTTTTGTGTTTTATTTAGAGATGGGGTCTCACTGAGTTACTTAGATCCTTGCTAAGTTGCTGAGGGTGACTCTGAACTCGAAATCTTTCTGCCTCAGCCTCCTCCTGAGTCACTGGGATTATAGGCGTGTGCCACCAGCTCAGCATAAGGAGGACTTTCAAAGGATAGCAGTCTCAGACCTTCCATGTTAATTCTTTTCAGCACAGGTCTATGCAGACAACTTAATAAGCATTTACATCCTAACCCACTTAATATCCATTTTAAAATATAACACTCGTAGCTGGGGGTGTAGGTCAGTAGCAAAACATACTTAGCATACATGAGATCCTGGGTTTAATTCTCAGCACTAAAATAATAAAGAAAATGAAATATGTATATGTTTATAAAATACTCATAAATTGAAAGTATTTTTACTTCATTCAATAATCAAAAACTATGTACTTGTTGTCTACTAAATGAAAGCCAGGCAACGGGGGACACACCTCTAATCCCAGCCACTTGTGAGGTTAAGGTGGGAGGATCAAGAGTTTTGAGCTCAGCCTGAATAACATGGCAAGATCCTTTCACCAAAAAAAAAGAAAGAGAGAGAGAGAGAGAGAAAGAAAGAAAGAAATTCAATAATGATAATATAGTAGCCATTATGATTAGCTAGCAGGTTTTTTTGGTCATGTTCAAAGTAACTTTAACGTTTACTAAAGATAATAATAAATTTTTACAAGTCTTTTTTGTGAGATTTCTTTATAATAAAAAAGTTACATATGTTTGGGAAAATTTGTACTTTTTGCTGTGATTAAACTGAAATATTTCATAAAAGTATAATGGTGAAAATGTAAAATGTATTCTTTTATCAGCAAATACAGAAAATCCTGCTTGGGCTGGGGTTGGGCTGAGTGGTAGAGCACTTACCTAGCATGTGTGAGGCACTGGGTTTAATTCTTAGCACCACATGTAAATAAAATAAAGGTCCACTGACAACTAAAAATAATTTTTTAAATAAATAAAGAAAACACTGCTAGAGTGTTGAAGTAAGTTTAGAACAATAAACAAATGGGAAATTTATTATACATTTAGATAAAAATTCAGATATTTCTAACATACTCAGCTTAGAGTATTTGCTAAATTGTTTCCATAAAAGATACGAAAACTTTTTGTAAACTTCTGAAGAAAAAGAATAAGCCTTTATTATTTGTTCTTTTAAAATATACATTGACAGTAGAGTGTATTTTAAAATATTATACATATATTGAGTATAATTTATTCTAATTAGGATCCCATTCTTGTGGTTGAATATGATGTGGGGTTATACTGGTCATGTGAGAATAAGACTTTTCAATGGGAAAACATCTTCATTTTTTTAAATGTCATATGAAACTAAAATTGTAACGACTGATAGAATGTCTGATTAGATGGTTGAGGGAAAAAAGTTGATGGGATAAGGTTATCACAAGTGGATTCACTGGATCATTCCTAGGCAACCTTTTGTAACAAAGAGATTGAAGCCTTTTCCATGAGTCATTTAAAGCCATTGATCAAGTCCTCAGATTGAAACTAACTTCAGTGACAACTGTTCTCTGAGATTTCTAATTACTTTTTAATCAAAAGGAGAAAATTAGTAGATAAGAACTGAATTAGTACATATATCAGCATGGAATTGTGTTCAGCAGCAAGTAACAGAGAATTCCTCTTCCTTCTCCAATACATAAACTGCAGAAAGAATTTGTTTTGTACTCAGGCAAAAGAAGACCAGGCTGAAAAGGAAAGAATGATAACTGTGAATATCATTGGGAACCCATGCTGAGAGCTTTCTGTTCTACCATCTTTGGGTAGTTACTCTGAATTTTAGGCACATAATATGCCAGAGCTCAGGTCACAGTGTCTACATATCAGTCAGAAGAAAGGGGAGGACAGTGAGCAAAAACAAAAAACAAAAAAACTAATTAAAGCTGAGATTATATAATAAATTTAGCATATCTTTTTTCTGCCAGAATTGTATTTCATGAGCACTTTTACCTTCCAGGGAGATTGGGAAATACAGTTGCATTTCTTTTAGCTTTTCTCTGATTAGCATTACATGTTTAATTGTAATGTAAGGCTGGGTTGTAGCTCAATGGTAAGGCGTTTGCCTAGCATGTGTGAGGCATTGGGTTCCATCCTTAGCACCACATAAAAATAAATAAAATAAAGGTATTGAATCTATTTTTTTTTTAAAAAAAAGTGTGTGGGGGGCACGATGGCTGATGTAGGAAAAGAAGTTATTTTACATTTTACTGTTAACAAGTTTTCTAAACTCATTTTAACTTCTTTTAGGCCCTGCATAAAAATAACTGCAATAGCAACAAAAATAATAGTAGTAGTTCATAGTAATAAAGGTAGTTAAAAGTAATAAAGTAGCTAAAACTAATAAGTTCTTGACTATTGCTTGGCAAGAATTCTTTTTAAATGCTTTATAAACATTAATTTATTTAATTCTCATAGGAGTTCTGGATAAGAAGTTTCATTATTTTACAGATAAGGAAGTTTGGCCAAGTGAGTTTCAGTCACTTGGCCAAGGGCACCTGCCTGTTTACTGAATTATGTGACCTACTATATATATATGATGAACTGAATTAAAAAGTTACTTGGATACAGAATTGCTGTTAAATCCTGACCTTCTGTTTCTTTATTTTATGTGTGTGGTAAGGCAGTTAACCTCCCAAGGTTATCTTCAAAGTAGGGTTAATAATACCTCAGAAAATCATTTTAAGATTTAATGACAACAATGTAAAGCATCTTTTGTATTGACTATCACATAGCAAGGACTCAGTAGTAACTACTATTTTAAGTAAAATATCACAATTATTTTTATTTTTTATTTTTGAATTATTGGAAATTGATTGTAGGGGCACTTCACCACTGAGCCATATCCCCAGCCCTTTTTTATTTTTGATTGTGAGATGGGGTCTGGCTAAGTTGTCCAGGCTGACTTTGAACTCATAGTCCTCCTGCCACAGCCTCTCGAGTGGCTGAGATTATAAACATGCACTAGCATGCCCACAGTATGTATGTTTCTATTTAGAATGTGCTGTGGTCAGTGAAAAGGACAACATTCAAATTCTTTTTGAAGTCTTTTTTAAATCAGTGAAAAATACAAATGTTAAAAAGTCAACTTTGTTTTATGTATTTTTCAGATCAATGATGAACTATATGGATTATTTGGTACAAAACAGATTATAATTCCTCATGCCTCTGGAACTGTTAATCCAACTGAAAGTACTCCCAGCACAATCAAAACATTTCTTTCCAAATACTGTGCTGACCATCCCAACAACTGGGATGAGCACCTATCAGCTCTTTCATTTGCCTTCAATGTAACTCACTTGGTATGTGCCTTTATATTAATTCTGTACTTCTGAGTTATGACTATTTCTTGGCTAGAAAACATATTTTATTACAAAATTGTTGTTTATTTTTCTTAAAATAGGAACCTACTAAGAATACACCATATTTTCAAATGTTTAACCGAAATCCTTATATGCCAGATACTTCGGATAATCTTCATGAAGTGGATGGTGGTAATACAAATATGTTTGCTAGAATTCTAGATGCAATTAAAGAAGCTGATAAAATAATGGAGAATAAGACAACTTCAGTGGGCCAGGTGATTCTATTTAATTCCAGTGGCTTGGGAGGTTGAGGCAGGAGCATCATGAGTTCAAAGCCAGCCTCAGCAACAGTGAGGCGCTAAGCAACTCAGTGAGACCCTGTCTGTAAATAAAATACAAAATAGGGCTGGGGATGTAGCTCAGTGGTTCAGTGACCCTGACTTCAATCCCCAGTAACCCCCCATCTCCCCCCAAAATGAAAAACTATAGAACTCTATAAAGTGATATTTATTCTTAAAATTTCAGCATGTATACATGTTCATGCACATATATATGCCATACCCTTAAACCAAAATGTTTCTATATGTTAAGTTCTTCTTGTCTTAGTTAAATAGTATGCTTGCTAGTTTGGAATTCTGATAGTAATGAGAAAATTATGAGTTTTAGAATCATAGCTGTATTCTGTATTTTGACTTTGAGAAATGACTAACATTTTAGTTTGCCTTCTCTGTGTAGCAGGGGTGAAAATACTGACTTTGAAATGTTACTTTAAGAATTGAATCAGACTCTTGCCTACTTTTCAGTAGCATTTCAATAAATAACCATTTTGTTATAATATTATCATTATCTGCATTTGCCTTCAAGAAATAACTCACCTCTTGCTTTTTTTTTTTTTTTTACATTTGTAGATGGAGAACAACAATTTAGATGACCTAAATAAAAGCAAAATCATTGTTAAAAAGAAACCAAAGCAATTAAATCCATTTCATTTAAAAGTGGGTCATGAAGTTTTAAGACAAAGGAAAAATTGGTGGAAGGATGGTCGTTTTCAATCTGAATGGGTTGGTCCTTGTGTCATAGACTATATTACAGAAAGTGGATGTGCTGTCCTCAGAGACAATACTGGAACTAGGCTTAAAAGACCTATCAAAATGTCCCACCTTAAGCCTTACATAAGAGAATCCAGTGAACAAGGTAAATATCTGTCACTTTTGTGCATTTTTACTTTCTTTGAAAAGAGAAATTAAAAATACTAGAAATCTTTCTTACTTTTTGGGCTTTTTTTTTTTGTTCTTATTATTTTTATGCAATTTGATAATAGTTTTAGGTAGGTATCCCAAGTCTGTTTTATTAGAATGTGTCTTCTGAAACTGAAAGATTTTATTTTGATTTGTAGTAGGCTTTTTAGTAATTCATGTGGAAAATACTGAACCTATATCTTCTGTTTTTGCTTTCACAACATCCTGTTAGACACTTGATGCCTGATTTTAGCATGGAAAAAAATCAACTAAAATTATCAATGCCATAAACAAACATTGTACAGAATTTAGTTGTGAAATAAATAAGGGAACTTAAAAATGTCGTGAGTGGGGAAAGGTGAGGGTACAGGGTGGGTTGTTCCCACAATGCTATAAAACATGATTGTACTCTAAACAGTCATAATTATCCCCAAATATGTCTAGTTCTTTATAGTCAAGATAGCTGATCTTTTTAACCTTTACTTTCATAGACTAGTTAAATAACATTTTTGCTATGGCTTTCAGATTAAGTCTCCTACTTTAACAAGACTGTTTTATTTTGTCCCTAGAGCTTCTCTGGGACAGATGACTGAGAGAGAGTTAACTGATACCTTAGCCAATAATTATGTTTTTTATCTAAAGAAAGGTACAGCATAAGTAATATTTGAATATAAGTAACAGCTAATGGATGATACAATATTGATTTTGTTTGTTTGTTTTATGGCATTGGGAATTGAATTCAGGGTCACTCTACCACTGAACTATACCCCCAGCCCTTTTTATTTTATTTTGAGTTATGGTCTCAGCTCAGTTGACCATGATGACTTACATCTTATGGGCATGCACCACCATACCCAGCCAACATACTATATTTTAAACAATATAAGCAAGTTATTTAGCAGGTTTAAATAAATAGCAACAAGAGCCGCAATGACAAGTAACCTACACTTATCCTGTATTTGGATGTGAAGCCCTTAGGAGCCGGTCAGTAATAATAGCTCAACTATGCTTCTTATCTAAGCCACAACTCTTGTGCTAAAAGCTCTTAGTGCTTTTCCTTCTTGTGACAGACACAGTTATTCTAGTCAGTAAACTTATCTTGACTATGTTCTAATTCTGAAAACTCACAAGTACTTTCATTTTCTTTGTTAGAAGGTAAGTGCTTTCATTCCTTGTGCCTCTTGGTTCTCAGCTACCCGGTATAATCTCTTGCTTCCACAAGTTATGTAGAAAAAAAGATTATATATTTATAAGCTATCCTTTCTGTAGCAAGATTTCTTTCTTATCTTGGCTGTTCAGGACTTGCTGCCTTCTAATGTACTGACCTTCCTTAATACAAAATTTACACTTAAAATGATCCTGTATCATGATCTGTTTCAATATTTTTTAGTTTACTTTTACCACAGACTTTCTCAGAAAGGACAGCAGATATTTTGCTGCTTCTGAATATAGCTAATCTTAATTGGGAACAAAAGTTTCTAAACATTATAAATTTTGCCTCATTATTGAATTCTCCAAAGATGTTTCTTTCAGTAATATGAGAAAATTGTAATATTACTACTAGCATACACATAGGAATCTAAGATTAATGGGTGAATTTGTTTTAATTTTTCATGTTAACCAAAGGGAGTTCTCATCTGGTCATCCTAGAATCTGCATCTTGATTGGCCATTCTTTGGTCCTCTTTTTTGTATTTTTTTCATTTGCAAAAATTCAACATACATATGATTCTTGCCATCTATTTTTTTTAAATATCATGTATTTTCCTAAAAATCTTCATTTTATAAGCTGATTTTCAGGAGTCCTTGAGCTAAATTTAATGCAAACAATATCTTTGAATAACTCAACTTCATATTTGACATAAATTTGGGCAACCTATATCCAAAAGAACTATAAATTTGTCTGCTTTTGTCATCAACACTCTTTACCATTCTTGAGATTTTGTAGTTATATTAAAGATTTACTATCTGAAACACATATACTTCTGTTGCCAAAATCTTATCCATTCTTATCTAGAACATAATGTAGACAGAACACATTTGGTATTAGATCTACAGTATTTGTCATTGCTATTTTAAGCAAGGCTGTTTAATATTTTATCTAGTTATTTTTTTAGCAAGAAATTTTAAAACGTACTGTAGTATCTCTTCATAATCATAAATGTTCCCTTTGAAAGGAAAAATTACGTTATTAATTCACTGTTCTATTCATCACAAATTTTGAGTTGTTTTTAATTTATTTGATTTGTGATAGATTTGGTCTCCATCACCCAAAAATTTCACACTCATTTTCCTTCATGATGGAAAACCCCCCACCTGCAAAATGATTTGCACTATTGAGTAAGTTTTCTATTGTTACCATAACAAACTACAATAAATTTAGTGGCTTGAAACAACAAAATTTTGTTATGTTAAAGTTCTATAACTTAATGTCCAACATAGCTATCAGTGGGATAAAATCAAAGCATCACCATAGTTGTGCTCCTTTCTGAAGGCTCTAGAAAGAATCCATTTTCTAGTTTCTAGAAGTTATCGTCACTACTTGATACAAGGTCCTTTTCTTCTGTCTTTAAAGCCAGCAGTGGCTCAACCTCCTCTTCTGCCTCCCTTTTCCACATTTGAAGATCTTTTTCCTTGGACCTGCCCACATAATTCAAGATAATTCCCCTTCATTTTCAGTGGCACTAGGGATTGAACCCAGGAATGTTCTACCTCTGAGCTGCATCCTTGACCTTTTTTATTAGTATTATTTTATTTTGAGAAAGGGTCTCTGTGTTGCCCAGGCAGGCTGGAATTTGGAATCACCCTGCATTTGCTTTCTGAATAACTGGGATTATAGACATGTATCACCTCACAAACTAATCTTCCTATTTTAAGTGTAACTTTTTACATCCTTAATTCCAGCACTACCTTAATTTGGCATGTTAGATTATATATTCATAGGTTCCAGGGATTACTATATAGACATCTTTGGGAGTCCATTATTCTTCCAACCACAGTATAGTCTGCATAAATGAAACAAAGCAAAACTTAGTCTATATGGCATTAAACTCAAAATATCCACATTATTATTGATTATTATTGATATAGCTCAGGCAGAGAAAGCCTTCTTTTAGCTTTTTAGTTTCATAATTTCCAAGAGTCAATCCAATCCTCTCTTGATAGTATTAATTATTATTAATGATAGTGATGAGGTATGAAATTATAGTTATTATTTATGAGAAACAATATAATAGAATGGCAACATATTCTAAAAGACTGAGAATTACCAGACCATGTATAGGGTTAATTTAGTCACCTTTCTTCAGAATAAGAAAGTTAAGTAGTATGAAACCTTATATTTTTCTTTCTATATGAAGAAATTAACTAAAGTCATTCAGATTTTTGAGGTTCTTATTTTAATGTATTATTTTTAAAATCTTATTGTTTTATTTCTTAAAAGTACATAATAAAAAAGTATATTAAACTACCGAATCTAATACCTCAGATTCAGAGAAACTAAGGACTTAATATTTGGTTCAATCAAAACTGAAATGAAGCTGGGCACAGTGGCACAGCAGCCTATAATCCCAGCGGTCACGGAAGCTGAGACAGGAAGATGGAGAGTTCAAAGCCAGCCTCAGCAATATTGAGGCACTAAGCAACTCAGTGAGACCCTGTCTGTAAATGAAATACAAATTAGGGCTGAGGGGCTGGAGTTGTGGCTCAGTGTTAAAGCACTTGCCTGGCATCTGTGAGGCACTGGATTCAATTTTCAGCACCATATATAGAAAAATAAATAAATAAAAATAAAGGTCCATCGACAACTAAAATATATGTATTCATATAAAATTAAAAAAAATAGGGCTGGGGATGTGGATCAGTGGCCAAGTGCCCCTGAATTCAATCCCTGGTAACCGCCACCCCCCAAAAAAAAACTGAAATGATACTTTTATTAAACAAATCATAACTTAATTAAAAGGATGAGAAAAGAAGTTTGTAAAGTCTGTTGTGTAACATAACTGAATAGAGAAGTACTTTAATATGGTATGTTTATCTTTCTCTATTTTGAGGGTAAAAGCTTTACATTCTTTTCTATATCCCTGACCCAGGATTGTTCTAGGTCAACATAGTCTAATAGATGTATAACACAAAAACTATATAACACATAATTTTAAATTTTCTAGTAAAAATTTTAAAAAATACAAGGAAATATGTTAAAATAATTTTAATGTCAAAATTTTAAAAAATACAAGGAAATATGTTAAAATAATTTTAATGTCATATTTTTCATAATTCCATATCTAAAATATTAGACCAACATATGTATGAGGCTCAAAGTTTCTTTTCTGATAATATTTATTGAAATTAAAGAGTATTTCTTTTGAATTAGAAGATTTAAGCTATAGTAGAATTTGAAACCTAGATATCTTCGAGTAGTTTTCCATTGTGTATAAAATGATTTGTGTCGAATTTGCTGAGTATAATCCTTGTTCTCTACAGTTTTATTATAGTAAGGTAGTTTAGATTCTCACTTATTTAAAAGAAAAAATGTGTATATTTGTGTATTATTATATTACATACATATAGAAACTTTCCTTTTACTAATAAGTGATATTAGTAAAGTCAGAGTAACTTCGAGTGCTTAAGCTCAAGGTCTCTGAATGCATTTCCAGGAAATCAAAGTGATTAACTCATAAGCGATTAACATCTAGGCATATTACTCTCTGTCAATATATATTTACTGTGTATATTTTTCAGAAGTAGAACAATCCACTCATCTGTATGGAAAAAATTTTAGGCAGAAAACGTTCATCAAAGATCTCTGAAATTGTCTTTGGAAATTCCTTTAATACTATGGTATTTGTGATCACTTAATAACTTTACAGCAGTTTACAGACCTTGAACCTATAGAATTCTCCATTGACTATTAGTAGAATAATTTACCAACAATACTATTACCATACCTAACCTTTGAGGTTCTCTTATAAATTACTACCTGCCCCAATGTCAAACCTCTGTCAACACATTCTGAGTTTTTCATTTCCATGGATCATTTTTTCTTCTTTCATGCTGCTGTTGGTCCTAATACTTCTCATGGGGTGTGTGATTTGTATTTTCTCTTTCAGTTTTATTCATCTTATCCATCAGTTCATCCCATATTAGAATACAGATATCATTTTCTTTTCATCTTCAATTATCTATACTTTATTCCATCGTAAATTGTGTCTCTTCTTAATGTTATTTTCAACCTAATCACTGCTTTTACATTAATAAGAATTGGTGAAATTAAACTTGGAACACCTCTTAAAAACTAAAATATCAGGCATACTTTACTTCAGGAAGAATTAACTGGGCTAACATAAGCCCTAGCTTGTTTATGTGATCTGTTGATAGCCTAGATTTGTATGATGTACTGAAATTTATAAATTTAAATTTATAAATGTTTAAATTGGATTAGTTAGTGTAGGATCATTTCCCCATACATGTTAGCAAATTTATCTAGTCTGATCAACTTTCATTGATCTTCAATCTAAATGGACAAATTATCTTTCTTTTGCTATTTCTTGAACTTAAAATATAGGTACTCAATAAGCTAATAAAAACTTAAATAGAATCTGTTAATGTCTTGGGAGAAAATTCAGAAAAGAAGGCAAGGTTCAGGACATAATCAGATGTGGTAGAAAACTGCCTTTGTAATGAATTAAAAGTATCTGATAGGAAGAAATCCTTTTCTGTTATTCTTTATATTAAAAGATACTGCTACTTTGCTGTCAGTTTAACATTCATTTTAGATACATTTTTCTTGAGGATAATGATAAATTTGCTAAGAATATAATAAAATGCTGGAAAGAAGATTCCTGTAACAGTTTCAGTGTAGATTAGGTAGACCTAAGAATTACACTTAAGCTAACCTTTTAAAGCTACTTCATCGAAGCCTGCCTCCTTACACATTCCTATCACATCTGATTTTAGCAACTTTATTTTCAGTAATCTGTTTATAACCTATATTGTAATAATTTGATATTATCTTCCTAATGTGTGTTGTAAAAAGACCGAAGAATTATCTAATATTGTACATGTAAGGATGTGACAGATATTTTAAACCTTAATAATACACCCAGGAATATTTTGCCAGAAGCATATTAAATACATCATCATTATCAAAAACATAGTTTTATAATTTTGCTTTTAATCTCTACCACTCCTACTCCCTGTCTTCCACACATAAGTATCTGTCTGAGACAGGTCAGGGTAATGGGAAAATTTATCTGTTTTAAAATCCTTGACCATTGTGTGTGTGAGAGAGAGATATATAAATATATAAATTTTTATTTATTTCACACACATTTTAACTGGATAAGTAAGAAGAAGTTAATCTTGATTGTTCATTTTCATTAGTTTAACTTTTGTTCCTCACTTAACATTGTTTAATTTTAAAATGATATTTAATTATAATTGTGAAAAGCAAACTTATGTCTCTTCTTTCAGACAGTCTTTATCTCTTGCAAGGTTCAGTAGTGACAGATCATGACTACATTGGATTGCCTGAAATTCCAGTTGGAGCATACCAAGCAAATATTCTGGTAGAAGATGCACCTATTGGTATAGTTGACAATGAGTTACTAACATCAAACAAGGATCGTGAACTGTTAGAATATAGAAATGCCAAAACCTCTCCATTGATAGAAGATCATGGTACTCTTGAAAAGCAGACTTTCAGTCTGTTGGACACTTCAAACCAAGTTCTTGAGTACTTAAGTTAGTAAATACCAAAATTAATTTTAAGTACTTATTTAGAATGTATAAAACCCCTTGAGTCTTGATATTTTATCTATTAAATTGTATAGAAGTATCTTGACACTCTGAAGGCAAAATCCTGAAAGTTTGTTTTATAATGGTTTATTTATATAAAGTTGTGCTACATTTGAGTATCAGTATGTGTGTGTGTGTGTGTGTGTGTGTGTATACATATATATATATACACATGTGTGAAAAAATTCAGTTTTTATTTTAAATAGAGAATGGGTAAAGCACCTTTGCTTGTTATGAATTAAATTCTAGTTCAAAACTCTCAAATTTTGTCTGTTATTGGTATTGCATTTTCAGTTTTAATTTCTCTCCCTTTTAAAACATAAATTTTAACTACCTAGAATGGGATTAATAAATATTGGATGAACTGTAACATTAATGAAATAAAACTGCTTTCTTTGTCATTTGAGTTTCTAAAAACAATATTGTGGAGGAAAATTAGGGTTGCTTAATGGGTTTTTCACAATATTGATAATTTCAAATTATCTACTTTGTTAGATAGGTTCAAGAAACTATATGTTTGTTTGAAAACATTTGTTCATTTCCATATTATTTATTAAAATCTAAAGCATCCATTATAAGATTTTTTTCTGCAGTCTTTAAAAAAAGTAAGTATGAAACTGTAATGTATGATTTCACAACTTTGTTCAACAAGTATTATAAAGCACCATGTGAAGCAATGTGGGCAAATTAAAAGGTGAATAAGATGTGTACTTCATCCTTATAAGGGACTTAATGCCCAGTAAGGAATATAGACCATATAAGACATGTACAACTCAAATTATAAATAAGAAAATTGCTAAATTCCATAAGACAAGTACAAATAATATACCTGTGAAGGCAAAAAAAAAATGTTTCTGGATAGAAAACTTAGATTTATCCTCATGGAAAAAGGATTATGCAGGCTAGTCCTTAAAAATGGATAGTATTTGGTGAGTGAGTACAAAAGAATTATAGCAAAAGATATGTACAAAGAGAGAAAAGTATTTCAGTTATATGCAGAAGTTGTCTTCACTGCCTTGATATGGGAGATAAAGATGAAAAAGTAAGTAGGAAGTCTTGTGGAGAACTTTGAATACAGTTAAGAAGGAGTCCTTAACCCTCATAACCTCAGAATGTGACCTGATTTAGAAATAGAGTTATTACAGATGTAATTAGTTAAGATGAGGCCTATTGAACTAAGATGGGCTATAATTCAATATGACCAGAGTCCTAAAGGAAGTTTGGACACAGACCCAGGGATTGACTGCAAACCATAGAAGCTAGAGTAAAGGGTTCCATACAACACTCCAAAATAAGCCCCTCACCTCAGACTTCTTCCTCTGGAACTGTTGAGACAATGAAATTCAGTTGTTTAAGTCACCCAGTTTGTAGTACTTTGTTGCAGTAGCCTTAGAAAACTAATACAGATGCCTAGCAAAATTATTTTCTGAGAGCAAAAACTAATGAAGGTCTTTGCATAGGTGCATATCATGATAAGAACTGTTTTAGAATGATTTAATCTGAAAGTTTGTAAGGAAAAGATTAGAGGATGAGAGAGAGAAAAAAAGTCCCATTTTTTTGATAGATTGATAGGATTTTGTTGTGAAGGTGAATAATAAAAACCTAAACTAGACCTATAGCATTGTTATGAATAGAGTCTATCTTAAGGTCATTATCAAATATCTCACACTATGTGATATTGAAAATGAATATTTGGGGTATACTTATTTAACTAATGTCTAATGTAGGCTGAAGGATAATTGATTAGGGGGGAAAGGTCAGTCTAGCACCTCATCTACAGTCCAAATAATAAGTTTCAGGTAGAATTCTAGAAAGAACCTTTAAGAAACCATAATTTTCATAGTTATATTAAACAGAGATACCTATCTTGCTCCTATCAGCAGAGCAAGGTTCATGATGAAATTCAGTATTCGCATTATATCCTCTCCTTCATAAATATAAGTGATTGCATCCTTTTCTTATCTCAAGTGAGGTGACTTTCCTTCAGTGATCTTCTGATTGAGACAGTCTTTTGTTTTTTCCATTTTAAGAGATCAATTAATATCAGAGTCATTTTAGAATTACAAAACTTAAAACTGTTGAAAAAAATCCCACCTCTAAATAATTTCTCATCGAACAAACCTTTATCCTATGTATATATTATTCTGTTCCTGCAGTCTACTCCAAAAACTTAGTGACTTGAAACAGCAAAGTTTTATTTCTTCCCTCTTGGTTCATTAAGACCTTGTCGCCATTTTTTCCCCCACATTTTTTAACTGGTGCATTATAGTTGTACATAATGATGGGATTTGTTGTTGCATGTTCATACATGCACAAGATATATCAGTATAATTTGGCCAATATCGTTCTTGCCTCCATTTTTATTTTCACTCCTAAATGTGTGATAGTGCTCCACCCCTAGAGTGACACCATTCCACATGACAAAAAGGATAACATGGTGAACTAAGCACTAGGTCTTAAAAGACTTGTTGTGATGTTCTGCACATTTTTCTTATATTACAATGGTCAGAACTTGCCACTTTCTGCTAATGTATACAGATTTCCTTTTATGGTGATAATAGTGTTCTAAAATTAGTGATGATAGTTTACTGTGTGAGTATACTAAAATCCTATTGAATTGTACAGTTTACAAGTGTGCTCCAGGATGGCTCCTGTGGTCCAGGGTTCAGGTTTTCCCAAGCAGTCATTGATACTAGACTGGCTCCATGGAGCCAGACCCCTGTGAACCTAGGTGCTAAGTTAGTCTACCTGAAGCTGCTACCACATAGCCCACCCAGAATCGGGGCTTTCCACATAGTCTATAAAAATGAAAGAGGTGCCTACTTCAAATGCACAGATACCAACAAAGACTACAAGGATCATGCATAATCATGAAAGCATTATACAGAGAAGCAAAAGATGGCACCAATAGCTGACTCTAAAGAAAAGGATATATATAATCATGCACACACACTGCCTGACAAGAGAATTCAAAATGACTTATCTAAAAGAATCTCCATGAGATACAAAAAAAGGAGGAATCATACATGAAAAAAAAAAAAAGGTAATTAACCAAACAAATTCTGGAGCTGAAAAACAAATGTGTTAGGGAATTTCTACAACAGAATCAAAGAAATGAAAGAATTAATGATCTCAAATACAGGTCATTTGAAATTCCCATCAGAAGAGAGTGAAGAAGAGAAGGATGCCTCAAGTGAATCAAAATATGTATATGGGAGTTGTAAAAGGAACAACAAAACAGAAAGGGAAGGAAAACTTCCCATATTTGGAGAGGGAAATGACTATCTAGATTCATGAATCCCAAAGCACTTCAGATGTATTAAACGGATCTTCAGAGTGTATCAATCATATTCTATAAAGTCAAAGATAATTTTGAAAGCAGCCAGCAAGAGAAAAGCAACTTGTCATATGTACATAGTAATGGCACAAAAACCGACATGTAGACCAAAGGAACAGAATAGAGAGCCCAGAAATGTACCTCTGCATTTCTGGTTAATTGATCCTTAACAAAAATTCCAAAACCACACAATACAGAAAGTCCAGTCGTCAGCAAATGATATTGGGAAACCTATACATCCACATGCAAAAGAATGCAAATTCTTGTACTATATAAAAAATCAACTCAGAATGGATAAAACACCTAAAGTTGAATATACTAAAATGAAATGGAGAAATCATCATCTGATAAGGAGTTAGTATTCAAAATATGTAAGTAACTCAGTGGCAAGAAAGAAACTTGATTAAAAATTGGACAAAGGTCCTGAATAGACATTTCTTCAAAGAAGACAAATGAATAACAGATATGAAAAAATGTTCAACATCACAAATCAGAAAAATATGAATCAAGACCACAATGAGATATCTCACAGTTGTTAGAGACTATTATAAAAAAAGGCAGTAACTGTTGATGTGGAAAGGAAACCTTGTACATTTTGGTGACAAGGTAAATTGGTGCAGCCATTATGAAGAACAGTATAGAAGTTCCTCAAAACTACTGTGATCCACAATCCCCACTTCTGGGTGTACTATCTGAAGGAACTGAAATCAGTATCTGGAAGAGATATCTGTTCTCCCATATTCATTGCAACACTGGAATCAACAATGTCCATGAGTGAATGCATGGGTACAGAAAATGTGATATCTGTGCATACAAAGGGATATTTTTCAGCCTTAAAAAATGAGAATTTGCTGGGTGCAGTGGCACATGCCTGTGCTCACAGAGGCTTGGGAGGCTAAGGCAGGAGGATCAAGAGTTTGAGGTCATCCTCAGTGACTTAGCAAGGCCCTGAGCAACTTAGACCCTGTCTCAAAAAAATAAAAAATAAAGGACTGAGTATATGTTCTCAGTGTTTAAACACCCCTGGGTTCGTGTTGGGTGTGGATGAAATAAGAGAAATAAGTCAGACACACAAATACACATATTGCATGATCTCACATGTGAAAACTATGAGAGTTAAAATAATAAAAGCAAAATGGTGTTTGCCAGGGGCTGGGAGCTGGGGAAATGTGAAGATGTTTGTTTAAGGGGACAGTTTCACATAAGTAGGAAGAATAAATTCTAGAGGTCTGATGTACAGCACGGTAGCCATAACAATATTGCATTGTTAAGAGACATTTAAGAATGTTCATACCACAAATGTACTTGTTAACTATGTGAGGTATTATGTTAATTAGTTTGTAATCATTTTACAATGTATGCTTATATCAAAACATCACATTATACACTGTAAATGTTTGCAATTTTTGCTTGTCAATTATACTTCAAAGCTGGCACATAAACTTAGAGGGGTAGTAAAATAATTCTGGATTCTACAGCAACATATTAAGATACAAAGCAGCTATAGAAACAACTTCAAAGTTACCTTTTTATCCAAACAGCATTAGATCCAGAGCATGATTGATACTTATTCATGAAGCTCCTGAATATATATATTTTTAAAGTTGAATTGATGGTATGTGAATGAAATATCAGTAAAGTCCCAAACCACAGATTAAAAAAAAAATAGCCACACTTAAGACTAAAGGACAGGTAAGTACAATTGTAGCATATTTCTGGAAGCAGGAAAGTCAGAATATTAATGAATAGCTGTAAAAGCTGTCACACTCATCTTTTTTGCAAACTTAATTGTTGGAAATTTATGATCAAAGTTATTTTTACTCCCTGATAAATAGCCAATACTAGCTATTCAAATAGAATGCTGATTTTATGACTGGAATTTCTAATGCAAAGATTCCAAATACAGACTTTAAGTAAACAAATATGCACTGAAAATACCCACAGATTTTATACACACAGTCTTACCTGTAGTGTTTGCAAGGCCAAGTCAAGGGTGAAGATGGAGGTCCATATACCACATACTAAATATTTAGAAGGTGTAAATCACGCTAATAAAAACCTTCCTACCTCAGCAAATACACCTTGTGAAGATTCCTAGAATTTGTGGACTCCTTAAAGCCCTACACCAGTGAGTGGCAACCCAAAGGAGCTGGTCTCAAGAGGACTGTCTTTGTCTTAACTCGTCCCCTGACTATGACAACTGACCCTACTCCTGCAGAGATGCTCACTAGCCCAGGCCTTTGGAATGAAGTTTCCAGTTGTTCACTCTCTAGGACAGACCAGAAAGGCCCTGGAAGTGTCCTTGGGCCAAAGGACTACAGGGAGTAGAATAAGCTAGAGCAGGACACAGCCTCCTCCTCCTCAAGAAGTGTCCCTCTTACCTGACTTGAAGGGAAGTTTTCTGTATCTAAAACCTTTCGCCAAAAAGAATCAGGAAGTGTCTTTATGAGGTTTTTATGCCACCTTGTGGAATTTTTATGAATATGTAAAAACATGATATAGAAGGAAATAGAGATGCTTAGTTACAAGGAAAAATATTTTGCATGAGAATGATTTCTTTGAAGTTATTTTTAAACAAGATTAACATTTCAAGCGTAAAATATTCTTACATGATATGTAAAAATAATTCACTAAAATTTATAAAAGAAAATCACTACACTTTGTCTATGGAATTCATTCATACACTCTAAAAAGGTATGTATTAAATGCCAGTTCTAGGTATGTTTCTGGCACTGAAGTTATGTCAATTATAAACAAAAATCCTGCCCTCCTAGAATTTACTTACTCCAGTAGGATAGTGAATAATGACCAACAGTTTTATGAATACATTTCTTCACTAGTATTTGATTTTAAATTTTCACTGATAGTCTTTTGCATATACATGTTGCTAGGATCTGTATCTTAAAGCTTTGAAAACTATAGTTTTGTTCTGTCTGCCTGTTCGTGTAGAAAGCTGTAACAGAATATTTTATTTAAAGATCTAAAAATGACTTGGCCACTTTCAGTTTTATAGTTTATAACCATTGTTAATAACTAAAAACCAAAAACATCATTTTAAAAACAAACTACTTTTAAACTTTTGTTTTCTACAAATGCACTACTAGTGAGAGAGAAATATTAGTTTTATGCAAGGTTACAATCGATACTAAATAGTCAAAAATCAATTAAACGCCATCAAATTAAAAGTATTTAAGTGAGTAGTTTACCCTGAGCTTTTGGCCCAAACCAAATGGTTCCTCTACTTCCTCTAATCCCTCAGTGTCTTTCTCAACTCTTTATTTATTTACTATCATTAATGCTGATTCCTTTATTTTATTTACCCACCCACAAATTGTTTAGAAGTTAAGATGTTTTGAGCCCAGGGAACTTCCTTTATCTTATCACCTCCCTATTCAAACTTTCAATTTAATTTATTTTTTTTTTCTTTTTGGTAAGTGGAACAATTTATTTACTGGAAGAAAAAGACAAAACTGGCATTCATGACATGACATTCACAAGTGGCTATTACAGGATTCTTAGCAGATCTTGCTTTTTTTTGAAAGGCCTTTCTTAAGCCAGAAACTTCAAATCACATTTTTTTTTTTTTAGTTGATGGACCTTTATTTTATTTGTTCATACGTGGTGCTGAGAATCGAACCCAGTGCCTCACATATAATAGGCAAGTGCTTTACTACTGAGTAAGCTATAACCCCAGTCCCAAGATCTCACTTCTTTATACATATTTGAGATGGTAAAATTCCATCTTAAAATGAAATAAACTACAGAAATATTAAACGACATGGAAGAGACAACAAAACATCAAACCAAATAAGCCAGATAAAAAAGACTATATGGTACATGATTTGTAAAGCTCAAAGCCAAGCAAAAGTTATCTATACTGTAGAATTCAGATTGTCTTTGCTGAGCAAGGAGATACTAGAAATTGGGAAGGAACATGAGAAATCCTTTGGAGACAGTAGTCACAGTAGTCACTTGATCTAAGTAGTGATTGCATAGATAATGTGTTCCATTCATAATAATTTATCAAAGTACATATTTACAGTTATTGAACTTTTCTTCAGATATGTTATTCTAATAATATTGGAAAATCATAATCCACAACTTAAAGAACAATCTTGGACAGTGATCTTATTAAACCATGTGGCTATTATCATTTCTTCTTTATATGTGAAGTGTTTTATGTATGATGACCTACTTTGCAAGTTCTTTTAATTTTATTTTCAGACAAGACCTTGTTAAGTTTCTTAGCTCCTCACTAAATTGATAAGGCCCACCTTGAACTTATGACCCTCTGCCTCAGCCTCCTGAGTTGCTGGGATTAAAGGCCTGTAAGCCACCATGCCCAGCACCCTATGCAAATTTTGAAGGAATTTATGAGGAACAGACTAGAGAGCCAATTCTTTGGCCTATTGGATAGTTGTATGACACCTAGATAGCAGATGACAACCTTACTCATCTCCCCCAACACCTCCATGAGGCTTCTGTTCTGAGATATGTTGAAATGGAATATAGGAAAGACTGAAGGAAAGAGTCTGGTTTCTTTTCACTCCTTCCCCTGTACCACTTTCATATAGTAGGGAGGAAAATATTTTTGTATAGTAATATAAACGCTATAGCCTTTGGGTTTATGGGCAGTTCTTTATTCCACATTTTTGCTTTGTCAGTGTAGAATTCCATCCTTACAAACATAAACGCTCACACACACATTGTGTATATTATGCACTTTGCAGTTGTATGTGATGAATAAACAATGATGGTTAATTTGACTTGTTCATAGCTTAAAGCAACTTGGTTGCAAATCTGCCTGGCCTTTATGAATACCACTAAATCAGTCTTCTTTAACCCAGATCAATCACAAAATATGTTTACTATCACTCATTTTACTTGAAGTAGTTACAGGAGATGTCATTTTTTTTAGAAAATCTAACTGGAATATATAAAGAATTACATGTGTTACTAATTAAAACAATTAAAAAATTTAAAGAGAAATGCAATGGAAAAAAATAAATTAATTAAAAAACAAACTACATGTATAAAGACATGAATTGGCATGAACATACTTTATATACAAAGATATGAAAAATTGTGCTCTATATGTATAATAAGAATTGTAATGCATTCTGCTGTCATGTATTTAAAAAAATAAAATCAAATAAATAATATTTTCTAAAAAAGGATTACAATTCAGCACACAAAAATGAGTAAAGAAGATTATTAAAGTCAGGCATCTTGGCTTACACCTGCAATTCTAGCAACTCAGGAGGCCTAGGCAGGAGGATTGCAAGTTTGAGGCCAGCCTCAGCAATTTGTGAGGCCCTAAGCAACTTAGTGAAACCCTGTCTTAAAAAATAAAAATAGCTGGGGATGTAGCTCAGTGGTAAAGCACCTGTGGATTTAATACCTCCAAAAAGAGACTTGAAAGCAGGGACCTGAATAGATATTTGCTGTATGCCAATAGTCAAAATTGGAAATAATCCAAGTGACCATAAATAGAATAATACTGTATGACTCCACTTATATGAAATATCTAGAATAGGCAAGTTCATAGAAACAAAGTATATTAGCAGTTACCTGAGAGTAGGGAGGGGAAATGAGGATTAATGGTTAATGATTACAACATTTCTATTTGGAGTAGGAAAAAATTTGGAAATAAATTGTGGTGATGTTTGCTTAACATTGTGAATGTAATTAATGTCAAAGAATTGTACATTTTTAATAACTAAAATGGTCATTTAAATGTATCTTACTATAATTTTTAAAAATCAGTAATTTAAAAATGATTCAGGAGGCATCAACAATACTACACCTTAAATTTTACCAGAGAATTGTAGTAACCAAAACAACATGGTATTGGCACCAAAACAGACATGAAGGACAATGGTACGAATGGAAGACACAGACACAAGCGCACATAAATTCAGTTATCTCCTACTAGACACACCATAAACTTTAGGAAAGACAGCCTCTTCAACAAATTGTTCTGGGAAAACTGGGAATCCATATGTAGTAGAATGAAATTGAACCCCTGTCTCTCACTCTGCACAAAACTCAACGTGGATCAAGGACCTAGGCAGAAACCCTGCACTTACTAGAACAAAAAGTAGACCCAAATCTCCATCATGTTGGCTTAGGAACCAACTTCCTCAACAAGACTCCCAAAATGCAAGAAGTAAAATCAAGAATCAATAAACAGAAAAGCTTCTTCACAGCAAAGGGAACAATCAAGAACGTGAACTGAGAGCCTATAGAATGGGAGAAAATCTTTACCACCTGCATCTCATAACACTAACTTCCAGGTCATACAAAGAACTCAAAAAACTTAACACTAAAAAAAATAAAAATTAAAAAACAACCCAATCAATAAATCAACAAATGGGCAAAGGATCTGAACAGACACTTCACATAAAAAGAAATATGAATGAAAAAATGTTCAAATATCTCTAGCAATTAGAAAAATGCAAATTAAACCTACACTGAGATTACATGTCAATCCAATCAGAATGGCAATTATAGAGAATACAAGTAATAATAAATGTTGGTGAAGACGTGGGGAAAAAGGTACTCTTATACATTGCTTGTGGGGCTACAAATTGGTGAAACCACTATGGAAAGCAGTATGGAGATTCCTTAGAAAACTTGGAATGGAACCATCATTTGATCCAGCTATCCCACTCCTCAGTTTACTGAAAAGACTTAAAAATCAGCATACTACAATAACATAGCCACATCAATGTTTATAGCAGCTCAATTCACAATAGCCAAGCTATGGAACCAACCTAGGTGTCCTCCAACAAATGAATGGATAGACAATGTAGTATATATACACAAAGAACTATTACTCAGTCATAAAAAAGAATGAAATATTCTCACTAATATCTATTTTCCAGTAAATGAATAAAACTGGAGAATATCATGCTAAGTGAAATAAGCCAATCTCCATCCCCCCCAAAAAAATAAAGGCTGAATGTTGTCTCTGATATGTGGATGCTAACCCACAACAAGGGAGGATGAGGAGGGAAAGAATAGAAGTCCATTGGATTAGACATAGGGGAAACCAAGGGGAGGGGAGAGGAGAGGGGAATAGGAAGGACAATAGAATTAATCAGTGGTAAGCAAGCGCTCTACCACTGAGCCAAAACTCCACTCCCTTAGCTTTGTATTTATGCATAACCAGGGAAACTCTGCATTATGTACAACTATAAAAATAGGATCCTAATTAGAATAAGTTATACTCCATGTATGCGTAATATGCCAAAATACAGTATGCTCTCATGTATATCTAAAAATAAAAATAAAATTAAAAGAAATCAATAATGTAATATAACCCAAACCATTGAATTATATGTTTTAAGTGGGTGAATGATATACTATTTGAATTATATCTAAATAAAGCTGTTTTAAAATTTTTGCAGAATACAGCAAAACTGTGTAGAGGAAATTTTCTGACTTTTGTGCTTATATTGGAAAATAAATAAAGGTTAAAAAGTAATTAGCTAAGCATCCAATTCATTGAGGTGTAAAGAACGGGTGAATAAGCCAAAAGTTTGAAATCATAAATATTCTGAAAAATAATGAAGTAGAAAATAAAAATAAAATGACAAGATGAACTGAGTCAAAAGTTGATTCTTTGAAAAAACTAATATGTTGAGAAAATTCCGGCAAGATTAACAAAAAGAATTTATAAATAACATTGTGACATAAAAAAGGATCATAACCATATAGAATGTAAATATTTAAAAGATATATGATATTTAAATATTTCAATAAGTCTCTTTAAAAACATTAATTAAATAGATAAATTGTAGAAAAATTTTCACCTATGAAATAGTTCAAGAAAAAATGTCAGATAATTTTACCAGGCCATTTTACAAGAAACCATAATTTTAATCTTACACAAATTATTCATAGGTCTAAACAAGTAACGCTCCTTAACTCATGTCATGAGGATGGTGCAATATTGATGTCAAAATATGAAAAGGGATAAAACAAGAAAGCAAAATGTCATTCTCTCATGAGCATATATTCATAGGCACAAACAAAACAGCTTACACTATGACTAAATTGAGTGGATTCCAAAAATGTCAAATTGGTTTAATATTAGAAAAGTCATTAATATAATTAATGACTACATTTTTAAAAGATGCCTGACAAGAAAGATGAAACACATCAGATGATTTTAACTTAAGAGAATTTAAGGAACTGTTCAAAAGGAAACCATGGCCAGGTACAATAGTGCACACCTGTAATCCCAGAAGCTCAGGAGGTTGAGGCAGGAGGATCACAAGTTCAAATACAACCTCAGCAATTTAGCAAGTTCCTAAATAGGACCTAATGATACCTAATGAGACCCTATCTCAAAATTAAAAAGAAAAAAAAATATTAAAAGGGCTGGGTGTATGGCTCAGTGCTTAAGTGCTCCTGGGTTCAATCTCTGGCATGAAAAAAAAAAGATAAAGAGGTTGAGGGGAGAGAGAAGGAGGAGGAGGGGAGGGAGAAGGAAGAAAGGAAGGAAGGAAGGAAGGAAGGAAGGAAGGAAGGGAGGGAGGGAGGGAGGGAGGGAGGGAGGACGGACTACAAGTCATATTCATAAGCAACCTATAGGAGACATGGGTGACCACCAATAGACAGAATCCTCTAAGCCTGAAGGGGGACAGAGAGGAAATGCCTAGTGAGCAATAAGGCTAGGGGACAAGGTGTAACCACACCAGAACTAAAAAGTCAGAGCTGTGACAACTACTATCAAAACCATGATCTATTGTTTGCCACATTTTCAACTCTGGCTCTTGTTTATTTGGCAGTCCACATGGGAAATCAAAGAGGAAGGGGGAGCTCAACTTCAGGAAAGATCAGCTTCCTAGGAAAGAGAGCAAAAAAGGACAGAATAAATGTGAAGTGGACAAACTGAGAAATCCAGCAAAACCACATTGACAGACCAACAGAAAAAGCATATAATTATCTATTTGGCAAACATTCTCTTCAAAGATCAAGACAGAAAGTATACATTTTCAGTTTTGCAGGTTATATGATTTCTTTTGGCACTAAACAACTCTGGCAACCTAGTGTGAAAGCAGCCACACGTACTGAACAAATAGGAGTGGCTATTTTTCCACAAAATAGTATTACAAAAATAGGTTAGAGTGCTGTATTTGGCTTATGGGTTTGTATTTTATAGCCTCCTAATTTAGTAGAAGCAGAAAGAGTTTTGCTAAATATTAATATCCATTTGAAAAAACTTTATACTAAACACATATTTAATGAAGAAAACATTGAAAATATAACTAAAAAGAAAAAGACAAGTATCACTACCACTGTATTGGGAGGCTGTAGCCAACACAGTAAGGCAAGGAAAAAAAAATAGAATCATGAAGATTTAAAAGAAGACTGATCTTATTTGCAGTAGGAATAATTGTTCACATAAATACTTCCTGTAAATTAATATGAAAAAGATAAATAATCAAATAGAAAATGGACAAAAATCTTGAATAGGTACGTCATATAAGAGACCAAATTACTCATGCAAATATCTTTTGTTTGCCTTATACCTACTTTGAAATTTTTTAAGTCCAGCTTTCTGCCCCAGGATCCTAGCCTCCATGAACTATTTATTATCAGAGGGGTCTCCGTAATCCTCTTTCTCCCAGTTGAGTTTGGGCAGTGGGGATTCCTGTTGAAGATTTGGCAGAAGATTGGAAGGAGAGAGAATGGAGCTGGAATATTCCTTTTCCTTGTTCTTTTCCTCACTTGTGTTATTGCGTTCAAAGAACAGCCCTTAACCTGTAGGATATTCTGGGTTTCCAGTAACCTCTCCTTCCACTTGTCTTTTTGGGCCTAGGATTAGAAACAACTTTCTGGGTGATAGTCCTGAGTCTACCTATGTCCCTCTGATTATCTTAACTTTTCATTTATTCCTTGTTGGAATGCAAATACGGTCAATGAATACTAATCTCATTAACAGCAAGAAAAATGAAATTGAAATCATATTCAAAGTAATTAAAAGTATTAGCAAGGATATAGAGCAGACAATACTTTTTTATAGTGCATAAATTGATAAAACTATTTTGGAAAAAGCAATTTAGGATTATATTGTAAAATTGAAGATGCACAAACCTATAATCAGGGATTTTCCATGAGGAACTAATCTTTTTAAAAATATTTTATTTGTTTTAATTACTTATACATGACAGAAGAATTTGATACATAATATGTAATGGAGTATAATTTCTCATTCTTCTGGTTTTACATGATGTAAAATCCCACTGGTTGTATAGTTATATATGTACATATGGTAATAATGTCTGATTCATTCTACTGTTCTTCAGACTCTCAGACCCCCTCCCCTCCCTTCACTTCTCCACCTAAAGTAACTCTATTCTTCCCTAGCCTCCCCTCACCTTATTGTGAATTAGCATCCGCATATCAGAGAAAACATTCAGCCTCTGGTTTTTTCGAATTGGCTTTTTTCGCTTAGTATGATATTCTCCCACTCCACCCATTTACTGGCAAATGCCATGATTTCATTATTATTTAAGTCTGAGTATTATTCTATCATATATATGTATGTATATGTATATATATGTATATATATGTATGTGTATATATATATATGTATATCTATATATATACACTTAGATATCACATTTTTTTATCCATTCATCTGTTGAAGGGCACCTAGGTTGGTTTCATAGATTTGCTATTGTTGAGTTGAGCTGATGTAAGCATTGATGTGGCTGCATCACTGTATTGCTGATTTTATGTCCTTTGGGTATGAACCAAGAAGTGGGATAGCTGGGTCAAATGGTGGTCCCATTCCAAGTTTTCTGAGGAATCTCCACACCACTTTCCATAATGCTTATACCACTTTGCATTCATTTTTCTTTAATGTGATGCTGAGGAATGTATTTAGCAGGATTTTTTTTTGTAATAGCAAAACATTGAAAATAACCTAGACATCCATTATGATGGAATGGATATATAAATTTGTTATACAATGAAATACTATATAGCAGTTAAAGTAAATGGCAGCTACCAAATGTAAAAATCATGGATGAATGGGGCTGGGGATGTGGCTCAAGTGGTAGCGCGCTAGCCTGGCAGGCGTGCGGCCCAGGTTCGATCCTCAGCACCACATACAAAGATGTTGTGTCTGCCAAGAACTAAAAAAAAAATAAATATTAAAAATTCTGTCTCTCTCTAAAAAAAAAAAAAACAAAAAAAAAAAATCATGGATGAATTCAGGTTCCTAATGGGGAATAGGAAATTAACTTACAGAAGAGTGACATGTACAAAGTTTTCAAGAAAGCAAAAAAAGAACCTATGTGTTTAATTGGGGATGGTTCATTCAGGAGAGAATATATCCAAAGGATGTAAAATCAGCAATATATATATATATATATTACTCAGCCTTACAAGTTCAAGGATGCTAAGGTATTTGTGTATCTGGTGTTTTTGAGGAATAACTGGGGTCAATGTCACTTAGAGTAAAAGGGAGTATAAAAGGATGTCAGAGAAGTAAGGTGGTGGAGAAAATCGTTTTTTTTTTTTTTTCTTTTTTTATTATTAGTTGTTCAAAACATTACAAAGCTCTTGACATATCATATTTCATACATTTGATTCAAGCAGATTATGAACTCACATTTTTACCCCATATACATATTGCAGATTCACATTGGTTACACATCCACTTTTTTACATAATGCCATATTAGTGTCTGTTGTATTCTGCTGCCCTTCCTATCCTCTACTATCCCCCCTCCCCTCCCCTCCCCTCCCATCTTCTCTCTCTACCCCATCTACTGTAATTCATTTCTCTCTCTTGTTTTTTTTCCCCTTTTTCCCTCACTTCCTCTTATATGTAATTTTGTATAACAATGAGGGTCTCCTTCCTTTACCATGCAATTTCCCTTCTCTCTCTCTTTCCCTCCTCCCTCTTGTCCCTGTTTAATGGTGATCTTCTTCTCATGCTCTTCCTCCCTATTCTGTTCTTAGTTGCTCTCCTTATATCAAAGATGACATTTGTATTGCATGGGTTCAGTTTTTCATTTGAGTAAACTGGGAATGAACTGGAGACATTTGGCAAGAGTGACGTGATTGTACTTGTTTCTAGGAACTCACTCTGGTATGTGGGATGAGAGCAGACTGAGCAGTGGTATAGTAAGAGGCAATTGCTAAAAACTCAGGTGAGAGATGATCATGGCCCTGGTTGAAATGGAGATGGTGAGAAATTGTATCTGTTACATTTTAACTCTACTGACACATTGGATGTAAATGGTTACTTACTTACTTAGTTTTGAACATGTTGAGCTTGAGGTGATTATTGTACATCCCAATAGATCTGTTGAAAGGACATTTAGATATAAGTATCAGAGTTCAGAGGACAGGAATTCAGCATTTATTTATGTACACCTCAGAACTCTTAAAACAAAAGTTTGGATGATACATATTCTTTTGGGGAGGCCTAGACCTTCTCTTTGCTGCAGAGATCTGCATGTGCCAGTGACCTGACATACTTCTGGTTAATCATTGCTGAGGAAGCAACAATCCAAAGTTTCTGGTGATTGATTATATATACTCAATGACATTATTTACATTACTTGACAGAACAAACAAATGCTTAAGTAAATTTCTGTGCTTTATGAATGGTGGCAGCAGATATATATATATATATATATATATATATATATATATATATATATATATATATATACTGTGGATTGAACTCAGAGGTACTTTATCAGACCTTGTATATTTTATTTTGAGACAAGGTCTCCCTAAGTTGCTTGAGGCTGGCCTTGATCTTATGATCTTCCTATCTCAGTCTCCCTGTTTGCTGGGATTATAGGTGTGTGCCACTGTGCCCAGCAGGCTTTCCCATAGGGACCTCTCCTGTAGCAAGGAGGGAATGTTAAGGGACACCTGGGGAAAGAGTATGGAGCTGGCCCAACCAGGACATAGGTAGTATGTTTTCACATGTATTAAGGTACAGGTTACCTCAGTGAGGCCTCTTCTTCTATTGACGTTTTCTGAGATGTGTCTAGATTATCTCCTTATTTGTCTTTATCCTAGTTGGAGTTTGTTGAGCTTTATGGGTGTGTACATTATTGTTTTTGATCGAATTTGACATTCTCAACCATTATTTTCTAGCATACTTTTTCTGTTCCTTTCTTTTCTCTCCTCTATTACTTTCATTACACATATATTGTTGTGCTTACTAATATAACATATTTCTCCAAGGCTTCATTCCTTCTACATCCATACATTTTCTCTCTGATCTTCAGATTATATAATCTCTACAGAAAGATCTTCAACAGATTTTCAAATTTGCTTTTTTTCTGTTAAAGATTTTTTTTTCAATTTCAGTTTTTACGTTTTCCAACATCAGCATTTGTTTGGTATTGGGGATTGAGCCCAGGAGCACTCTACCACTGAGCCTCATCCCTAATTCTATTTATTTCTTTTTAAAATTTTTTTTTATTTTGATATAGGGTCTCACTAAGTTGCTGAGGCTGGCCTTGAATTTAGCAATCCTCTTGCCTTAGTCTCCTGAGTCAATGGGATTACAGATGTGTGCCACCATGCCTAACTTGGGTTTTAAGAAATAATTTATATCACTTTGTTGATATTCTACATTTGATAAGATATACTTATCGTGTTTACTTTAAACATGATTTCTTTTAGTTCTGTGAATATGTTAATATCATGTGCTTTGAAGTATTTGTATGCTAAGTGCAACATTTGTGTCCCTCAAAATCAAGTTTTATTGCTTTTTTTCTTATTTATTAGTCACACTTTTCTGTATCTTTCCATGTCTCATAAAAGTATTGTCTCAAAAAGTATTGTAGGCACTCTTGATACTGATTCACTACAACCACCAGAGCTTATTGTTTTTTTTGCTTGTTCCTTTGTTTACTAACATGACTGAACTGATTTAGCAAAGTCTTATTTCCCCTTCAGTGTGCAGTCTCTGGTGTCACTATATTGCCATATGTGATATAGGAATTAAAATGTATTTATTTCATATAGAGGTTTGCTTTTCAGTTACTAGTATTCATAAAAATGCAGTGCTTGTATTTATTCTTACTGTACACTATGTAGTATAGTATTTCATGTACCAGTTCATTTATTATATTTTGTTGCATGCTAAAAAGTAATACTGACTTTTTTTATATAGGAGATTTTTTTTCAGAGTTGATAGGTTATTATTATATATCCAGATTTATATTTTTCTGTCTACAGTATAAAGAATACATTCTAACCTTACATGATTAAAATATGCCCCCCCCAAATTCATTTAACAATAACTTTAAATGCATGAATTGTAGAAAGCATTTAAAATTTTCCTCAGGAAAAAAAATTTTTGTTAAAATTGAAATGCATCTTTATGTTCTCACTCATCCTGTTTTCTAGCAAATGTCTGGTCACAGAAACTTTCATACAGAAAGGAGCTTCCCTTCTTGATGTTAGTTTTGGAAAATAATATTGGAAACAGCCAAAATGTAGGCCCATACGATCATGTATCATTTTATTATTAAACATGTTTTTTTCTCATTCTACCGCTAGTTCTGAAAGTTAGACTTTATGAACCTCAGAAGTTTGTTTTATAAGACATAGACGGTTTGAGAGCATTTTGCCTTGGCCAGGTTCAACTGGTTTCCATTTTTTTAATGCCAGTCCTACAACTCAGAAGATCATGAAATCATCATCAGTGTTTCTAAACCCTTGTTCATCATCTACTTGGCACTAAGTTCTATAGATTTAATTGTCTATTTGCTACTTACACTGTTTACAAGATTACTTCAAATTCAAGTTATACTTATCCCATTTTTATGAGCTATTTGTCAATGGCTTGGAGTCATTCTTCTTCTTCTTTTTTTTTTTTTCCTGGAAAATCAATTTAATGCATTGGTACACAACCAAATCTAAATCTCCATGTTCAAAACAGGTTTTGTTACCATGTTAATCTGTTGTTCATAAAATTTCTAAATCTGTCTTAGGAAACAAAAGTTTTATTTTTGTAATCATTTGATATTATTTTCATTTTTATTTGTTGTAATTAATTATACATGACAGAACACATTTTGACACATCATACATAAATGGAGTACAAGGTCTCACTCTCCTAGCTGTACATGATGTAGAATCACACAGGTCATATGCATATAGGGAAATAATGTATGATTCATTCTACTATATGTTCTACCACCATATCCCCTCCCCTCTGTCTAATCCACAATATCTTTATTCTTCCCTAGCCCCCACCCTTTATTGTGAATTAGTATCTGCATATCAGAGAAAATATTTGGCCTTTGGTTTTTTGTGATTGGCTCATTTCACTTAGCATGATACTCTCCAGTTCCACCCATTTACCTGCAAATGCCATAAATTCATTCTTCTTTAAGGCTAAGTAATATTCCATTGTGTATATATATCACATTGTCTTTATGCACTCATCTGTTGAAGGGTATTTAAGTTGGTTCCATAATTAGACTATTGTGAATTGAGCTGCTATAAACATGGATGTGATTGCATCACTGCAGTGTGCTGATGTTAAGTGCTTTGGGTGTAAACCAAAGAGTGAGATAGCTGGATCAGATGGTGGTACCATTCCAAATTTTGTGAGGAATATTCATACTGCTTTCCATAATGGTTGCACCAATTTGCTGTCCCACAGCAATGTATAACTTTTCCCCACATTCTCGCCAACATTTAATATTTCTTGTATTTTTTTATAATTGCCATTCTGACTGGAGTGAGATGGAATCTTAGAGTAGTTTTTAAAAAATTAATTAATTTATTTATTCTTATTTGTTATACATGACAGCAGAATACATTATGATTCATAGTACACAAATGGAACACAATTTTTCATTTCTCTGGCTGTACTCAAAGTAGAGTCACACCATTTGTGTCTTTATATATGTACTTAGGATAATGATGTCCATCTCATTCCACCGTCTTTCCTATCCCGTGCCCCCTCCTTACCTTTCCCTCCACTTTGCCCTATACAAAGTTCCTCTATTCTTCCCATGCTTCCCCCTACTCCCATTATGGATCAGAGAAAACATTTAGTCAGAGAAAACACTCAGCATTTGGTTTGGGGGTATTGGCTTACTTCACTTAGCATGATATTCTCCAACTCCATCAATTTACCTGTAAATGCCATGATTTTATTCTCTTTTAATGCTGAGTGATATTCCATTGTGTATATATACCACAGTTTCTTTATCCATTCATCTATTGAAGGGCATCTAGGTTGGTTCCACAATTTAGCTATTATGAATTGTGTTGCTATAAACATTGAAGTGGCTGCATCACTGTGGTATGCTGTTTTTAAGTCCTTTGGAATTAAAAAGGAATAGGATAGCTGGGTTGAATGGTGGTTCCATTCCAAATTTTCTAAGGAATCTGCATACTGCTTTCCATACTGGCTGCACCAGTTTGCAGTCCCACCAGCAATGTAAGAGTGTACCTTTTCTCCCACATCCTTGTCAACATTTATTGTTGCTTGATTTCTTAATAGCTGCCATTCTGACTGGAGTGAGATGAAATCTTAGAGTAGTTTTGATTTACATTTTTCTAATTGCTAGATATGTTGAACATTTTTAATATATTTGTTGATCAATTGTATTTTTTCTTTTGTGATGTGTTTGTACATTTCCTTAGCCCATTGATTAGGCTATTTGGTTTTTTGCTGTTAAGTTTTTTGAGTTCTTTATATATCCTAGAGAATTAATACTCTATCTGAAGTGTACGTGATAAAGGTTTTCTCCCATTTTGTAGGCTCTCTCTTCATGTTATTGACTATTTCCTTTGCTGAGAAGAAGCTTTTTAGTTTGAATCCATCCCATTTATTGATTATTGATTTTACTTCCTGCACTTTAGGGGTCTTATTAAGCAAATCAGTTCCTAAGCCAACATGGTGGAGATTTGGGCCTACTTTTTATTCTGTTTGGCACAGGGTCTCTATTCTAGTGCCTAAGTCTTTCATCCACTTTGATTTGAGTTTCATGCACAGTGAGAATTAGGGATTTTTTTTTAAGAGATAGGTATTTAACTTCCTTTTGCTACATATGGATTTCCAAATTTCCCAGAACCATTTGTTGAAGAGGCTATCTTTTCTTCAATGTATGTTTTTGGTGCCTTTGTCTAACATGAGATAAATGTATTTAGGTGAGTTTGTCTTTGTGTTTTCTATTCTGTACTATTGATCTATGTGTCTGTTTTTGTGCCAATACCATGCCGTTTTTGTTACTATTGCTCTGTAGTCTAATTTAAGGCCTGGTATTGTGATACTTCCTGCTTCACTCTTCTTGCTAAGGATTGCTTTGGCTATTCTGAATCTCTAATTTCTCTTGGAGTCATTCTTGACTCAGTTCTCTTCCACATTTCCCAATGTCCTGATGGTCTCCTAGTCTAGTCAGCATTTCCTTTGCAATACCTCAAGCCATTCTTTTGAAGATCATTTTACTTCAAACACTTCCCATGGAACTCTCTTCCTCTAAAAGTTGTCATAACTTCACAGTTAAGACTTTTGTCCATTCCACATTTATCTCCTTAATCGATATTTTTGATGTTGTTATTTTTTGTGTTGGTATTTTTGTTGTGTTGTTTCTTATTCCTTAGCACATAAACAGAAACAACCCTTAAAAAGTCTTCTGTACTCCAAGCTGCCCAAACAGTGTTCCACTATTTTCTAAGATATTGTATTCCCCTTTTCAGAGCACTGTTCCTGAGAATTCACTATTTTCATGTTCATGCCTCTGGCCTTTACTGATCACTATCAGCTGAAGTTTCCTCCATATTCTTTTTTAGCATTCTACTTTTTGTATTGCTGTTTTTAGAAGATCAGCTCAAATTCTATCTACTTCAGTAAATCTTACATAACTCCAATCTTTATAGTTTTTATTTTATGAGGAAATAAAAGCAATTACTTTCTTCATTAGATAACATACTGTTTCATACAGTTCTCTAATTGTTTCTTATTTGTTAGTCATTTCTTTTCAGTAAGGCTGTAATTTTTTAAGGAAAAGAACCAGGTTCTACTAATAATTCTTTATAATATGTTACGTAGAACTCAGCACAGAGTAGGCAGTCAATGTGTTTGCTGGCTAGCTGATTGATTTAATAACTTAAGCAAGAAACAATCCAATATGGATCAATATAAATTTAGCCAGGAATCTAATTAGACTGGGGACAATATTGTAACATTTAATTCCTTTGACAATTGCTGGGTTTTTCAAATGTTCCTTCTGATTTCAACACTCAGACTTAGCACACTTTAATCATATCCTTTTCAGTGTTAATAGTGACTCATGAGTACAGAGGGTGTGGATACTTTCAGTATCTATATAACACCTCACATTCCAGATATTATCAAATATCTAGATGCTTTGGCATGATGCAGACATAACAACTGTATGACTAGCAGCATTTTAAATTATTCTTATAACAGAGCCATTAAATAACATTATGAATGCACAAATCCACAGAAATTTTTTTTACCAAGTTTTACCACCAGATGTCAGCCATTCACTGCAATAGTAATAACTCCCCTGAAGAACTCTATATGAAAAACTATATGTGAATGTCTCCTTCATCTCTCCTTCTCTTGCGCTTTCTTCCACTCTCTCCTTCTATGATTGTCAGGCTAATGATCAATTAAATTATAGCTTTACTTATAATCTACATATCCATGCTAATCTAAGTAATGAAAATGATACAGTAGGTATTTTGAGGAAAATAACATGTAAAACTGTTTAAATATTTACATATGTAAGTGATACTAAAATGTTTTATAGACTTTGGTGTGGAATTCAATCTGTATTTATTCTGATAACTTTGGGTAATTTTTTGGCATTTATTTCAAAACAAACTGTCACACAGTGTCTTTTTTTATTAGATTCTTAATGTGACTTGGGCATTATATACTTATTTGGAAGAATATCAATGGTGTGATGAGAAAATGATGCAATATTAAATTTTTAAATAGATTCTAGGGTGAATTTTTAAAGTTAAATATGGAGAAATATGCAACTAGCATTCTCTGCTCTCAACAACCAGCTACAACTTTCATTTTAATTATTTTTTTCTGTATAATGCCTTCTTGAACATTAACACACATCTTTGATGGTCCCTTGCTCCAAATTTTATCAGGTGTGTGTCTTTACATCCATCACTGAACTAAATTCAATGAATTTATGCATCCTTCTAGATTGTGAGCTCTTGAGGTCAGGAAGGTCAGAAGGTATCTATTAATGGATGAATTTTATTCTCTAAACATGGTCTGCAGCCAGCCTGTGGTAAAGTTATTGTCTACTCAACAATCATTTTTATCTTCCTTTCTATCCAAATTGGTTTAGCATTTTTTCTGTGACATTCTAGGTCTTAGGGAAAGTTGATTCCACCCAAGCTTCTTATATGAATCCAAGTGGTCTAAAAGTAATCCCATTCTCTTTGCCATGAATCATCACAGAAATGATCATGGGATACATGTGAGAGAAGTTTTTTAAAGTCTTCAAGAACTGGTTGATAAATCATTGCAAATCCATTGTCATTAAAATAAAATAAAATAAAGTGATGGGAATACTGAATCAACTGTTTGAAACTTTGGAACTGCCCAAAGGCAGAGGTGACACTTCTCTTGAGAATTTCTCAGTGTGAAGGCATCACTCAAAAACTGCCCAGTTGATGGTGATGCCCTCTTCAAAGGGGAATTCTGTTGGAGCCACAGAACTTATTAGTTCATAGCCTTAGGTTCAAATGCTAGCTGCCTGGAGGAAGAGAGTCATGGGTGCAAGTTGATAAGCTCTAATGGGGCTGTTTTAATCACAACTTTATTTTTGTTTATCTTGAAGAAGCTTTCTCACAAAAAATATTTTGATGTTTAAACCTATATAATAAACATGCTAGCTTGCTCATGGTCAGTCTTTCTCCACCAGAGTTTGGCTGATCCACTGAATCCTGTTTTGTTTTTTGTTTTCTATTTTTGTGTCTGTCTGTCTTTTTTCCAATCCCTTCGATGCTGATGCCCAGTTTGGGAAACTGGTCATGCAAGTCAAGATAACAAATCCAAAACACTAGTGTTCTTGTGTTTCAGAATCCTGTGGTCTTTGTGTGTGTGTGTGTGTGTGTGTGTGTGTGTGTTCAGGGGGAGGGTGTGATATAGATATGAGAAATGTAAGGGAGTTTTTGTCTACTTTTGAAGACATCTGCCAGAGACATTTTTCATACCACATGGAAAGAAAATTCTAGAGAATGAAGCCAATATGGAGGAAATCAGAAATTTGAGCTAGAAATACAAAGACAGAGTAAGATAAGACAGTGATAAAGATACAGACACAGAGACAGACATAGAAAGAGAGACAGAAAGAGATCCCTGATCTTGTGTGTCTCTAGATTCTCTTACCCTAGAATTTGTGAGCCCATATATTTCCTTCTTTTTAAAACACAATTATTACCCAAGTGAGGGAATATCTTTGAAAAGGGAAGTTTCTTGGGCAGCTGGAAAGCTGTCTTGAAGCTGGGTGGTCATTTAGTAAGTGTATGGTCATTTGAGAACAAACTTGAACTTGACCTTCTCTTAGAGTAAGAATAGAGGGGAGGAAGAAAAGCAGGGATGGGGTGGTTGAGTGATATGAGGACTAGAGAAGCAAGAAGGCCTTGAGGATAGAAGTCTCACTGGTGTTTACCTAATAAAAATATTCAGAGCCTTTGTGACATTCTTAAAGATTTCTGTGAATTCTATGACTGTTGGGTAATATATCAAATTGGATTTCACCAAAATTAAAAAACAACATTGAGGACTGGGGTTGTGGCTCAGTGGTAGAGTGCTTGCCTAGCATGTGTGAGGCACTGGGTTCAATCCTCAGCACCATATAAAAATAAATAAATAAGTGGGTTGTTTCCATCTATAACTGAAAATTGAAAAAAAAAAACAACAACAAGATTAAGAGAGAATGAATAGATAGCTCACATAGTGGGAAAAATATTTACAAATCCTTTATTTGATAAAGGATTTTTTTGTCCAAAATTTATCAAACATATTTCCCAAGGATTCCTAAGACTAGCTTTAGCTTTAATTTAATTTTAATAAAACCATTTATATATATATGTATGTATATATATATATATATATATATATATATATATATATATATAGTTCTTTCTTTGTCCAGTTCAATGGAAAAAACAAAACTTTTCTTTTTAACTTTTACTACCAGATCTCATAATACATGATATATGATAAAATTATCATAATAAATCCAAGTATAGGACATTCAGCTAAATCCCAATATCTCTAAACTCAACCCCTCCTTGCACCAACATGACTTCCCAGGCCATCCACCTTCTGTGCCCTGAACTATCTGGAGCTCTGTAGAATCTAATCCTATTCCCAATCCTCCGCTGTGACAAGTATTTGCCTACAACCCTCCTCTCCTTTTCTCAAATGTCACCTTTTCCTATATTCATTTGTAGAATTAGTTTACTGGATTGTAGACCCTTAAGAGCAAAATCTATACGTTTTTTACTTGGTGTTTTTCACATTAAAAATTGTTAAGTGAATTATTTGCTTATCATTTTATTTAATTTTTATTGTATTATCTGGGTACATATTTTATATCAAATGTTGAGAATTTTTTGGGGGGGAGATTAAACCCAGAGGTACTTAGTCCCAGAGCCACATCCCCAGTCCTTTTAAATATTTTATTTAGAGACAGGGTCTTGCTGAGTTGCTTAGGGCCTCACTAAATTGCTGAGGCTGGTTTTGAACCCTTCATATTCCTGCCTTAACCTCCTGAGCCACTGGAATTATAGGCGTGCTCCACCATGTCCGGCCTGTGGTTGAATTTTTGAGAAAAGATCTGTTTCTTTCAAATGGAAGTGGGGAAAAAAAAGTCCTAGACATCTGAAACTCGTAAAGATTTTCATGAATTCTGTGAATTCTGGAGAATATAACACAAGAGAAAATAAACTGAAAATTTAAAATGCCAGAAATGAACTCAATCAAAAGAGGCATTGGAATTAGTGCAACTAGTCAATTCTTTTCTTTGGGCCATATTTTCTCAAAACTTCATCAATGTATAAGTAGAACACACCCAATTAGGGATTACATCTTGGATCTTAATAAAGGGAAAAGTAAGAGATAAAACTTACATGCCACTAGAATGTAAATCCCATTAGAGCTAAGATATTGTCTTAAATGACAGGTAAAATGACAGAAATCACCCCCGAATCATGGAAGGGAGCATCTTAGAAAGGAATACAGACCACAAATAACCAGTCCCTGTTTAAAAAAAAAGTTTGATAGAATTCTAGGTTTGGAGGTTTGAAGGGAATGCTCTTGACCCCCAATGTGGATTATGAGGAGGGAAGGCNTGGCAGACACCATATTAACTGAATTATCAAATTTAGCATCACTACTAATGGGGCAAACCAACATATGTGCCCCCTAATATGAGGCAGTAAAATGAAGGCAAAATTATAATCATTAATTCAATCATGAAATACATGAATCCAGACTATGAGACATTTTACAAGACAATAGGTCTGCACTCTTCAAAATTGTTGATGTTTTGAAAGAGAAAAAAATAGCAGTTACTTACTACAGATCAGAATCAAAGAGATATGATAAATAAATGTATTATGTGAATCTTAATTAGATCCTGGATCAAAAATTAAAAACTCCAAAGGACATTTTGGGGACATTGAGAGTTTGGAATGGGCTATATATTGGTTGAAGATAATAAATCAATGCTAAAGCTCTTTGGTATAGTAATTACTTTGTAGTAATGTAGAAGAATGCCCTAAGTCTTAATGATAGATGTGAAAAAATTTAGGCCAAATTTATGATGTTTATAATTATTTCCAGTTCCTCTTGTTTAATTTTTATTTTTCCCCCCAGACTTTATTGAGGTATACTTGTTACACAAAAATTACACGTTGAATGGCACAGAAAAAAAAATTACACATAACACAAATTACTTTCAAATGGTTCAGGCAAAAGTCTACAAGTTAAATGTGTGTGCATCTGTGAGAAAGAAAAAATGGCAAAATGTTAATCCAGCTATCCCACTCCTTGGTTTATACCCAAAGGACTTAAAATCAGCATACTATAGTAACACAGCCACATCAATGTTTATAGCAGCTCAATTCACACTAGATGGACTATGGAATCAACCTAGGTGTCCCTTGATAGATGAATGGATAAAGAAAATGTGGTATATATACTCAATGGAATATTACTCAGCTTTAAAGAAGAGCGAAATTATGGCATTTTCTAGTAGATGGGTGGAGTTGGAGAATATCATGCTAAGTGAAATAAGCCAATCCCACAAAATGTTAACCACTGGTGAGTTCAAGGGAAGAGATGCAGAGGTTTATTGTAATAATCTTCTATATTTCAGTAGCTTCGACATTCTCATGGTAAAGAGTGGAGACTACAAAACACATCATAATTTGCTTGCATGTTTATTTCAGAATAAATCAGACTGAGAACACCAAATATTATTGGTTTATTTATTTATTTATTTATTTATTTATTTATTTATTTATTTTTAACTAAGGCAAATACCTACGTTTTTGACTGTAAGTTGTATTTCCATCAACCTTGGTTGGGTAAAATCGTGATATAATGACAGTGTTTAGACCTCAAATTTCCATTCCTGGTCTTTTGCGTATTTTTTTTTTCATCGTTACTGTGACAGGCCAAAGTTAAACATTTCCGAGCATTTGAGGCTATCTGTATATATACACGTTACCATTAACTCAGTCACTAAAGGCATCACAGAAATAGCTATTTCAGTAAACTCCTTTATCTCAGAAATATTATGGTTAAGTGGTTAAGGTTTTACTATAACAATTGTGAATATGTGCAACCTCCATCCCCAGCCTCTATGCAGAATCTATTCTTACTCAATTAGCAACACTATTCCAAGTTTTGAGAAAAACACATCTTTCTCAATCACCAGTGTGATTTCTATGGGACATAACTCTACCCCTGAGTATGTAGAAGCCTTTCTAATCCAGCATCCAGTGGTTCTGAGGTTGGCATAGCACTCAAATCAGGTCAGTTAGTCAACGTATTGGAACTCTTTAGAAAGGAAAGCTAAACAAGTATAGTTGTGCACACCTGTAATTCCAATGACTCAGGAGGTTGAGGCAGGAGGATCCCAAGCTCCAGGCCAGCCTTGGAAACTTAGCAAGATCCTATCTTTTTAAAAAATTTTTTAAATATTTATTTTTTAGTTCTCGGTGGACACAACATCTCTGTTTGTATGTGGTGCTGAGGATCAAACCCGGGCCGCACGCATGCCAGGCGAGCGTGCTACCGCTTGAGCCACATCCCCAGCCCAAGATCCTATCTTAAAATAAAAATAAAAAGGCCTAGATATATAGCTCAGTGGTAGAGCCCTCCTGGGTAAAAAGAAAGAAAGAAAGAAAAAAGAACAAAAAGCCATCTTGAAGTTAATGTTAATACTCTGGCTTCCATCTTAATTGCCACATATGTGGAAACTCTGCATGAAAGTAAAACTTATATAAAATAGCCAAACAGGAATGGAGAAAAGCAGAATCCTGTTTGCACTATCTGAGTCTTTGGAATTAGTTATGCCTGAGATTTTCAGCTATGTGAATCAATTATTAATAATACTTTTTTGACAAATTATAAATTTCTTATTGTTATTTATTCTACCATTATTTGTTCTTAATAACTAAGAACTATTCTTAAACCCACTGGAATTGAGTTATAATTTATTACTAAAGAAGCTTCAAAAGTATGATTGTATATAAAATCATAAAATATAGAACTGGGGATTTCAGATCCTTAACCCAGTGTTCTTTCCAGACTTTAATGCCTAAGACAGCACCACACTATTGAATAATGCTTTCTCTTTTCTACATGTAGGATGTCTGTATTTGTGTGTTCTACCCACATGCAATCTTGATAATCTCTTTCAATTATAGAGAACAAATTAATTATCAAATAAGCAAAGTCTCACAACTAAAGGAAGTTTTATCATGAGAAATCCAGTGAGAAGATGAATTTATTAGGCAAAGAAGTATGAGGCTAGAACCAAAAAAAGAGATACAACTTAACTGGGTGCATACAACACGCCTGTAATCCCAGCAGCTTGGGAGGCTGAAGCGGGAGGATCACAAGTTCAAAGTCATCCTCAGCAACTTTGTGAGGCCTAAGCAACTTAGTGAGACCCTGTTTCAAAATAAAAAGGGTTGGGGATGTGGCTCAGTGGTTAAGCACCCCTAGGCACCAAAAACAAAACAACAAAAAAAAAAAACTAAAACCAAAAAAACAAATCTAAACTTTAGTGTATACACACATACACATATACACACACATACATGTATATATATGTATATATCTCTCTATATATAGTATGTATATCCCCAGCAATATATATATATATATATATANACATACACACACACACACACACACATATATATATATATATATATATATATATATATATATATATATATATATATATACAAACACACATATATACATGTGTGTATACACACACACATATACATACACACACACATATCTTGCTTGGGATTAAATCCAAGTCCTCATGTGTACTAGGAAAGTATTTTATCACACTTAGCAATACTTTTCAGCCCCAGACAATATATTTTTTTTCTTTTTGGTACCTGGGATTGAACTCAGGGGCACTCAACCACTGAGCCAGATCCTCTGCCCTATTTTTTATTTAGAGATAGGGTCTCACTGAGTTGCATAGTGCCTTGCTTTTGCTGAGGCTGGCTTTGAATTCGTGATCCTCCTGCCTCAGCCTCCTAAGCCACTGGGATTACAGGAGTGTGCCACTGCACCTGGCCCCAGACAATAAAAATTTTAAAGGCATGGAAAATTTAATAGTATAATATCAGAAATAATTAGAGCATTTTCAAGTGACCCATTTATCCATTTTAAGAATGTTTATATGATAAAATGCATTTTCACTCAGAAATGTTGAGTTCTAGAGTCAAATATGTTTTTATAAAACTCCTATTTTGTATACCTTCATATGTCTAAATGTAAACACTTTACTATTGGTTCTTCATTGGTAAACACCTTGTCTATACAGCGAATTCTGAAGTTTGTATAAGAAAATACATGACCTTGTTTCCTATCTATACTTTGGACATATGATTGGCTGACATCTTTGTGCTATATAGGGAAGTCACATCTGTCATCATCAACATATTCTCCAAAGTGAACGTTCCCTTAATTAAATCACAATGTTGCAAAAACATACCAATGGGTTTGCTTTTGCCTGTAAATGGGATTCAAAAGTTTTAAAAGTAAGTCTAGCATGCAGCCTTGCTAAAGACCCCACTCGTATTTGTTTTTGATATTTTTCTAAAGGAGGTTCTCAGGAAGGCCCTATTATGCTTGCATGCACCTGTTTTTCCTAGTGGAATAATTGGTGTCATCGGACTAAAGAGAGAAGATTCTGTTAAGATTTGGTCATGCAGATAACTCACATTCCGGGTTTTTGTGATCTGAGTTTGAGGAACTGGGGTGGATGATTTCTGAGTCTATCACTCTATAGATTTCTGAGTCTACCTATCTAAGAATATGGACGTTTTAGGTTTTGTTTCTTGATGATAGACTATGAAACATGTGTATCCAAATCACCAAACGTGCTTCTTAAAAATGCAGATCTTTGGGCTTTATCTAATGAATCAAGAACTAAGGGAATGGGACCACGTCAGTTCTCTTAAAATAAATGCTTGCAGTTGATTCTTAGCCACATTTAAATTTTGAGACATTTTGCTATAGACTACATCAACTTCCAGCTACTGTGAAGATGTCTGGGGAATAAGCCCTAATACAAAGTCTATGGTTCCCATTGTCATTGTCTTAAATATCTGATTTATAGATATCTGGGTATAAGTTTCAGTATGAATGGGAATTCTGAAAAGAATATGCTGATTTAATAAACTAAAAAGCTTAAAATAAAAGATTTTATGCATTTGAAAATTCAGGGCCAGTGAATAACAAAGCTATTCTTTTAACTTCTTCAAATTATATTCCTCTAATGATTGAATATAAAAAAAAATGAAAGCACAGCTGTTTTCCTTCACTTTCTAGTATATCAAAGATGCTCATTTTAACTATCCAAGAGTCATATCTAACACCTCAGATCCTGTCATGTCTTTCCAAACATCTGTAAACTATATGTGAAAATAAAGCTAGGTACTTGCTGCAATTGGCAGCCATTCTCAAAGAAAATGGTTTCGACTCTGGCTGCACATTGGAAGTACCTGGGGAAATTTAAGAACAAAATCTACACTTGTATCCCACTCTGGGCCAACTACCATAAATCAGGATCTCTGGATAGAGTGCCTAACAATTTTTTGTCTTAAATTCTTAGGTGATTGTACTCTGAACTCAGGACTGGGATCCACTCCACTACGGTACTTCCTCAGCAGTCCAATCTCTGACTCAATAAACAACATTTAGCTAAGAACAATTATCAGTGGAAATATTGAACTGAAGTTTATGTAGATTATTAATTTTCAGTCTACCACCTTTAATTAAGCCAGATTAGTAGAATGGTAGTATGCTAGGACAGGATTATAATATCCTAGCAAACTTTCTTTTTTCAATTTCCCTTCCTATAATGTCATGTGCTCTTGTTAAGGGACATGTGCAAGAACAGACCTGCAAGATGGATTTGTCTATACTCTCTATTGTTGAAGACTTTGATTATTCCACATGGCACTGTATTTCAGAAGACACGTGGGAGCTAATTTTTCTGGTCTTAATATTAGGAATGCTAAATATTTAACAGACTCATAAATTATGTAGGGGATCAAGTTTTATTTAATTAGCCAATAGAAAATCTGGAGCCAAGTTTGTTTCCATGAGCAGGTATAATAGGAATTATCCTGTTATTAGTTTTTTCCATTTTCATGTTTGTTTTCCTGTTTTTTCTTGTCTTCTTATATTTTATTACTATGGTCTTTGTGTCTATTCAGCTATTGTAAAACTGCAAGAACAACATTAAGTGTATATATCATTTAAAATGTAGCTAATAGAGCTTATGATTGCATATTACACTACAAACGCTATTACCTGGATTCAGTACAGGTGAAATAATTTTCTCAACTTAACAAACCTGAATAGCATCAAAGCCAACCTGTAAAACACATGTCCTGGGCACTGGATTAATTCTGATTTTGAAATAACATTTATAAGACAGTGAAAGTATCAGGTACAATCAGAAATATTGTGGTTGTGATTCTATATTTACCACTGATTTGGTGAAAAAAACATAGATTAATGGTTAGAGGAGAGAAAATGTATGTTTCGTTTGAGAAGGAAGAACACAGGAATCAAAAATAAGTGAAGCCTTCACTTGGGGACAATGCCCAATTTAAGCTTTAATAAGAAGGTGAGGTAAATATATGGAAAGAGACAAAACCTTTCTTTGGTATCAATTATAAGGAGAAAAATCTAAATTGAATTAATTTTTTAAAATGACATAGCTAGGAGGCATTCTAATATAATTTTTGTTTTTTGCAAAGTACCCTGCAGTGTTTTCATGATTAGTCAATTGAATCTCTAATATTTCAACTACTAAGGTACCTCTGATGCAAGTAAGCATTTTGGAGAAAGGGTTCTGGGGTTCAGTTATGTTGAAATGAAATATTACAGGTTCCTATTAAATTTCATTGATGGATTATGAAAAAGGTATTCTAAAAATAAAATGCAGTCACTGTAAGATACTTCCATCATGTCATATATATATAGAAATTTGGGTGAAATTATTATTTAAAAAGAAAATTATCAATAATAATCTACACTGATGGATTCATTTGTATATGTAATTTGAGACACAAGCTTTCTCTTAACTACGATCGCCTTTTATTAAATTTACTCTCTGATTGATCCACTACAAGCAAAAATCCTCTGTGAATTTTCAAAGGAAGCCTGGTTTCATACATGTGTGTAAACTCTTAGCCTGGCTTTAATTTATATTGCTACATAACAAAATATTTTCTAAATTTTATACAGTACAACACATTTCTTTTGGTTGAAGACATTGAGCAAGTTTTACCATATCTGTGGTTTGTGTCATTATTACAAAAGTTATATACAAAACCTTGTAAATATGCAAAAATTGCAAAATACACTCTGACAGCTAATGCTCTGAAAACACTTTATTACACAAATTACATTCAGATTCTGAAAATAGTGTTCTAACAGTGTAACCATCTAAAAATAAGACATCCCAGAAATACACCAACCAAGGAGAAAATTAAAAAAAGAATTTAAATAGAGACTTTTTTTTCTTTCTTTCATTGCAATATAATGTTAGTGATTTTAAAAAAATAGAAGAAGATTTAGCAGCTTTGTCGTCATGTAGCACAAAGTTTCTCTTTACTGCCACAGGCTGAGAATGCTGAACAGGAAAGGCACCAAAGAAAGACGCTGGCAATGGGAGTGCTATTGGGAGAATACTGTGTCCAAGCAGAGAATGGGGCTATTTACATCCACAAAAAAGTCTCAAAAATGTAAATGAGCAAACTTCCATCATTAGACTAGTACTATAATGGAAGAAGAGGACTGCTTTTCTATTCTATATTCATATAAAGACAATGGCACTCTTATGAACTTTTAGGAAACTCCTCAATTAAAAACAGAAGCCAACTTAACCAAACAAAATAAAATAAAATGTGTACAGTCCCACATAGACTAGTACATATACAATTAAATGCACAAAACTTTAAACGTGCTGAAGGGAAAGGAATCTGGCATTCTTAGTAAATCTCATTCAACCTAAACCAAAGCCCGGTTTTCAGGAAGAGGGAGGTGGTGGTGCAGGCAGAGGTGCTGAATACTCCTCTTCTGATTCGCTTCCATCATCCTCATCTTTCTCTTGGTCACTGCCCTCGGTGCTGAGGCGGTCAAACCCTTTTCGACTATAGCCTTTACGGCTGGCAAAGAAATTTCCAAGGTTTAAACCTCCACTTCCCTTTCCTAAAGAGAGCAAACAACAATGTAGAATTGAAGTAAAGTTTGCAACAGATGAGACAGCTTCATTGTAAATTCTTAAATGGTAAATAAAGTTAGAGGTTGGGAAAAGGTAGATATTAAAAAAAAAGTGACAAACAGCAGATAGATATTACTCCACAGACTTATTAAAAGAAAAAAGAAAAAACAAAGCTCCACGGGCTTATGTGTTTCTGTAGGAATATTCCAGATTGACTTTTCGCCTCCTGTTTTCCCCAGCTCTCTGGAATTGTCATCCCTTGGGCAGCTCTTCATTTCAATGACTTTATGAAAAGGTCATCTTCACTCTGACAAGCTCTGACATGACAGCAGGAATGACAGAAAATTTACCAAAGACAAACGAATCCCGATAAAAGGCAGAGGAAGAGAATAATAGGGAATGGCAAGATGGAAAAACAAAACAAAACAAAACCAAACAATCAACCAACCAAACAAACTGGAAAATGTGCTGCCAGAGCCACACATTTGGTTTAGTTTATGGTTTGCATTCTGCATTTACTTTGGGAGATGTTATGCTGTATACCAGGTGTTTAATTTTCAGAGACATAATATGAAATATCTCCTTGCTCTTTAAAGACATGAACTTGTTGACTTTGAACCAAATATAAGATTCTGAAAGGTCACAAGCATACCTCTAAATCTTCCCAGCACTCTTCCTGAACTTGCCTCAAGTTTGTGTTCAGAATCTGTTTAAAAAGAAAAAAAAAAGATGGCACATTTCAAAATGAATCCAAGTCACCTTCCTCAACCAATGTTCAACACAAAATCAGAAAGTCTTAAATATTTAGGATAGTTTGGCTCATATATGCAATTCTAAGGGGAAAAAGGCAATATGTTATTGAAAAACATAGATATTGAGATGCATCTAAGGGTTTAATTCCTGCCTGTCCCTTAGAGACTGTGCAATTTTGATATATTAATTCCAGAGCCTTGGTTTTCTTTTCTGAGAAATGAAGGATCAAAGATAATTTCTATATATAAGATGAGACTTTGCGTGTGGCATGCTTAGAACATATATATATCAAATGCTTAATACACTTTAGTTATTGTGTTAGGACAGGATAGAATTAAGTTACCAACAATTTATAAAATTTGAAAGCTTTGGTTACTACAATGTAGGAATATATGTGTTAGACTTTACTCTTTCTATTAAGAATATACATGCACCTCTTGAGAAAGCTTTGGATTTATGTACATCATTTCTCCTTTATGGAAAGTGAAGACACTCGATATGAAACTGTAAGTATTTTCCAGGTACACAAGGTGACCTAAATGCTCTTAACAGGGCTTCCATCTCCATGAAGAATTCTCCTTTCTTATGAGGATGCAGCAACCCCAGTGGATTTTATTGTTTCCTTATCTGTATCTCCCTGCACTTTCTCCCTTGCTTACACCACTCTGTTGAGGGTCAGAGAAGCCAGGCCCAGGGTCCTCTTATAACGTTTCCCCAGGAGTGGAGGCCACGTCATGGTTGTATTATCTGTTGACAGGCAGATGACAGAGGAACAGCAGAAGAGCCGATGAGGAAGGAAATTGACAGAAAGGGAAGAAGCATCTACTAAGACTGTCAGAAAGCCAAAATTTAGACTTTCCGTTCCACAGGGATGCAGGACATCCCTCATCCAGTTTGTATCACCTGTGCTTGGCACAGTATTTGATATGAAACACATGAGTGTGTGATGAATAAAGGAAGGTCCTTTAGGAAGATTTCTAAATATTTCACCATGGGTGAAACCCATCAAGAACAAATGTTGGAAAAAAAGGTGAGAAGTTGATCTACTTTTAGAATCAAATATATTAAATGGAAGATTACAAAACTGCAAATTTCTTTAAGTAATGGATGAATAAAAGCAGTTTCCTATCATCTGACCTGTGCCTCTTCCTTCCCAATACATTCTTGTAAAGTCAGCATGAGAGAACAGTGCCATGTCACATGCCCTCAACAGCAAACAGGATAGATCAAACTTTCTTGACTCCTTAGTCACTTCCTCTTCCAATTTGGGTTGGGTACCACAATTCCCGCCATCTGCCTCCAGATTCTAGATGCTCCTAATATTCTCTGTATTTACCACCACACTTCGCACCCTCTATGATAGCTTTTACATGACATCTCTCTTTTTTTATGTCATTTATTCTGAGTGCCATTTATTCATTCAATCTTTCAACAACTACTTATTAACCCCCTTGTGACAAGAATTGTTATTTGTGTTAGGGACATATGAGTAAACAAGATATACAAAACTCCTGTTCTCTTGAAGCTTTTATTTAGCTTCATGAAGATGATGACTTTCTTTCTCCTTGCCCTGCTTTTGACAGTTTCAGGTCTGTACAGGGTCTTAACAGAAGTCCTTCTTGGTAAGAATTAACTATATTTTTGCTGAGATATCTGAATTCAGATTTTAAAAAAAAGCATAAGAAAAATTACCCTTTGTAACCTATTAAACTGAACTTTGCTTCTTGTTTCTGAGTTCTTTCTGTGTTAGGGCTTTGCCATGGGCACTGAATCTCTGCCATGGCTGCCTTGAACTGGAAAAGGTTAAGATGCTGTTTTTTGATCTAATGCTGCCTCCCACACTGTCCCACTAACTGCTTCCTAGATGCATCTGTAGACTTTTGCTGTAGGACCTGGGACCCCAGTGGAAGGACTGCTATTGAGGAGTAGGAAACAGGGGTTGGGTCAAAGTTTATTTATTTGGCCATTTTTTTTTGGGGGGGGGTTCCTAGCATCAAACTCAGGGGGGTACTCAACCACTGAGCCACATCCCCAGCCCCATTTTTGTATTTTATTTAGAGACAGCATCTTGCTGAGTTGCTTAGCACGTCACTATTGCTGAGGCTGGCTTTGAACTTGTGATCCTCCTGTCTTAGCCTCCTAAGCCACTGGGATTACAGGCATGGGCCACTGCACCCAGCCAAAGTTTATTTATTTGGATGTCCTGAAAGGAAATCAGCTGCTGGATTCTATACTGTGATAATGATTTTGTAAAATACTGTTCGAAAGTTTTTGAATAGTCACATTTAGGCCATCAGTATTTTACAAAATCATTATCACAGTATAGAATCCAGCAGCTGAGTTTCTTTCAGGACATCCAATTTTTTTTTTTTTTTTTTTTTTACGAAATATGTGCTCTCTTGAGAAAGCTAAAGTTTGAGACAAGAATTTTCTATTACTCTATTACTTGTCACAATCACTGGTGGTGTTGAGTGTTTACTAGGTTCCAGGTACTTTGATAAATGCTTTACATACATTATTCTATTTACTCTTTTACAACTTTGTGAGGTATTTTATCCAGATTTTATTCATGAGGAAACTGTAGTTTTGAGAGAGTAAGTAACTTGCCCAAAGTCATGTAACTGGAGCTAAGGCCAGTCTGATGGGGAAAAATACAACCTCAAAATAACTGACCCAAGTTCTTTGAAAATAGCCTGTTTCTAACTGAAGAAATCTTCTTCCTGATCTGTCAGCTAAATTATACTGACTCTACTATCTACAGCTTTGTGTGAAGATACTAATTGGGCTTAAGCCAATTGCTAAAAGGCAATGTTAAAGGTTAATTATAATCCAACTGTCTAAATTCCAGAGGCTCCAGACATATTTTCTACTGTGATACTAATTATAGAGAATATCTGAAACAGAGACAATAACGTCAAAAATGTAGAATGCATTAAAACAAAACAAAACAAAAAAACTAGACACACACAAAAAAATCACAACCAAACTCCTGATGATAATTAGGCCAAACAATCTTTCAAAGGTAGGTTCCAAGTTCAAGTTAAAGGGGCCCGTTTTACTTGCCTCCAAAGGCCCTTGATTTTTTCCACCGAATAAATATGGCAATGGCCAGCAGGACAACCACAGGAATAACCAGAAGGGTTGTAATGAGAACAACGGGTACTCCCGAGCCTGGCTCTTTGATCAGTTTCTGTTTTTCTTGAATCTTCTGCAATTCTGAGGAGGTGGGTTTGTTGTCCATTTTGGTTTCAACAACTGCCTCGGCTTCTTCAGGGAAAGAAGAGTTCACAATATTCAACTGACTCAAAGATTCCAGAACCCTCTTACCCACCCCTACCCCGTCAAATCACAATTGTACAGAAAGAACTTCTGAGTCCAGTTGCACCTGGGTTTCATATTTCAGTGTCTGAATCCAGCAATCTGCATACGTGATTAGTTATTTCGACAAAATGGTTTTTCACCTTGAAATTGGTTTTCTTTGGTTCTACCTTTAATTCCACAAACTACATATCCTTTTCTTTGCATTTGTCTGAGTTAAAGTCAGAGGAAGTATGTAGGGAAAAAAAATTGGTGTGAATGCTGGAGTCAAACAAACCTGAGCTCAAATCCCAGTTCTCCTATGTACTAGCTGTGTAACTTTGGGCAAGTTACTTAAATTATCTGGGCCTTAATAACCTCATTTGTAAAACTGACAATAATATCTCCTTCACAAAACCATTACATATAAATTTCTGTCATCAAGAAGGTACTTAATAAGTATTTGTTTTCTTGTAAGATATACAATTAGTTAATGAATTTTCTTTCATGTCTAAGGCAGTATTGGTACTTTACAAGAATAGCCCATATTAATTACAGGATTACAGATTTCCTTAAACAGTCTTCAGCAAAATGAAAGTGCACACAAATCCATGTATATTATTTTATTGGTGATGGAAATAATTTACCCAATTAGGCTGTGACATTGGCAGGTACTAGATAGGTATAGGCCTAAAATACTATTTGAGAAACAAATGTAATAAAACCATAGAAGTTATTTCAGGGAACTCGACTAATGAATTGAAAGTGAGGTTGGGCCTTGAGACATTTTTGCTCCCAAGAAGCACATATGTGTTTGTGTAGAAAATATAGGATGCAAAGGATGACAAGAATATTCTCAGGCTAAAAGTAACAAGCACATCTGCAAAAGACTCACAAGATTTCGTGGCATTATCTTCTGCCCTACAATACAGATAGCATGCTATGTATGGCCTAGTGAAGATTTTCATAAAGTAACAAGGATAGGTGGCTTAACCCAATCAGGACAGTCTTTGGTTAATGTTTAGTATGTACAAACTTAGTTTAACATTTTGCTGGGCACCAAGGAAATACTTCCCAAATTACCTAGCACACTGTGAATATAACTTATGGTACAAATGATTGGCAGGTTGAAACTCTCTTAATGTTCTGAGACAGCTTCCTCCCCAGTCTCATTACAAGGACTGAGCACTTGAGCTATGTCAGGCATTTTTCTCTTTTAACTTTCACATCAAACCTGTGAGTAGGCACTACTATTACTATCATTTAGCAGATGCCTCAAAGTCTTATTTCCTTTCCTGTTCTATGGACAAGGGGAAGCCAGACTTCCCTGCACCACCCCCTTCTTTTTAATCCACAAGCCTGGCTCTTAAAACTTGAAGGGGAGGGAAAGATTGATTCACAGACCCAGATGGTTCAAATTTAACTAAAGTCTCAGTTTCCAAAAGGAATAAAAGTGTGATTCCTGTCTCTTTACTGTAGAAAATATGTAAAAAATTGCTCTATACGTAAACTTACTATATTTAAGCAGAAAAAAAAAACCAATAAAATATATCTTGGGATTAAAAAACATAATCTAGAGATGTAGCTTGACATTCAAGTACTTGTTGCTTTTGGAAGAAAGGTCTGTTTCTATTTGAAGGCAGGTATTACAGAGTAATTACCTAGCTCCATTAAATGGACAGAACTGTAGGTGATGTAGGTGACAGACTAAAAGAATCAGCTTAGCATTCATAAAGAGATGATGCAATGAATTTGCTAAGATATATGCACATTACTATAGAAATTTTTTATTTTCCACACCAATTCTGGTAATTTGAGGGTCATTTACTAGAAATACTTGAACATTCTAACTTTTGGAACCAACCGAGTTATATTTAAGATTTAAAAGATGCTCTGTATTTTTTTTTTAGAGGAGGCTAAAATTCTTAAATTTTCCGGTTTTAAAAAGAAGCAATATTGCTGTTCTTTTCAGGACCTTTGTAGATAGAGTAATAAGCAAAAATGATGGTTATCACTTACAAGTCTTATATATTCCAGTCTGAGCACAAACAATCTAAATTGTGTCACATCTACTCTTTAACCTAAATTCTTTTTTTTATATCTTTTAAAAAAATTTTATTTTTATATGGTTCTGATGATCAAATCCAGGGCCTTGCACGTGATAGGCAAGTGCTCTACCGCTGAGCCACAACCCCAGCCCTATCCTAAATTATTTTATTAAAAATCTCAGTTAAGGGATGGGGCTGTGGCTCCATGGTAGCACACTTACCTGGCATGTGTGAGGCGCTGGGTTCGATTCTCTGTGCCATATATAAATAAATAAAATAAAGGTCTATCAACAACTTAAAAAATTATTAAAATAAAATCTCAGTTAAGTTGGAACACTCCTGATGAATAAGGAATGAAGATGCTGTAATATTAGGCAGGGCTTTGGGCTTCTGGAAAATTAAGAGGTATCGAGCATGACATTCTTCTGTCACCTAAGATGCCAGATGCCGTCTATCTAGAAGAAAAATGTCTTAAAATCTTACAATATCACAAGTTCTTATAGCATCTTTTTAGATATTTGTAAATAAACATAATTTTGAAAAGCTGACGTATAAGAGGTTTTGCTTCTTTAAAGCAATGCATTTAGAAAGGGAGACTAGCTTCATTCCTGTGTGAGTGTACACATAGAAGTGTATGAATCTCTATTATTTGACAGAGGAATTAGAAAAAACTGGGATAGGAAGGAGGGACATTCTTAATACAGCAACACAGAAACTGCCACCCATTCATTGCAGACAAAACTAAAGGCTGATGGTGTTAGATGGCATATTAATAAGTAGCGGTTTAGAAGACATAAAAGTGCATACAGAACAATGAGATTCAGCTCTTTTAAATGCAATGTGCTTCCTCTACAAAAGGTCTAAGAGGATCAATGCATTAGGAAGTTTTGTTTTGTTTTGAATTTTCTTGAGTTGGCGTCATCATCATCATCTTTTATTGAGGTGTGGGACATGAGGGCTATTCTTTAGGTGGGATGTCTGTTTTAATAACTTTATTTGAAAATTAAAATCCCTTTCCTAACTTTTTTTTAATCATTCCAAATTCTTTTATTCCTGCAACTCCCTTAGAACATAGGTTCTGAAACCCTGTAATTTCTGATTATGTGACCATTTACAATGGGAATGAGTATTCTCAAAAGCAACTTGAATTAGGAGATTTGAAATGAACATGCATCACTGGGCTATTAAATCTGGGATGCTGTTTTTCCCTTTCTGCTTGAATTAAGCTTCATGATTTTGATAAAAGATATGATCTAGGGATCCAGTATGATTTATATTCAATTTGTAATAAGAATGTAATCTTAAAATGTTTAATGAGAGTCACATAAACTGCTTGGTTCAAAGAAGAATAGAATAACTTCATCTGAATTGGGGTATTCCTATTAAAACTGGACTATTGTGGCAATATTTAAAAAATGATTTTTGAACTGCTGGTTTCTGTCAAGATGGGGATGTTTTCTGACAAAATGGGCTCAGTAGTATGCACAGTGAAAATAGGAAATGGTCTACAGAAGATATTATTTATCCTTCATTGACCAACCCAAAGGGGTCAATGTGGTTGGTTGGGCTGGTCTCAACAGGCTAATTAGTACAATCAAGACTATTTTGGCGGGATCTATTTAAACAAAATTAGTTTGAGACCATTTTGAAGTTCTGGAAATTTCAGAGTAAACTACAACCATTCTCAGCCGCATTTCCTGGAAGAACTCACAGTAAATAAATTGGTGGGATCCATTTCTCTTCAGCAAGAGAATAGTAGTAAATAATAACAAAGGGTTTGACTCAAACAAAGGTTCACTTCAAACCTGGCTCTAACACTTAGTATCTCAGTAACAATTCTGTTCTTCAATGTCCTTAAATGCAAAATTGGGATAATAGCAATGATCACATGTTGTAAGAATTAAATGTGATAATTTCTGTATAGTCTGTTGATTATTCCACAAGTGATAGCTATTTTTACCAATCTTTCCTAGCATCTTATTCCAGGACAAATATGCTTATTAATATATAACAATGATAGAAAGAAACCCCTTTGGTATAGGAATATAATATGAATGTCACTCGGTAGTAAGTATCACCTGGGTAGAATCTCTACAAATGCCAAGTAATTGCTATTTATTTACCTTATAATATTATCTTACCCCTTTTAACTTTGAGCCGGCTATATTTTCTTATCTGCCTAAATAAATACCTAAACTCCCTCTTGGTTCTTGCTTCTTTTCATCTCTTTCAACCTGCTTTCATGAGAAAGGAAAACAAGTAAGCCTCTGGTTAAGTCTGAATATCTAGGCAAATTATTTGTAAAGCAACTAATAAAGAAATTACTTAGTTACTTAAATATTAGGATCACCCCACAAGAAACACAGTGAGTACTTAACTATATAAATGACATGTCAAAACCCCGAAGATGGTAGAAAGTATAGAAATACAAACTGTTTCTAGGAAAGGGAGAATATAATTCAACAAGGATTTTCAATGAACCCAGTGGTTGCTTACCATTAGCTAAATCCCATTTCTGCATTCCTGATATTATATCCCAGTGATGTGGTTTTCATGTATGGGTAAATGTGTCTGTGTGCAATCTCCCTCTCATGCTCCTTACATGCTGTAAGTCTCCTGAGGTCAGGTAGTTTCATTTCCCTTGGATTTGCTATTGTGCTTTTCACATAGAAGCCCTTGGTAAATCTTTGAGGCTTAGTAATACTAGGATAGCAGCTTCGGGAACAGATATATCTTTTCACATCCTTACAGCAATAACTCACCAAAGATTTCTTCCACTGATTTACATTAGAGCCCATTAAGAAAAGTACTTTTCCAGAACACTGAACAGCATTATTCTGCTTGCTTGAGGTCAACATGTTTCCTAACATGACTAGCTGATGTTTTTCCTTTCTAAATGTCTCTGGATCGCTAATTATAGATTTCCTACATCCTTAATCACATTCCATCACTTGAAACCAGTGATTTGAGATACTTATGATTACTCCATTTATCAGAAAAAGCAGTGGCAATATGCAGGTTTAAAGGCTCAGCACATGGCAGAAGACATGGATCATTTACCAGATTGTATTATACTTTTTAGATTGATAATTCTAAAAGTTGCATTAAAGAGCCATAAAATAATTCAACACAAGTATCCTTTGGTATTAGTTATAAAGGAAATATAACCAACCTTTGATTTCCTGGACCTCGATGCCAGCCTTTTTAACAGATCGATGTTCCATTTCTGTAACAGCAATGCAAGAAGAGAAAAATCACAATCTCTAAAAAGAACATTTGAAAACTTAAATTTGATATTCATTTTATTCAGTAGAAAACATTTAGAAATTACTCATCATATATATTACTATATTAGAAAAGAGTCCAACACAAACCATAAATTGGTTGTTGGGTCCACAAATCTTGTGTAAAATCTCCTAGGGAAAGCGGAATAGTATCTTTAAGAACTTTATGAATGAGGTTTTCCTTTTGGAGTCCATAATATATTGCATTGTTTCTGAAATATCGAGTAGTTACATTTGATGTAGCCGAAATCTTAGCTGACTACTAATTCTGCCATGTTGGATTATCAGTCTTCTACCTGACAAAAATGAATTTGACTAGTTAAACACTAAAATGCAAATTAAACTTGTTTAGTCTCCAGTGAAATCTTACTGTTCAAAAGGTACTATTTTCCAGATTTATTATGCTCTGGGTTATGCCGAGGGCTTCTTATTTTGAAGTTGTATGCTATGTTATAGGGCTTATCAATTAGAGGTTGCTCAAAACCACTTGGGAAGGCTTTACAAACTATATTCTATTATTCCTCTTCTTTCTCTAAATCTTGAGGGGACTAGCCATGTGTATTCTTAAGGTTTAGTTATGAGGTGTCTCCCAAAAGCTCATGTGTAAGACAATGCAAGGTAGTTTAGATGTAAAATGACTGGGTTATAAAACCTTTAACCTACCTAAGTAGGTCATTAGGGGCATGCCTTTGGGTTTATATTTTGTCTGTGGTGAGGAGAGCTAGCTCTCCCTGCTTCAATTTTCAGGTGCGATGTCCTCTCCTGCTTTCCTTTGCCACACTATTCCACTATAATTATCGGCCTCACCTCAGGCCTCAAGGAATAGAGTCAGACATCTATGGACTGAGGCCTCTGAAACTGTGAGCCCCCAAATAAATGTTTCTGCCTCTGAAATTTTTCTTGTCAGGTCTTTTGAAAAAGCTGACTAAAACATGTATTTTGAAAATCCTCCCCAGATGACTCAGATATGCATCTCTGTTGAGTATCAACCACTGGGGTGTTTGTTATAAATGGTCTTAGACTAGAATCTTGGTGAGTTAAAGAATCATATTCTTATTAGAAAAAAAAAGTGAAGGTATTGTCTAAATTTCTGTAGTCTTTCCCATATTTAAAAATATTTAAAGGATTTTTTTGTTCTACAAATTCTGAATTTAGTCATACAATTGGGGATTAGCCATCTATCTTTGCTCTTTTGTCTGCCCTACTTTTAGGATACTCTTTGAAGATACAGGTAGTGAAAGCCATATATATATATATATTTTTTTTTTTTGAAAGCCATATTTTCAGGGGGACTGTGAAGCTACTTCTGTGGTGGAGTATTCCACAGGCATCTACATGTACTCTATTATAACTGGGTCTTATTACTAGTTAAATTTACTCAAAGTATAATGCTGAATACAGTAATTAGCAAATTGGGCTCTAAGATCTATATTGCATCTGATTAAAGGCTTTGGATTCCTGGGTTTATTTTTTCTTTCTTATATTTTTTTTCTTATTACAATTAAATTTCTTTTCTTCATCAAATTTATATGTTCTTATTAGTTCTCTACTGAATAATACCTGTTGCATCTCCTCATACCTCAAATTTATCATCCTCAGTTCTTTTCCTTATCTTTACTTTATCCTGCTGTTTGTACACTACCATGTTTAAAAACTCTGTGAACATTTATATTTGTGGTTTCAGTGCACTTATATTTAAAAAAAATTCTTGTCTCTAGCCTCAAATCAGGAGCTAGTTTGATATGTTTTTTAAGAATCAGAAATAATATCAAAATTGCAATTATAAAATTACAAAACTAACCAGCTAGATCCTGACAAAGCAAATTTGTCCCCAGACAAAATTTTGAGTTACACGAAAAAATAGCAATTCAGTATGTGAATTCAGGAGAAAGCTGAACCCTAAATGGAAATGTAAAATACTTCCTGTTGGGAATAATATGTGTCTGACACAGATGCTGGCTTCCCTAGATGCTCAACAGCTCCTGAGAGCTAAAGAGCCATGTGTGGAGTGATGCCTCATGGAAACAAGTCATTCTGCTTTGCCAAAGCCATCTCTTCCTTCTGGAACTAAGCTGGAATTAACATTGGCTTTTAATGTAACAGACATTACTTCAGGCGTCAAGAATTTCCTGTGGAATATCTGTGGAAACAAGGGGATAACTGCCAGGAAAAAAAAAAACAAAACAAAAAAATGTTTCTCTCTACTTTCTAAAAATTAATTTAGTCCTTGAAATGCATACCAAATAGATTTTTAAACAAATGTCTTATAGCTTGATTTCCTACTACTATCACTAAAAGGAGAAAGTAATGTAAATGCTTCTGTTTCACTTTTTTTCTTTTTTCCCCAGTACTGGGAACTGAACCCAGGGCTTCACACATGCAAGGCAAATGCTCTACCACTGAGCTAAATCCCCCACACTTATTTTGCATATTTTTAAGCAATAAAATGGAGGGAAAATGTGGACAACAATATTGTAAAAGACTTACTTTCATTCAAGGTGAACTTCCACACGGTGTTTATGTGAGCGTCTCCAATGTACACGGTCCCATCTTCAGATGCAACAATATCATGAGGCATGTCAAAGTGCTGCCAAAATATAAAGGCACATATTAGGGTGGTGAGCCTTTGCTTGAATTTATGTTTGAGTATAACTCTAACCAAGGCAACAATAATTCCCAGCAAAGCAACTCTAGACCAAGTAATTTACTCATTCAATCATTGGGTCTTGACTTTGATGGGCATAATTCTAAGCACTGGGAAATGCTAACAGACCCTCACTGCTGACTTTTAATTCTTTTAAAAAGTGAAAATTTACAAGCAGTTTGTTTTTTAACTGCTGTTTAGTGTTTCATTACCTACCTAATTCTTTATATTTATTGTTGCCTTTGTGTTTCTTCTACCTTTTAATCATCAAATTTGCCTTTCTCCATCTATATAAGTGAAAAGGACCAGGTAACAATTTTGTTATTCTTATCAAGCTATCATGAGTTAACTTAAAAATCATTTTACATTATTGATAAGGGGGTTATTTTAAAGATCCAGGGCATTTAGATTATTTCTGATATGCATACTAGGATATATGCAGTGATGTGGGGTTTTATATTCTTGAAGTCTAGTGTGTGCAATATTTTTAGTTAGCAGAGGAAACAAACTGAGTGCTACTTCCAAGAACTTCATGTACTTTTATACTTAATTCAGATATTTTATTTTTTAATGTTTTTCTTCATTTTACGTCATCCTCTCATTCATGAGGACCCAGGAGATAGAGAACACTTTATGTGACTCAGGGTTACTAAGCTGTTTCCTTATAATGTGCTACTGCAGCTTCCAAAAGTGCTTGAGGTCCACCAGTTGTCAGGACATGGATTTTTTTCCTTTACCTTTGCAGCCAACAGGCCTGCCTGAATTCACGGTTCTCAAAATTGTGTCTAGTAAGTATGAACAAAACACTCCCTACATTGTGGACTCATCAGCCAGCAAATACCCACCTTAGCGTACTGAGTACAAAGGACACTAAGGAATCCAGCTGCTGTTCTTCACTCATTTCAGGACTGGCAGAGAAATATGTGCTTTGTAGATACTATTATGTTTTAGAAACGGGAAAAGTTTTGTCTTAAGAAAAATCGAAGAGCTATGTCAATGAGGCCCATTCCTTCATATTATCACACAAATTGGGACAAACATTTAGAGAAGGACAAAGAGTCAGAAATCGAAATGTTGTCATATTGAAAGCTCACAGGTGTGTCATAAACCTTCATCTTTATTTTGAGTTTAGCTAATGGCAATGAACTTCCAAATTACAGCAGTTCCTATTCTAGAATTTTATTCTATATTATAAAAAGTTACATTATAATAACTTTTAGAAACTGCTATGCAAAACATAGTTGTAACATACCCCAGATTTCCTAATAGAAAAAAAAAATACAATGGTGAGGAAGTAAAGGTGAGGGGAGAATATGTGAGTATCTATTGGCTAATGCCTTTGTTTTAAATAAATCATGGTATATCATAAATTCAAATCTATAATAATAACAAACTTCTTTCAGTGGCTCTCAAACTGATCTGGAAAGCCAAGGTTTTTATTGGAAGTAGTTTGGAACCATTGTAGGGATTCAGGGTCAGGCTTAGTGGGTGGGACCTCAGGACCTCTATTCCTATTGTAATCAGAGAAACTCAGCTATATTTTTTTCTTTATTAGAGAATTATAGTTATTCATACTAGTTGGGCTTATCCTGAAAAAAATCATACATGCATAAAATTTGGTTAACTTTTTAATGAACTATTCTACTTCTCTGTGTTACCTGAAACAGGGAATTATATTGTTGAGTTTTAGGAATAAATATAAGATTTCAAAGTTGGACAAATGTAAAGTCTTCTAATGCAGGCTTTGAAAACTCCTCTCTTGAGTTACCTCTAGCAAAATAAAACTGACGAGAGAAAATAATGGTGGCATCTTCCTGGGGCATCAAGTGAAGAAGTCCCAGGCGGCCTGCTCACAAAATCACATTTTAAAAATTCATAAGGAATTTGTGTTCTGCTCCATATCACAACTATGCACACTTTTATGCAAGAATAATCTTTAAACCTACTTTACTTTTAAGTAAAGTATTTTTCCTAAGAACTTTTACCACATTTATGTTGTGATTTAATATAGCCCTTGGCAAATACGTATCTCAGGAATTAAAAGGTTAAGTGCATTTTTAGAGTTAGAAAAACCTAGGTTTGAGATCCAAGTATGCCACTTATAATCTATCTTTGGACAAGTAATTTAATTTATGTGTGAATCTTTCAACTTAAATATTGTCAAATACTATATAATTCTAATCTCCAATGTGAAAGTTGGAGAAATAACATGAATCTGGGCTTACTGCGCCATTCTTTTTATTTTTCTCTTTTGGGATAGAGGTGTGGGGATCATGCCCTTTCTTTTTCACATTAGATTCCTTGCAGAAGAAAGAAGACAAAAATTCCATTCTGAAGGGTGTGTGAGAAAGCAGACGATGAGGGACATCATCGTCATTAAATTATGAAGAGAAGAAACTAGTGGATGACTATGTGTGTTTTGTACTCGTAGTTTTTTGACAGCATTTCACAGATCATCTTCATGGTCCTATTATCTTAATTTCCCTGAATAAACATAAAGATGGAGCTCACAGATTCAGAGGTAAACAGTTCTATAGAATCCAATCATGAAAGAGGGAGACCTGAAATATGTGAGGAGATATGGATATGCACAGAGACACAGACACATTATATAAAATTTGACCTTTGACTTGAAGAACAAATCTCTTCTTAGAAGTCCATACACCTATTATTATTTCCTTCACCCAATTTTTTATGATGATAATCTAATTAAATGAAAATTCTGAGAGATTTGTTCATGAATTTCAGTTTACTGAGTGAACATAAAGGAAAAGCAAATCTCATCTGTTCAAGTTTGCTGTACTGACTCCCATATTGTACTCATTCATTGCTGAATGTCTGGTGAGTGCTGATGTTTAGGCACAATGTTTTCTGAAATTTTAATTCAAGGTTGTTCAGATTCTTACACCAGTAAGGTTCATTTAGAGTTTGGCCTCTTGCTTAGCATATAGTTTTGATTTCTAAAGGCATATTTTAGTTAAAAGTTAATATTCTAGTTGACACAGTACAACATCATTAAGATAAAAACATAAACACTCTATTAACACCAAGTGAAGACCTGAAAGAAAATAGAGTTGTGGGGATCATGCCTTTTCTTTTCCACATTAGATTCCTTGCAGAAGAAAGAAGACAAAAATTCCATTCTGAAGGGTATATGAGAAAGCAGACGATGAGGGACATCATCGTCATTCCTTAGATTCCTTAGAGAAGAGACTGGGTAGGGAGGAAGAGCAGGAGAAGAAGATTACCTCTAGGTAGGGAAGAGAGGTGGGAGGGAAAGGGAGGGAGAAGGGGAATTGCATGGAAGATGGAAGGAGACCCTCATCGTTATACAGAATACACGTATGACGATGTGAGGGGGAAAAAAAAAGTGTTTCACATTAGTTTGGGTAGAGAGAAGTGATGGGAGGGGGATAGGAAGGACAGCAGAATAAAATAGACTTTATTATTGCTGTATGTATATATGTGACAGCATGACCACTGTGATTCTGCAACCTGTACACTCAGAAAAATGAGAAATTATACCTCATCTGATTCAAATGTATGATATGTCAATATCATTGTACTATCATGTGTAACTAATTAAAACAAATACAAAAAAGAAAAAAAAGAAACTGAGGGATGACTCTGTGTACTTTGTATTCTTCACCAATAGATATGAGAAAGTTACCTCATAAGGACACAAATTAGCAAAGATCTGAAACACTATGAAAGCAAAATATGTATCATCAATGTAATGAATTTTCTTCTGACAACTGCTATGATTTGATATTTAATTGCTTAATGCTTTTCAGAAGAAATAGTTCTGTGAAAATTTTATTTGTGAAATACAAACAGAAACCCTAAGAAAAAAGCTTGTGTTGGAATCTTTAGTTCAGACTCACTTTGGTTTGATTTGTATACTTTAATTTTTGCTAAAAGCTCCATTGTAGAAGAGGCTGTGTCCACTGTCATTTGGCACTCTTTGTCATCATCAGTATTTGGGACAATATCTGACACAAAGCAGGTACTTAGTTCATACCTTCTCCAATGAAATGTGATAAACCCAGACTTCCAGTAGCCTAACATTAATTTCTAAATATTGAGGCCTTTTAAAGTTCTTTTTTTTAAAAAAAATTGACCAAACTTGGTATCTTATACTCTGTCTGATGGCTTAAGATAGTTGCATTTTGATCCAAGTAACGTCAATGACTACATATTTTGAAAAATAATGCTTATTTGAGTATTTTAGCTGGCTGAACTTTCTAAAACTGGTGTACCACAAACACATTCCTGCAGTGTATGTGAACATTGTGATCACTCTGGCAATCATACTGTAGAAAACATGCACTGGGAAGACAGTCTATGTAAACACTGAGCCATAGTCACTGTGTGTGTAAAAAGCACTATTTCTAGAAAAAACAGTGGCAAACTTTTTGTGAAGCCAAAACCACACTTTAGGCTCTGACCTAAACTAAGTCTTTAGAACTTAAATAAATTCCAGGAAGTGCTATTTTCAAGCCTTTCTGCTTAGCAAAGTCACAATGATTAAAAAAAAAAAAACAGAGAGAACACGATTTCTGCTAGATCTAAGAGAATTATACATGTACATTTAACATGTGGTGTCTTCACTACTTGTATTAAACCAGGAAAAAAATACTTTTTGGTATTCTAACTATAATATATTTAAATGTGCTACAATATCTAAAGTCTAATAACAACCTGGGGACTGAATGTAGAGCTCAATTTCATCTGCAGAAATAGATCTAAGAACAAATAAGGACATTTATTCTAAATAAAACATCATAATAGTATACTCCTATCAACATAGCTAAGAAAGTTTTATCAAATCATCTAAAAGTTTTTAAAGATTTATTCAAGATTCATATTTCAGTTTTATTCTCATGAAAATTAAAAACACAGGCAATGTGTGTGAATACCTTGCGAAGTGGCTTGAAGACATCTATAATTTCCCCAGTAGAAAAGTTCATCACAAATCCTTGAAGAGGTTCTTGGTCCCCAAAGAAGGGCTTCCCATTCACTGCAAAGAGCAAACCTGTGACACACATTTAGTTAGTCTTTCTCTAAAATACAGATTGACTGCTTTCAAATATATGCATGTACATTATACAAATAAATAATCCATTTATGTTTAACCTAGTAAAAAGTTGAAAATGAAATACTAAAAAAAGTTGCCTCCTACATAACCATATCAGGGGCAAACTAGTTAAAGAACTAAGCTTATAAGGGAAAAACCAGAAATTGGAGGGTTTGCTGTACTTAGAAAGACAACAGAAATCGGGAATACATAGTGATCGACACATACATATACTAACATGTACATATAGATATTATAGGCATCCTATATAGGAACTGGGAAAAGTTAGATTATTTAAGTCAATCATTTGGGATGTCAAATCATTTGAAAAACATGTAAAATATGTATTATCTGCCTTAGCTGTAAGGAGAGTCAGAAAGAAATATGCAAAGAAAGTAAGTGAAGTTACAGTATAAATAGAATAAATTTTAGTTTACCTTAGTTTAGTACTAGGGATAAAACCTAGATGTGCTTTACCACTGTATATATCCCTAGCCCTTTTTATTATGTTTTTAAAATTCTGAGACAAGATCTCCCTATGTTGCTCAGGCTGGCTTCAAACTAGCAATCCTCCTGCAAACTAGCAATCAGTCTCCCCAGTTGCTGGGATTAGAGGTGTGCACCCACACCAATGTTCAGCTGAATAATCTGATTTTAAACAACTGGGATTTGAAAATGTGAGATACATATTTTGAACTATGAAAGATATTTTTCACTAAGTGAATATTTTATGACTATGTATATTTTATGAATATACTTTGTAGTAAAATTATATTTCTTAGTATGGTAATGTTCAACTGAAATAATAGAAATAGTTATGTTTTGGTTAAATAAACAATCCAGATGTTTGTATATGACATTTTCAGTGATTTAAAACATATTCAAAAATACATAGCACTAGGACTGGGTGTGTCACTCAGTAGAGAAGTGGTTGTCTAGCATGCAAGAGGCCCTGGGTTTGATCCCTAGCACCACAAAACAATAAAAAGTATGTATAGCCCTAAATCACTGTTGAAAATATTTCACCTTTATGTAAGTATTACAGATTTTTTTTACCATATCATACTGTAAAATAAAAATATAAACATCAATTACTGTTGTTGAACATTATACAGATAATGTATAATTTCTTTTGCTCAGATTTTGTTTTTAACCAGATTTCCATTTAATTTTCTCTTATATTTATTTTTGTTCTCTATTAACTTGATCACTTTCTTTATTAAGTGAATGGTCCTGACAAATAATTCTTTAAATGTGAGGTAAAATGAACCAGAGTGTTTTTTCGTGGTTTATTAATGAAAATCTTTCCTTCTTGGGGAAGATAATCTTGCTCCCTATCCAGTCACCTACTTCATGTCCTAAACAAAATGGGTTTACTTGGGAAGATAATAGCCAAGTGAACCTTTCACAGTATAAAATATGTAACTATTATAGGGATGATTATAAAGAGTCAATGCTATTTAATATAAGTATAGACACATTTTGCAACATATATTTTTAAATTGTGTATAAATTTTATATTTTAAGTTGCTTGGCATTTATTATTTAAGGAAATCTTATGCTATGTTATAATATGAATTATGTATATCTTTTTTTTTGAGAGAGAATTTTTAATATTTATTTTTTAGTTTTCGGCAGACACAACATCTTTGTTTTGTATGTGGTGCTGAGGATCGAACCTGGGCCGCATACATGCCAGGAGAGCGTGCTACCTCTTGAGCCACATCCCCAGCCCTAATTATGTATATCTTTTTAAGTTTGGATTACTTCTCAAATTTCTTTTGATATTTCTATTTTTTGAGGGGGGGTATCGAGGATTGAACTCAGGGGCGCGCAACCACTAAGCCGCATCCCCAGCCCTATTTTGCATTTTATTAAGAGACAGGGTCTCTTTCAGTTGTTTAGAATCTCTCTGTTTCTGTGGCTGGCTTTGAATTTGCAATCCTCCTGCCTCAGCCTCCCGAGACAATGGGATTATAGGCTTGTGCCTCTGTACCTGGCTGAAATTTCTTAAAGTTAATAAAATATATTTGAAAATAAAAAACAAAATTATATTGGTTATTTCTTCTAGTATTTAGACATAGCCTCACTTATTTAATATGTTTATCTTATTTTAAAAATTGGCTACCACTTCTAAAAAAGATATGAAACAGAAATGTTTTGAATGCTGATTTTATCAGACATATACCATCTGTTGATGATGTATGAAGACAATATTAATCGTGTAATAACTAGAGCAGATGATCATAGTTAAGAAAAAATGAAAATCAATATTTGGGAACATTTAAAACCCAATACAAACAGCTGTTAAATCTTTTTAAGTTCTTCATTATTTCAGTACAAGGAATAGTGGCACTTGAGTTGAAAATGATTTTCAGTGCACTAACAATTTTAAGACACTTTAAGATATGATATAGAATTAACCCCTCAATAAGAAACAGATTTATTTTAAAAAGCAGGTAAAGGCAAATAATTTTTTAGGATAGAGTATAGTATAATAAAAACATACATAAAAAAGATGAAATACCTGGTATATAGGAAATTGCAAACACATTTCTTCCAAATGATGCATGCTTAATCTCTCTCACAAATTCTTTGGTGTCAGTTTTAAAACACTGGATCCGACCATTTTCCCTGTCTGCCACACACAACTGGCGCAAATGAGGTACAAGGGCCAAGCTGTGAGGAACACTGAACTGGCCAGGTTTAGGACTGCTCCCTGAAGACTCTATGGAACAAAGGAAAGCCTCATATATACAATTTGTAAAATTATTCAAAGTCTGACTCTACACTTTTGCAATTTTACAAATTCATGATAGGAAACATTAGATATCTGAAAATAAAAAAAAGTAAAGTGGTTTAAAAGTTTATTTCATAATGTCCCTCACTACAAATATCTAAATATTTTTGGCAGAAGCATTCTTTCTCTCTTATAACACGTGTGGGAGAGAGAGAGAGACAGAGAGAGAAAGAGAAAGAGAGAGATATGAAGCCAAATGGATGCATCCAATAGCCCTGTTTTCTTTGCTGTAGAGGAGAATTACATCCTAAAAAATGTGAGAAGTGGCAAATGTCTGGTTCCTAGTGATAATGGCTAAAAATTACAATTAGAAATGAAGAGTATTTTGGGTACCTTCTCCCCACTGTGTGATGAACTTTCCAGTTGGTGAAAACTGCACAATCCGGCTGTTGCAGTAACCATCTGACACATAGATGGCTCCAGTGCCTGGATCCACAGCCACATCAGTGGGCTGGCAGAAGTGATTTTGATCACTTCCTGGTTGCATGCTCCTTCCCAAGACTAAGAGAGGGCCTTCTTTACTGTTTGGATCCAGTTTGAATACCTTTTAAAACATGAGCAAGAGCTTTATCTACTTTATTGATGACCATTGACACACACCCAAATTTCCACAAGCAATTAAGAGTATTAGCTCCCAGAGAATTACTTAAAAGGAGGTACTTTTTATAACTGGACAGGACCCTAGAAATCACCTGCTGTGATTCCTTCATTGCAGAAATAGGCATATTGAGAGGAAGTGATTTGCTCAAGGCCATCCAGTAAATAAATAGTGAATAGAAACCAGTATGTGGAAAGGCTACTGTGCCCTCTCTGTGCTTCTTTCTTCTCTTTCCTTAGCTAACATGACAATGATCTCTAGATAATACAACAGGACAAGAAATAAAGGTTTACTGATGAATGTTGAAGACTGTTGAGAGACTTCACTTAATGACTCATAGTGAAATCTGTGTTCTAGTCCTCCTCCCCACTAATTTTCCTATTTCTTTGCCACATGTATTATACTTAAACTTGTCTTCTGGGGTGAAAGACCTTAAGATATTCTGTAACTGAAGTACAACTTTTCCAAAAAAGGACAAAAATATTTATTTTTTTATTGATAAATTGTATTTACTAGAGACCTTGCTTCCATTTATTGAAAATAAAGATGGTAAAACGTAAGTGACAGAAATAAAAATAAGAAATAGAAATAAAATTCAAGGATAGAGGAAATAAAATCAAATGTAGAAAGCCAAGGTGCTTCAAGGGCCCACAAAGATGGGCTTCTAATGAAGCTCCACAACTGGCCATAAACAATCTTCCAACCCAAGGGGGAAGAGTATCTTCATAATTTACATATTACCTTTTGCTTGCATGAAGTGCTAGAAAAAAAATTGAAGATGTGGATTGATATGGACTGAATGTGTGTGTCTCTCAAATTCATATGTTAAAATCCTAAGCCTCAATGTGATGATATTAGGAAATGGGCATTTTGGGAATCAATTAGGTCAAAAGGGTGAAGACCTGGTGAACAGGATTAATGCCCTTGTTAGAAGAGACAAAGAGCTTGCTCTCACTCTCTCTTTCCACTATTTAAGGATACAATGACAAGTTGACAGTCTGTGACCCAGAAGAGGGCCCTTACCAGATCCCCACCATGCTGTCGCCCTGATCTCAGACTTTCATATCTAGATCTGTGAGAAATATATTTCTGTTGTTTACAAGGCACCAAATCTAAGGTCCTCTGTAATAGCAAGCTAAACTGAGCAGAACATGGTTGATCCAATTCTTGTTTTAATGTTATTAAGTCACAGAAAAAGACCTAGATAACTTCAGACCTTTCTAGAGTTTAACCCTGTTATCTTCTATTTGAATACCACTCAATGGGGAGATTACCTGATGGAGAGCCACATCTGTGACCCAGTAATTTCCATCTTTGTCTATACTCAAGCCATGTGGCAAGTAAAACCTGCAAAATAAAAATTACAGTCTTAATTATATATTTATTCTCTAAGTATATGTAAGAGTAGTTTGTTTGTAATTAATCCTTCTATTTAATCTTTTAAAGCCATACACATTTATAAGTTAATAGATTTATATTATTATAGAAAATGAATTGTTAAAAGAACATAATAATAATGTCATAATATAGATTTCCTTGTGACAAAGCTTAAGCAGCATTTAATCAATCATATGAAAATCTATATAAACGAAGCTTATATGAGAACTATAAATATTATACAATATGTTATATTAAATAACAATATCAAATTAAAAACAAATTTTGATCATAAATATTAACATTTTAGAAATATGTATAAAAGAAATTTTCTGGAGAAATTTGATTTTCATAGAATGAACAGGTAAAATATACTGCAAAAATATAATGTTAATATGAAATAGTAAAAATATGACTCTAACTTTTTTAAGAGTGCCCCAAAACAACAAAACATAAAGAAAACAACTTTCAGTAGGGCCGTGATCATCCAGACCAAGTGAAGTGGTGAGCTAGAAAACCATTAATTTATTTAGCCAATTAATGTGGGTGACTTGAGTAAGAATTATACACTGATGTGGACAGAGGCCTGCAGGTTTAAGGAACATGAACAGAGTTAATCAGTACAAGGATGGTATGTTAAGGTTATTCTGGTCAAAGGATATCTGACAATCTACAAGCCTCATCTGTAAGTTTCTAGGCTCCTGGTGTGGGCACCAGTTTCCGGCTCCCACCCTGGCCCATTCTTCCATGGGCCAAGATGGTAACACTCTGATCTCAACTAACTAACTGAACTAAATCACTGTTTTGGCTATAAGAAGTAAGGGCTATGATTTGCTTTGAACACTAACATCCCACTGCCGGCCAAGTTGATTTAGCAGCAGTTGTTCCACCTTCCCTCTTAATTCCTTTCTGGGATGACGGTGCCTCTGAGTAATGGATACAGCTCCAAAGAGACAGGCTCAAAGACAAAGTAGTACAGCTGGTATTAGAATTTGGCCCCTGATTCATCATCTGAGAATATTACAGAAAATTCTGAGTCTCATTATTACCATCTCCACAAGCAGCTGCATTCAAAGCAGTGGCTTGCTGCCTTTCAAAGAGCTGGCCTTCCCTGTGCCTAAGCAGATGGAGTCGAGTATAGTTCCTGAGGCTGCCAGGTTACAATGGTTGAGGAGACTCTAAGCAGGTGTCCCTTTCTTTCAATGACCATGAATATCAGCCAACATTTTTTTGGCTGTCAAATGCCATCTAGGAATAAGACCAAATAATGAATGGCATTCAGAGCCAAATTACATATGTATGCTAAGGAAAGCTAAAAATGATATTTGTTTAGTCTTCACATTTAGATGAGAATAGAGCATTTTTTCTTATCACTGATTACTTGATGCATTTAGTATGTAAATTTTCTGTTAAAAAAGTTTCTTTTAGTATCAAATCGAGCTGACCAGCATGTGTATCAGTGGCTTTAATCTATTCTTTTTTTAAAGTTTCAGATTGACACATTACCATTGTGTGTGTGTGTGTGTGTGTGTGTGTGTGTGTATGGCATACAATATGACATAATGATATATGTGTATAATGTACAAGGATTAGCCAGGGGTGATGATGCACTCCTTCTATCTAAACTATTTGGGAGTTTGAGGTAGGAGGATCACAAATTCAAGGCCAGACTGTATAACTTACACCTTGTTTCAAAACAAAAAATAAGGACTGGGATATAGCTCAGTGGCACAGTACCCCTGGGTTCAATATCCAATAAATAATAATAATAATAATAATAATAATAATAATAATAATAATAAAGTGCCATGATTATATTAAGCTAATTAACATATCCATCACCTCAAATACTTTTTGTGGGATAGTATTTGAAATTTATTCTTATAAATTTTAAAATGGGAAGGAAAAGGATATAAATACAGGTTTCCCAAAAGAGGAATTTTTGAAAGCTTCCCAGATGATTCTAATAATCAGTCAAGGTTTAGAACCACTTATTTAGAAAATAAAAGATGAACTGGCCCAATTAGTCTCCTACTTTCTTAAGGGGAGCTGTATAGCTGAATGAAGCTGGCTGTCTGTGGACTGAGACCTATAAAACTGTGAGCCCCCCAAAAAACTTTTTCAAGATTCAATGGTACATTTTATACAATGCATACAGTACAAGTGTTAGTAACAACATATGCCATTTAACTCACAGGTTTTTCCCACTGGAATGGAGTACTGCAGCATTATTTGGATCAATAACAAGAATGGTGTCTTCTTCAATTGGTCCAAGTCCTCTTTGTTGGTAAACAAACTTGCTGTCAAAAGAGCTAAACAAAACACATTAGAATGAAAATAAACAACCAGAAACTCAAGTGACCTTTCACTTGAGATTCTCAAGAGACCCAAAGAAGGGCTGAGATTCAAATGACTTCATTCTTGTCTCTTGGGTTATGATATATACCATTAGCTATTTAGGGTGGTCAATGGAGCTGTGGCATTGGTTTTATAGGGGAAATGTAGTCTCAGATCCTCCAAGCCTGAATCTGCATGTTCACAGAACCCTGGAAGACTAGGAAACACTCACTAAATCTAAATTTTTAAAAGCTGTCCAAATTTTATAATTCAACAGATAATCTTTCAAATTGCAAAACAAAGTGTAACTTATTTTCTTTTTCTGTAATGATAATAACAGTAGGAGGGTAGTGATAAAAATATGTTATTATGCATGCTATAGGTACATGTGAACACATTATAAGGATATCAACAGAATGTCAAAAATGTTTAAAAACCAAAACCAATTTATTTTAAACAAAAATATGCTTAATAACAGAAAAAATTTTCCATATAACACAACAGCTTTACTATGGAATAATTAACTAAAAAACTTAAGATGAATATGTGAATTTCTGCTTTTTAAGTCAGCACCTTTGTTATTATAAAACTTATGAATACACATGTTCACATATGTTTTAAATTTATATTTCTATCTAAATTGCTAGTAATATATTTTCTTCAATTGACAACTGTCATAGACATTATACTTATTTCAGTGCCTGTTTGAGAAATTACAGTAGTCTGTCTTTATTTTTATTTTTGTAGTTGTAGATGGACAGCATGCCTTAATTTTATTTGTTTTTTATAGGGTGCTGAAGATTGAACCCATTGCCTCACACATGCGAGGCAAGTGCTCTGCCACTGAGCTACAGCCCCAGTTCCTGTCTTTATTCTTGAAATAAACCTTCCAAGACTCTAGTGGATGACTGAAACCAAACATAATACCAAGTCCTATATTTATTATGCTTTTCACTGTACATACATATCTATGATAACATTTTTTATAAATTAGTCACAGTGAAAGATTAACAAAAATAACTAACAATAAAGTAAAATATAATAATATATTGCAAAAAATGCCCAAATCACTACTGTGATGGTTTGGATGTGAAGTGTCCCCCAAAAGCTCATGTGTGAGACAATATAAGAAGTTTTAGAGGAAAAATGATTGGGTTGTGAGAGCCTTAACCCAATGAATGAATTAATTCCCTGATGGAATTAACTGGTAACCAAATCAGGTAGGGTATGGCTGGAGGAGGTGGGTCCCTGGGAGAGACACTTTGGGGTATATATTTATATCTGGAAAGTTCTTAACTTCCTGATCATCATGTGAGCCACACTCTTTTGCTATGATGTTCAGCCTCACCTAGAGTCCTGAGGAATGAAGCTGGCTATCTGTGGACTGAGACCTCTAAAATTGTGAGCCCCCAAATAAACTTTTCCTCCTCTAAAATTGTTCTTGTTGGGTCTTTTAGTTGCAGCATAGGGAAAAAAAAAGCTAAATAAAACAACTACTCTTGAACTTTGGGGCCATTATTAAGTAAGAGAAGGGTTAGCTTAACACAAGCACATGATACCTGCATAGCCAGCCTGATAACCAAGACATACACGAGTTGACTATTGAAAGGTAGCAGATCTAGCATAGGTACAATGGAGAAAGGGATAATTCACATTCTGGGAAGGACAGAGGGAGAGCTCATCAGGCCCCTCAGAACACTGTATAATTTAAAATGACTAATTGTTTATTTCTGTAATATCCTACATAATATTTTTGGATCACGGTTGACTATAAGTAACTGAAGCCATGAAAAAACAACAAATAAGAGAGAAAAACTGTATATGTCCATGGAAAGAATGACAAAGTCTTCTAATCCAAGCTTATGTAATATGAGGGTAAATGTATGAAACACCAAGAGAACAACTTATATTTTTAAAACAAAATATTGTATCATTACATAGACATGTACATAAACGTGTGTGTGTGTGTGTCTGTGTGTGTGTGTATTTCAGCTAGAGGAAGTCAATGGATGATCAATGCATATTTCTGTAAAATATTTCCATTATAGTATTGGGAAATGCTGTGTAAAAAATTATTAATATTTTGTAGTTCCACCGAATAAACAAAATAACAATTTGAATAACATTGAATATTTACTGAGATGTATTTGCAATTTGGGAAGTTGACAGACTGCTTAAATTTGTCATATATCCATTGATTAGTAAGTTGATATTTTTATAGAACTTATGTGAAGTCCCAGTAGAAGAACAAAAATTTTGCAAATTACTTTCCCTTGCCATTAAAAATATTCATCACATCATTATCTGAGCTTCTTGACTATTACAGCCTTTTGTATATATCTTATTCCTGAAAGAAAACAATAAGTCCCTGAAGTAGTACTTATTAATGATGCATTCAATTGAACACAAAATATTGATTCAGCTTTGTCAACCTAAAACTTAAGTAAAACTGTTTACATATGCTATCATGTGCAGTTAAAACCACACAGCAGTATCTAAAAAATACATAAATTAATGAAATGAAAGTAGCACCACTAACAAAACAGATATAAGATGTTCATGGGACCATTATTACATTGAAATGTGTAATACTGTTGGATGTATAAGAATATACAAGGTATTATGAAATCATGAGAGACGGATTTAAGGGCAAACATGCAGTCACTCATAGTTGATACTATGAAAACCAAGAAATTAATATTATAATCTTAAGATATTTTCAATGTTAATTTTTTACTTAAAATATCCATAATTATTCATTAGGGAAACAAAAGTACTGGATTCAACCATAAATGATTTTTGTCTTTCAACTTGTCTGTGTTATTGGAAAACTAAATTTTGACACATCTAAACAGTATGCTCTAAGTTTCCCATCTATGTGTATGAAACAGGATGTAATCTCCTTATTCATTTTTTAAGGTTCAAGTTTTATATTCCTCATGATTCAGAAACATTTTAGTGCTTGAAAGTCACCATAATTATATAAATAATGTGAAACTTATGCTTTAGGAGTTACTACGTCTCTCTCTCTTTTTTTTTTTTTAAGGAAATTTTTGAGATAACTGTGGATTCACATGCAGCTGTAAAAACTGACACAGAAATTTTCTCTGTATAATTTACCTAGTTTTCTCCAATGGTAGCATTTTGTAAAAGTATATTAAATGTCACAATTAGGAGACTTCTACAGACAAAATCTACTGATGATATTTAGATTTCCCATTCTCCTTTTTATTTACTGGGAGCCATTAGCCAAGTAGGTATGACAATTTCCTTGCCAGCGTACCCCATGTTGCAGTGACATTGAACGTAGGTGCCCCTGAGCTGTGGAGCAGCAGAGGAAAGGGCTGGTCTTGCAGATGTCCCACTTGTGCTGCAGATAAACAGTGACCACAGAGGCACTGGAATGTTGGGAAGGGAGAGTCTGATGCACTGGGCCCAACCCTCCTGTGACATTTATTTCCTAAAATTTCCATTTATTCTTACAGTTCATTTGCTTGAACATGGAATATAATGGCACATTACTTTTCTACATTATCTAAAATTCAGTAACATGAGAAGTTAGCAAGTCTTCACAATCAAGTTTGTATGTAAGATAGTGTTCTAATTTACCACTGACAGCTAATAATGGCAGCAGTCCAACAGTCTATTACATATCTTATAAGACTTCAGTATATAAGAACTCAGTACACCTAACTCTATATCTTCTCTCTACAGAGTGATGAACCTGATATATTTACTTGATCCTGGTTTTCTCCAAGAATGGGTTGCAGTAACTTTGTAAGATAACTGCCCCCCCCAAAAGCCATCTTGTTATTCATTTAAATATTCACCATTGGATCTAAATCTCTGGTCATTTTTTTTTAATGTAAAACATTCTTACACTTACTGATGGGGGCAAAGTAGAAAGAGCAGAAAGGAGATTTTTCCTCTCAGGAGCATTCATTGAACTTGTATAACTTAAACCATTTCTTATAGATCTAGCTTATTTCTCTAGACACTCAAATATTTCACAATATAAATATTATTCACAGGCGGTCATGTAAGCTCAGAGTCATGGATCTGAAACATTGGGCTTGGCTTCCAAGAAAAAAAGCTGTGCCAAGGAAGAAAGATAAATAATCCAGACCCACAGTGCTGTTCCAGTCAGGTCAAATGAAAATGTTGTAGCTGATGAATAGGTAAGTGAAGTACATCCTTTATCCATGGTACTGTTCTGTACTGCTCACAAATGTAGAAAAAATATGTCAAATAATTTATGGTTTGCTGTCACAAACACAATTTGTGTGTGGGCCTCTAAACTTACAATCTAGAGACTTTAAATTTCTATGAGTGGTAATAAACAGTAAAATTAGGTAATTTGAAGATTATCTATTTTTATTTCATTACCTACTTTTTGGTGATGTAACAGTAAATTGTGAAACAGAAAGTGAAGTAACTGAAAAAAATAAGTAACAAAACTACGTAAGACTGTAAATAAGTCAGATATTGATCATCATAAATTGGACCAACAGAATATATCTACTTTCTCAACTTATCAAGGTATGTATTATTTCTGGTGCTGGGGTTGTGGCTCAATGGCAGAGTGCTCACCTAGCACAAATGAGGCCCTGGGTTTAATACTCAGGCCACATAAAAATAAATAAATAAAATAAAAGTATTCTGTTCATCTACAACTAAAAAATATTTTTACAAAAGGCTTATTTTTTAGTACATATTATAATGTAACAACTAAGAATTTGGCCTTATTGTTTATTTCATTAGCTACCACAAAGTACACTCCTGCTATTAGTGTATAAAAAAAGAGCAATTTATGTATTTCTTAAGACTAGCCAATTTTCCATACCTTTATAATTACTTGTACATATTACTACTATGCTTCCCCTACATCTACCAAAGATCTCATTGATTATGCAAGTTCTTGAATTTATTAATTGGGGACTCTAATTTATTAATTGAGAAATGTAATTACAATCCATCAAACCAAGAAGAAAAATAACGGAGAAAAGAAAACATAACAAAACAGAATTCTAAGATGCTCTACTTATATTAATAGCAGTTTAAATATATTAATTTACTTTAGTAATAAAAATAGATAAGAAAATATAGAATTCTTAGGAAGAATTTAGCTGTAAAGGAGTTAACCACAACTCAAGAGGGCCCGACTGCTTCATTTAAAATCTTTGTTGACACCCTTTAACAGATGTCTATATGTTTAAACTGACAGCATCAAGGGACATTAAATCACTCAATTGATTGGGTGTCTAGTCCTAATCCTTTCACTGGGGATGGCTAGAGTTTCATGGAATGAACAGCTGCTCCCTCGTGTTACACAGGGCAAATAATAAAAGAAATGGACTTTTTTACTTAAATGAGAAATCTCTCTCTCTCTCTCTCTCTCTCTCTCTCTCTCTCTCTCTCTCACACACACACACACACACACAGTCAAATAAAATAGTTTATAAACTCTTGTAATTCAAAGAACGCTAACCCTTGAACAGTTCACAAATGCAAGTCAGATTATAGAGCTGGATACACCGTTGCTATAGCAAACTGCCTATTAATGTTCTAAAGCAGCTACCCCACATTATAAGTGGCAGAGAGGTCTTTATTTCAACCACATTTAACTTTTTACAGGATATAATAATACCCTGCACATTTCACACAGTGCCGGAAGCACTGATGATTTTTGTTTGCTTCTCTGAAAAAGCACTCAACTGAAAAGACTGAACTGAGGCCTATGGGCTGGAATTCATCTGTTCTTTATTTTAGCAGTTTGAATTCCCTATTAATGATTTTGCACATTAGCAGCTAATCAAACAGTTTAGATAAGGCTGAGAAGAAATGCACTGTTACATTCACACACACAAGAAGAGCTAGACTAAGGGGAAAACAAACTTCTGTGCCATCAATCAAAATTAAGGAATGCAAAATAAAAAGAATAGCAATGGAAGAAATAATTGAAATATAATGTTATTATATAATATATAATGTAATAATATAAATTTAAGGAGCCAGGGAAAGAACCATAGGTTTTTATGTGAGAAAATAGGTAGGAATGTACGGTTGCTGTTAGGAAGCAAAGACATACCATACAAAGGCCAGAGACTAAGTGGAATATAACTTAATATTATGTTAAACACAGCTACTCCTGAGTATTTGCACTTGCAAAAAATCCCTGTGATGAGGAAGAGAGGAAGGCAGACAAAAAAAACAAAAAAACCCCAAAAAACAAAAAAAAAACTATGACTATTTAGAGCCCTGATGAGTCTAAAACGTGAAACACTCCAAATTGCATTAAAGAGAACAAAGAAATAGGTCTGTGGCACCTGCTCTCTCTGATTTCTGTTCAGTCAGTAAGACCACTTGGTACAAGTTGCTTAACAAAGTGCAGTTTGTCATTCAAGAGTATGAGACAGTTTGAAAGCCCTCGTGCCTTTTTTTTTTTTTTTTTTTTGATAAGGAAACTGAGAATCTTGGAGTTCAAATACCTTAATGTAGTCTCAAAGCTTAGAAACTGTAAACAAAATTCAAATCTAGGTCTCCTGTCTCTAAAAATAAGTGTTTTTTTCTCTTACTAGGATTGGCTTTACTAGACTTGAAAAATCTCCCAGATTCTAATTCAATGCATATATACAGAAGAGATGGAAGACGAGTCAAATAAGGAATTAGAGAAAGTGGCATAAAACTGAAAGAAATTGCTTGAGTAAAGTAAGAAATAGAAACATGAAAGAAAGGGGTGGAATATGTAAACTTTCTTTTTTTAGAACTCAGTCAGATGTGAAGATTCAAGGTGCCCTTCAGTCACTTTGAGTTCTGCTTTCTAGGCTTTTATTTTTTAAGGTGTGAGGGCTGGAGATGGAGCTCAGTGGTTGTGTACTTTCCTAGAGTATGTGAGGCCTTCTGGGTTTAATCCACAACATAAAAAAAAAAAAAAATTAAGGTGCTAAAGAATTGCAGATGAAGAAGCAGAACCCCAGACAGATATCTTATTAAGGATCCAGACAACAGGTGAGAAAAATCTTGAACTAATTTTATTTTTCTCCAAGTTAGAAAGAAAACAGATTTATAAAACAACAGATTAAGGCAAAATTCCACAGAGAATTGATGAAGAGATGGTTTGTGACCACGATTCTCTATGAACAAAACTTGTAAAATCAACCATTCAGGTATTCATATTTTATAAACAACACTTATAAAGATATAAAAGACATGCTTATCAAACAGACAACACAGGGCTGAAAGAAACAGCTTAACCTCTGGTTAATCAGGATTAAAATAACATCTGTACAATTGAAAAAGTGCAATGCTAAATCTAATGAAGTGAAATATAATTAGAATAAAGTCTTGAATTTGATTTTTTAAAAACACCGTATTCATATAAATTTCTGCTAAAAATTTCAGCATAATTTTATGAAATAAAAAGATCTGAGATTACAAATTCAACATAAGGCAACATATATGAGGTTAATACAATCATTTTAAACTAATCATTTAATACTAATATCTAGAATCCACATCAAAGAAAGTAATCACAGCATCACTGACCAGATAAATTATATGAGTTATTGTGGTCACTTCTAGACCACATTAAAGCCCTGAGAAGCCAAAGTGCCTTAGATGAAAGTAATCACATCAGCATGAACACTGGTTGAGGACCTGGGAAATATTAAGCATACAGAAGATACATGTTTCTTCAAAATGCAAATATTTAACATGGAGAAAGGGGAACAAATCCATCTGAATTATTACCATAAGGGTGAATTCAGAGTTAAGTTTAACACAACGAAGAACTTTATAACATCTGAATGGATCTCATAATTATATAACACCTAAAAATTAGGGATAAGCCTCCTAGTTGTTAAATAGGTATGTAATGTGAATTATGCATGGCACAACCCAACCATAGCAGAGATACATATCCACATCTAGAGAATTTCTTGCCATCAAAATATTCAAGCATAGAACAAGTATTGAAGATGTTATAGAAAAAAATGTATGCATTAAGTGGGAGGCTGGAGATAACCCTCTGGTGGACATTTCCTGTTGAGGATCTCTGTGTGCACTGTACTGTTTTGTGTTAATGAGACCTCAACCTTTGTTTGGCTGACCCAACATTCTTTGTTTGCCTTACTCTCAGCCCATTTACTCTAGATGGTATCGACTGTACTCTCAGGTTCAAGGAGTAGAACAAGTCAGGCTAAGCCAAAGAGTGGATTTCATTTCTCCACTCACAATAACTAGTTCAAGGATGGAAGAGATAAATCAGACCAAGGAATGCTATAAAGGCTCAACCTAGACTTTTCTGTTCCCCTATCAGGGATGTAGGCTCTCTTTACTTCAAGACTAGTGAAATAATGTGATGCTGAAGCTGTGAGGGGAAAGGAAGGACATTAATCAATCTGGAAATGGAGCCAACCAGGAGAAAATGAATTGAAAAATGAATCCTGGTGATGTTGCTAGGGCCATCACATTCCTTGAAGTTTTCATTATGCAAACAAAAAAAACTTTCTTTTTCCCTAAACTAGTTTGTGTTGGGTTTTCTCTCTTACTGGTAACAGAATCCTAGGCAATCAACTTCTAAGGTCCCTTCCAAACCCCTGCAAAGAAATGACAAATGAAATAAAGGACACAACTTTAAACACCCCAAAATCCATGGCAAGGCTCATAGTTTAGTTAAGTGGGTGTGTAATGTGGATTCCATTTGATATAACCCAACCACAGTAGAGACACAAGAAAGAAAGGCCAAGATGCAAGGTTTTGATTGCCTTCCTGATTTTAAGATAGAGACCCAGGAACAGCAGTTACTGAGAGAAGTGCTACCAAGCCCCTGCTGAGAGGAATTTAATGATTAAAGAGCTGGAGCTGCCATGCTGCCCTAACATCAGGGCAGACAAGAGGCTCTTTAAAATTTCATTATTCCCTCCTGGCAATAGGCTTTTCCTACTTCTGCTGGAAGAAGCTTCTTAGAGTAGCCATATTGAAGTTAGGTACATATGGGAGGAAAATGGAAATCAAATTGACAAGGAAGTGGCAATCATTTTTCAGGAGGTTAAGTGGTTTATTATTATTAATAATATTACTTCAGTTGCCATGCTCATTTAGCAAAGGTTAAGTAGAAGAATAAGAGCTGATCAGGGCTATCAGATAATAATGATGAGTAATAGTATTTATAAAGATAGTTGATGCAATGGTATCAAAGGAATTTGGGGTACTAAATATTAATTAGGGATTATTAACTCCAACCACTGTCTGATTCATAAAAAAATGATCATCTCCTAAGAACTATGGGGTATAGAGTGCTTAGATTTGATTTAGAGCAAGCCATTATCTTATGGAATTTACAATTTTCTGAACTTAAGAAATAGGATAGGAAAGATTCTAAGAAAAATCAATAGTAGGATTTCTCACTACTCTGCCCAAATAGTATAGCAATAAGAATGCGATTTCCACCTAATCTTTAATTTACACTGTCCCTCATTAGCACATCATATATTCTACTGGAAGGTGCTGTCTTCTTCTTCATACAATCCTTGGATTTTTAATGGAGAATGAAAAATATGTACTCTAATTAATACAGAGTAACATATTTATACGGTTTTATAGATAGGTAGATAGGATGGTCTTGCACGACCAAACAACAGAGCCACATCTAATTTTTTTCTTTGAAGAAATACAAATTTATTTTCTTAAAGAAATAATTACAGAATAATCCACTTCCAATTCTCTTCATGAATAATAAAGCAGGGACTGGCTTGGAAGCAGAAATCTGAGGGTTGAAAAAGAATTTTTCTTGAAACTATGGATTACAAAGACAGCCAGAGGCCGACATGCAATACCAGAAACACAGAGAGAATGAGAGATAATGAATGTTCTTACATCTGACAGATAAAGATGAAGTAGAAAGAAAAAAACAGATTTAATGAATAAAATCAGCAGTTCACTATAAAGCATTGCATTTTCAATGGTACCCATTGGTTGATGCCATTTGCCAGGGTGAACACACCAGGGCTTTGGCAATGAAATGGAAATCAACAACTACAAGATACTGGTTATCCAGATGAAAACTAGATGCCAGGAAAAAAATCAGTTCTTCAGATAGAACTGCCACATAAGCCACAGAAAATGTTCTTATATGGCTCTTTTTCATAGTTGTGTGTCATCTCCTACCCCAAGCTGGTCTTTATGGATCTCTCTTTCTATTGAACTATTCCAGCTTCTGCTGCTTACTTGGAATGAATATCTTGTTAAAAGGGAAACTTGGATTTTGTCCAATTTAGTTTTAGCCAGCTGAAACAGTATCAATGGGAGAAAATGATGCTGTAATTTTCTTGTCTGGTAAAACGTGGCTGGAAATCCATGCAGAAAATGTAGCAAAATTCATTAAAATGACGAGTACAACACAGTGAATAGTGATAGTTTGCTTTTAAAAGCACTTGTTAAAATACCATTAGATGTTCAATAACAACTAAGATGATGTATGAATGGGAATTTTAAGTTTGATTGTTTGCTTTGAACTCTGAAATAATCTCTTTCTCAGAATTCACTTCCAAGTGTGACAACTAGAAAGAACAATTAAACGGTGACAGTTACCAATCTGTTTTGAAATTATGCCCAAATTCCATCTTCAAGTGCATAAAGAATACTGCATATATGTATATGTAATAGAGTGAGTTTAACATAAATAAGTTTGATCAACATCTCTGAAAGTGGATAAAAATGAATTATATGTGTAAATCATCAATATTCCAAATGAGACCCTGTGGTTTTAAGTATGAAAGAAGAAGAACTGTTAGATTTAATTAATAAGATATTTTAAATTTTACCTTCAAATGTAAACTTGTGATGAAATAAATGAATAAGAATAACTAAAATAACCTGTTAAATTTTGGAACAAAGTTTTCAAAATTCAATCAGGTGAGTGTGCTTATAAATCTATTAAATGCAGTATCACCAATTGGTTAAGGGGGCCCACTTGAGTTAGATGTAAAGGACCTGAAGCCATACTCTGCCATTTGCTAACGTGACACTGGGAAAATACTTGGTCTTTCATCTGAAAAATGAGTGGTAACAGAGCCCCCCTGTTATAAGATAATTTATGTAAATATTTATAACACTGGAAGGCCAGCAGTAAGCATTCAATAAGTGTTGGACATTTTCCATAAAAATCCCTCTAAAGAGATAGTAGAAGACAGAATGAAAGGACAACCCAGAGGAAAAAGCAGGAAAATAAGACAGCCTTCATTTTCTTTGGTGCTCATTAAAAGAACAAATTCCAGTAAAAAAATTAATCTACATCAAAATGTGAAGGCCAAGGTATTGACCATCTGCACACATGTGGTGGCCAAACTGCTCCAATCACAGTATCCAGGTTAATTGTTATGTGCGCCATGGAATGATGGAGAGACAGCCCAATGCATTCAGACTCATTTTGTATTAGGACAGGAAATGTACCAGTAACCTTCCTTAGATGGTTGTATATAATTATTAACTTCTTGGTAGTCGTGAAATGTTTTAGCAAGTACAGAATGGACTACTTTTAATATTTTCCCCTTGGGAGGAGGTGGTAATTTCAAGGAGGAGGAAGATTGGTACAACTTTCTTTCCATAAACTAGTAGGTGAGACCACTGTGTTTTAAAAATGCATAAGATTTCCTCTCTGGTAAGGATTGCAGTCATACATTAAAAGAATAAACATATAAATATATTTTTCTCATAAAAATCATGGACAGAATATGTAGGATTATGTGCAAATATAAAACATACATTTAACCATATTCCTGGATTTTAGAATTAGAGAATGAGGGGAAGAAATAATCAAAGAAATACTTCAATACACTTAGAGTACCATCATGTTGCATGTCATTTGTTAATAATGAATCCTGGAAAACTTATCACTAATGACTAACATCAGATAAGGAGAGCCATCCAGTGTTTGCATGTCTCTAGATGGATGTACCAGACACATTTTGTATAGTGTTCCTCCCCCAGCCCCAAAATCAAAATGAAAAATCAACATAATAGTCTTCTCATCATCATTCTTACTTTAATAAAAATGATACACACCACTTTTCATTTTCATTTATGCCATGAAGGAAAAATATTACTTACTTTCCATCCCAGACATGGTCTCCTCTGTGGAAAATCACCAAGTTATTCTTAGAGTCCAGAGCCACCCCAGAAACCTGGCCTGGCAACAGAAAAACTCCAGGCCAATCCAGTGCCTCCTCTACATGGAAATCTAAAAGATAAATCCATACATTTAGAGTAAAAACAAAAGCTGGGATAACTTCACCACTATTCACAATGGGCATAAAAAGCTCATGCATTAGCATCACTAGATGCAAAGAAATTGTCAAGCCGTGCTCTACATAAATCATACCACATGCACATGCTAAGTAGCTTCTTGTGCTATGAAATGTTACAACTGCCTGTAAACTTGTCTTGAAGCTATTTGCGTTCTCTCTCTCTCTCTCTCTCTCTCTCTCTCTCTGTCTTTTGATAGTAAGATGCCTGCCTGACAATTTGAAACTTCTACCTTCTTGATATGATTCTTACTTTAAATTGGTAACTTTGGAAACTATTGCAATGATATGGCATCGTTTTAATACAAAGTGGTTAAATGTTGTAAAGAAATAGCAAGAATGGGCAGGCAGTAAGTCTGTCACTTCACTCTCTTCTCTCACTCTTCTCTCTTTTGAGTAAATTCTGGATGTTCAATATACAATAGCGCTCATAACAAACCATTCATTGATTATCCCTTGTATAGGGAACATATAAGATATGAACTTCATTTCTCCTAGTGTACCTATAAAAATGAGACACTCTTTCCCTTTCTGTAATTCATTGTTGCCCAACACAAGAAAAAGGAAAAAACAAAACAAAACAAACAAAAAAGCATTGAGAGTGAATGATTTCCAAGTTATTTTCATTTCTGATCAGAAAACATTTATTCTCACAGAAGACCTGGGTTCATTTGTGTTAGTCCCTTTTCTAAACCTACTCATAAATAAACCGGTACAAGGTACAGAGTTGGTATACTAACTGAGGATATATAATCATGAAGGTTACTGAGAAAGCTATTATATCAGTGCCAATATTTCTTTCCCTCTCAAATGCTTCAACAGAGATGATGAAAAATAGCAATTCTAGTTTCATTTCTCCTTCCCACCCTCTGAAGGATGTGGCAACATGCAGTGGAATCCTCAAAAATAGGTATTAAAATGACTGATGAAAGAAGGGAAGCTCAGGGCTTGTATGATCAGCTCCTGAAAACTTGAGAGGATGCTGAGGTGAGAATAAGAACTTTAAAAAAACAATTCTGCCAAATATATAAAAAGAAAAAGTTCCTTTTTACTCAAATCATTTTTATCTTTCACATTTAATTTTTCTGTAATATAAATTAACAAAACAGTATAATCAATAAAAGGAGTAGACCAATCTGCCAACAACCTTTGCTGAAGCATCTTTGACAAATATTTCCTAAGTGTGTTTTCTAAGTGTGTTTACTAGATTTCTGGAAACTATACTAGATTCTGGAAACATAAAGAAGTAAAATGTGTTTTTTGGCTTTGACAAATATAAAGATATAATAGAGATATTTAAAAAAACAGGATGGGAATGTAATAGGATACAATAAGAACCAAATACTTTTGACACAACAGTGCAGGAAGGCAGGCATCAGTCTATACTTCTGACTGAAGTTTGCTTGGGCTGGACTGGGGTGGGGTAAAGGTCTACTTGGGAGATCTCCCAGAGGAGCAATATTTGTGTGGGCACTAAAAGGTAAGGGGGTGGAACTTGCTGAGTCTAGAGAGGGCAGAGAATAGTCCATTCAGAACACGGGAGGATGTTCATGATTTCAGAATGTGTTTCAAGATGTTTAGAAAACTGGAGAGGAATCCTGTCTGTGCTTGGTGTTTTGGGGAGAGGGGGCAGGCAAGGGGCAGGATAAGCCAACTCTGAGATCTGCTTTGAAATCAGAGAAGAAAATTATTGCATTGTATACTACACAATGAGACATTTAACAATGAGAGTCTGTAGTTTTCAGCTGTTGTGTTTTGACCTATGCTATGATTATGCTTAAGGCATCCTGCAAGTACATTATAAGTAGCAATAAAGAACAGAGTTGGGGAACAATTTACTTTTGAAATACACCTGAGCTCACGAGGATGTCATTTTCACTCATGTGTATTATGATATGCCTTCTCGAGTTAAGAAGATGAGGCAGAGTTGGCACGCCTGAACTGGTATATAACACTGGGCATAGCAGTGGATCTGAATGGAACTGTAGATGAATAGCATGAATTGTCTATCATGCTTGATTGTCAAAGCAGGAAAAAGGGTTGCAAACTGCTGCCACAGGCAATTGGGAACCACACAAAAGGTTTTAAAGCATGAGGTGGCATGATTAAAACTATATTTTTTAAAGTTAACTCCAGAAATAAGGTCTAAGAATTATAATCAGAGACACCAAGATAGCTCAATGGATGGATACATCATTTCCCCAAGAAAATGATTTAAATAGTTTGAAATTGCTTGAGATACAGGTTGTACTTTGTTCATTCTCAGCTTGGTTATAGTGTGTCTATTTAGTTGCCACTCTGTTATACTCACTCCCCAAAGGCAGAAACTTCTGTTGGTACTCCACATGATTCTCAAGGTTGGTAACAATATAGATACTTAATTACTTTTATGAGAGTCTCACATCCCAGAGCCATTACAACTAGGTAGAATTCTTCCAAGGCAGGAATCACATCTCAGTGTTTGGTCAACTTGAACAGTGCTTGGCCACAGTATGGCCTAATAAATGGACTAAACTGAGTCTATGCTCCATTCTCTACTTGTTTATGTTGTGAACATAATGTTTATGTATTTACATGTGTTTATGTATTTACACATCCTTATTATCTTATAATTCACTTGTATGGCCACTATTCATCCTTAGAACAGAGCTGATGATACTGTGAGGATACTGAATAAAAATGTGAATTGTTTAATTACTCTCATTTAATATCACAGAAACATATCACAGCTCCTGGGACCTTTCTGTTCAGTGGTCCACCAAATAGTACTGGGTGCTAAGTACTCATGAAGGTGCAGAGAAACTAATTCTGAAAGAATATGCCAATGTCACCAAGAGTTCTTTGTTCTGGGACCAAAAATGGAATTCATAAAATATTGGAAGTAACATGTAAAGAACTTTAATATTGTTGTGAATTTTCAAACTATCAAACACCCTTAAACTGGTTAAGAGCTTGAAAAGTCTGCAAAAAAGCATTGACACATGGATTGTTTTGAGCCTAATCATACCTGTTATGAAAATATTGGTTTGTTACATGAAAGAATAATTTTTGGTTGAAAAATTTTCAGGGAGGAAAGGCAGTGTGAACACCTAGAACATATTCATTAAAATATCAACTTTTGGTAGATTTTCAGTATGGCAAAGGTGATGTATAAGGAAATGTATGAAGTCTAACACCATGAATAATCTGGTTATTTAAGTATCAAATATATAGAAAAGTTATTAAATTGTATTTGATTTTATTTAAAATACTTGACATTTATTAAGATTACCTAGCTAAGAGTTTAAAATTTGTAGAATATGGGTATCCTTATTTGCCAGAAATTCTAGATAGCTAAAGGAGAACCCAGTTCATGTTCTCCTCTGTGAATGCTGGTCCAGGATGTTGATGCCTCAGGGTCACTGGTTCTTTTTTCTTTTCTTTCCTTTCTTTTTTTTTTTTTTGTTTTTGTTTTTGGTTAGGTAATTCAAGGTTATTCCCTTTAAGATTAAATGATCATGAATTAAGTCTGTCATTTAAAAGAGTGGTATAAGTAGATGGAATTAATACAACTGTTTTTCCCATCCCTGCTTGTCACTACTTGAGAATCACACAACACTATAATGGTATTGGAATTATCCTGTCATTTTCTCCTTTGATGGGAAGACAAGTTTAGCCCTGAGCCAGACTTCAGACCCCATCATCAAGAATGATTATTTTAAAATCTCCAATTAAGTAAAATTTCAAATCCTTACTAAAAAAAATACACACATATCTATATCTATATCTATATATTTTTCCCCTATCCTTTACTTAACACTTTCAATCATGGAGAAATTAAAAATTATAGTTTAGTTTCCCCTTAGACTTTAAGAAACAAGTCAAAACATGACTAAGTTAATTCTGTAGATTTACAGTTTTAACTTGGAAATTAAATACAAACTTCTTACCTATGACCTTGGGCATCAAACGCAGTCTCTAAAGTGTGAGGTACTTTAAATTCAGATGGTAAATGATAAGATTAATTAAAGCTTGATCACTTATATTTTAAAATCTGCTTTTAAAAATTTATTAGAAGAAACAATACTTTTTAAAAAAAATAAATTTATATAATCTATTGATCTTAGTGGCTTTGATATAACTTCATTGTAATTTCTAAAAGATGAAAAAAAGTGAAAAAAAATCCAGAGATTTTATTTATTTATTTTTAAAAATATCTTTATTTTATTTATTTATATGTGGTGCTGAGGATCGAACCCAGGGCTTTCCACATGGTAGGCAAGTACTCTACCTCTGAGCCACAACCCCAGCCCCCTCCTGAGATTTTAAAATGGTGTCATTTTTCAACTGATATATAACAATTTTTATAACAAGTTTAGTTTTCCTATGAAAATTACTTATACTCATTATAAATAAAGATAAATGTTTAGCTTCATATTATGTCATGTATTTAGAAAAAAAATACTACTGTTAGAAAAATTAAATATTACTATTAGAATTTCATCAATAAATTACTAAAAGAATTGTACACTTTCCAAGAAAGATTAATGTTACTGATCAATGCTGCTTTCACATGAAATTATTAATAAGCATTTGAAAGGGCATTCATTTATCTGTGCTACATAAGGACTGGTAGAGATAGATGAAGTAAAAATTATATAATTTCAAACCCAGAACTATGACAATTTCAATGAAGCATCTTTGACAAATATTTCCTAAGTGTGTTTTTTATAGGGCATTATACTAGATTTGGGAAATACAAAGAAGTAAAATGTGTTTTTTGGCTTTGACAAATATAAAGATATAATAGAGATATTTAAAAAAACAGGATGGGAATGTAATAGGATACAATAAGAACCAAATACTTTTGACACAACAGTGCAGGAAGGCAGGCATCAGTCTATACTTCTGACTGAAGTTTGCTTGGGCTGGACTGGGGTGGGGTAAAGGTCTACTTGGGAGATCTCCCAGAGGAGCAATATTTGTGTGGGCACTAAAAGGTAAGGGGGTGGAACTTGCTGAGTCTAGAGAGGGCAGAGAATACTCCACTCAGAACACAGGAGGATGTTTATGATTTCAGAATGTGTTTCAAGATGTTTAGAAAACTGGAGAGGAATCCTGTTTGTGTTTGGTGTTTGGGGGAGAGGGGGCAGGCAAGAGGCAGAATAAGCCAACTCTGAGATTTAAGCCTAAGGAAAAAGAGCCTGATAAAATTACTAGAACATTTCAAGCAAACCCAAAATGTAGTGGTTGCTTTTCCTGCACTTGCCAATTTCCACTGAGTAAAGAAAAGATGCTTTATTTTGATTAGGGATTGTTATTAATCAGAAGTGCCAGCAATAACCATAATTAAGTAGAAGTATAGGAGAAATATTTATACCAAAGACAAAAGGAAAACAAGAAATAATTATAATTTTAACTTAATGGGGAAGAAGTGAGAAAGAGAGGTGAGATTCAACCAGGGGCTCAAAAGCATTTGTGGAATTAAAGTTTCTTTCGTTGTAAATGAAATTTTAATTTTGGTCAAACAGTTTGGCAATTGACTGAGTAAGCATGATCAAAAGTCATCTACATCTATAATGATTATAATTGTAAACAAAGATGATTAAATGAAAATTAAACTTCCTATGTATCTATCATCTATCTGTCTTTTCTATATAGTTTATATTTTTGTGAGATGCAGAATAACAAAGTGACTAAAAAATAAGACTCAGGAGCCAGTGGGCCTTGTTTTGCTTCTTGGTTCCTTAAACTGTGGAACTTGGGCACCTTTCTTTGCTTCAATTTCTTTCTATCTAAAAAAGGTTTATAAATAGAGTTATTGGGGGGATTAAATGAGTTAATGAATCTAGAACACTTAGCTGGGTTCAAAGTAAGTGCTATGTAGTTGCAAGTTGTTACTTGCTTCCTCTCCAGAGATGAAAGTTCAACCAAGAAAATGCCTTACTTTATCCTAGGAATTCTGTGAGACTTGCCCAGTAGTAAACATATGACTGAGAATGAGATAAGAATGGTCTCGAAAATAAATGAGTTGTTCATAGGAATTAATGAAAAAGCTCAATGATTGGTAAGAGTAGACTTTCTGAGTGAATCCTCTTACCTGATCAGAGTGTCACAAATGCAATGTAGTTTAACATCCAAAAGTTAGCAGTATATGCTGAATCAGTCTTTTATAGTTAATAAATAGTAGTGCAATCAATCCTTCCTGCTAGAATAGCTATATCTAGTTTTTCATTGTTTGTTCAATAAGCCCAGTTTCCAGAAGGCAACTAGTAGAAAGACAGCTAAGATTTTATTTCTATTCAATCAATTCTATTTCAAAGTAGATATTAAACTAATAAATAATGGCAGTAATTAAACTACATGAAGGATAAAAAAGGAATGCATTTGTTGCCCAGATGACCAAATTGAATATTTCTACATTGTACATCACATACCACATGCAAACACCAAGGTAGATCAATGTAAGTGATGAGAGATGGGAAGAGCCACAAACTTCCATCATGATAGAACACTGCCAAACACTTTCTTAAATTACTAAAGTGTGAAATTTTGCAGCTTTCCTATACCCTGCAAGATAAATATCTTTTACAAATGCTACTTAAGATAAAGTAATTAATATTTATACTTTGGTATTTAATTTTTGGATCTCAATTCAACATGACATTAAGCTAGTAATAATCATCATAAGTATTATTAAAGTGTCATAACATGTTATAAATGCTTATTATTTTTCACTGTTAGGAAAATTTTCCATATATGTTCATCTGACCCCCACTCAAAACCTATGAGAATTGTGCTGTTATAACCCTCATTTTGTAGTTGGAAAACCTAAAGATTAGAGAATGAAGCAAAAAACAAAACTTGCTAAGGGCCCACACAGTAAATGGTATAGTTTGAATTCAAAGCTGGTAGAGAGCCAGGAGTCTACTACATTCATTACACTACCTCCTTGAAGTGGGTTCCAAATTTTATCTTGGTCAAATGGAGAACTGGTTGGGGATAAACTGCATTGTTTGTGGATATTTGTACTCTTAGGGACACAATAAAAACATGTTGTGCAAAACTGGAAACTGTCTCTCCACTGTGCTCATTATGAAGCTTGGTGCTCAATGATATTCAACCCTAAATCATGTGGAGAACCCAACATTAAAGGCAGATGCCAGGGTATGGAAGCAAGTAGAATCCTGATCAAACTAAAGGTTCACAAAATGGCACTGTTTTTGAAACTCTCACGTATTCCTGGGCCTACCATACAGAATCATACATAGAGTTTTGAGCTGATCCATTAATTGCGTCTCTGAACTGTAAGTTAGTCAGCTGGATAAGATATCATATTGCAGTTCCAACTGGTGAACCAGTCAATGAAATCTAAAGTGCTATTGCTAAAACACCTTTGGGATTGTGCTGGTTCCAAGAACTGGGGACATAGAATTGGGCCCTGAGTGGAAGCTTCTAGTTTTTAAGCAGTGAGGATCCAGAACTCCTAGGAAGTATACCTGCACTGAGGAATAAAGTTCAAATCTACTGAATTATAAGGAATTAGAAAGTGCACATTGGAATTCATAAAGTCCAATTTTAAATTCAGACTTGTGACCTCATTCAAATAAGTTAATGTCTAATAATATATTTCATGATATCTGAAGTTACTATGAGCTATAATAATATCAAGCCACACAATAGTCTTATATTTTTGTCAATAAAATTTCATATAAAAAGTTACTTTCTTCTTTTCAGTTCACACAATTCCTTATAGAAAATTAGGTACTCAGAGAGAGAAAAAATTCTTCCAGACCTTTAGGGTCCATTCTCAGCTTTGCCTAGAGTATAAAGAAAAGGCATGAGGAAAAGGATGAAAGATTATTCATCAAACTTATTCCCCTTGCCCATACCCTCAGGAATACACATGAATTAGACTACCAATATATATTCTTAGGGCTTTACATGTGAATAACTTCCTGACTTTTTATTTTGCAAAATGGAAGTGTCAGCTTTCCTTTGGCTTACCCAAAGGAGTGACACAACATCAAATAAAAACTTAGATATTGCATTGTGCAATAATAAAGAGTGAAAGCAAATTAAGAAAAAGTCTTAGGCTAACTAACTGTGAATTTTGATATATTTACTTTATTTATTTATTTATTTATTTATTTATTTATTTATGGTGCTGAGAATCAAACCCAGTGCCTCATACATGCTGCCGCACTCTACAACTGAGCCACAACCCCAGCCCTAAAGTTTGCTTTTTTGCATTTAATTTTTAAAAACTTTTGGAATTAGTGAAATAACATTAAATAAGTCATTAAAGAAAAGAAACACATGTACATTTTCTTTACATAGTTAGGATTTTTGCTATGATTTTGATTCATTAAAATCAGACATTCATATATATATATATGAAACTAAATCCTGGAGAAACATTTTCTCCCAAGCACCTCTATGTGTTTAACCTGGAAGATACAGGAGATTTGGCATTTTCTTGTACCTTATGAATTTTTTTTCTTAGAAAGCAGGTTTCAGGTTTTGGAAAGAATATGCCTTATATCCTTATATCAAATTCTGATTTTATACTGATACTAGTAATGCTTATAAATGACCAGGATATCATTTCAAACCCAAGAGTAATAAAGACAAATCATGGAAAAAAGTGTGCTACAACTATAGTGTTTCACACCTGAACAGAATCCTATTCTCACAAAGAAGCCTTTTTTGCCTTTTATAATTCCATATTGTTTGGGTTAAAATTCACTATGTTTAATATAGATCAGACAATCCTGTGTTTATGGAATGGGCACTGCATGATACACTGCACATCTTAACACTGAACCTTACAGGTGCCAATTCAGTTGTCATCTTAATTTTACTTAAAGACCTTAGGTGATTCTCAGGCAAGGAGGTCCAGGGACCACCTCTTGAGACACAGTTTTATTAGACAAATTTAGGATAAGTTAGAGCAGGGCTGAACCTGTTGAAATGTGAAGTTAAAAGTCCAAGTTCCAGTTAACATCTCAGAGAAACCATTAGACGCATCCCAAAGGACAATGCTTGAAACTTTCATGTGAGCAAAAGGCGCTGTATGCTAATTTTTTTTCAATTATAAATAAAAATCAGCTGGGTGTTGAATAATTTATGGCTTCCTGCAAAGCTGAATTTGAAAACATCAAGCTGGCAGCCAGTGCCATTCCAGCCCACGCATGGACAGCTGCCATACATGCATATCTGTTACTTTTTTGGAGATTATCTCCACATGCTGTATTATCTGGCTTTCCACATTAGCAGGTAACATGAAACACAATCAATATCACAGAGGCCACAACACAATTAAAGACAAAGATGAGGCATCTACAGCTCGCCCGTACAGAAACCTGAAGGGAATAAGGTATTGTCCTCTAATTATGGAAGCCAATCTTGGTTAGAAATAAAGATAAATCTGATAGTTATTGACTTACTGGAGGTCCCTTCAGAAATAAATATGCAATTAAAATAGCAACTGATAATGGAACTTGAGAAATCAAAGTCACAAAATGGTTACATTTTATAAGTCAGTTGGACTAGAATGTTGAAAGTATAAGATTCCTTTGAGGGAAATTTAATTACTGTTAAAGAAGATAGTGTATAAGCATCGCATACACTGGGACTTACATGTGAGGTTTTGAATTTTCAATTTCTTTCCATTGAGCAAAATGGAAAATGTTGATTTGTTACCCTGAATTTCATATGCCACCATCCCCCAAATGATCCAACTCTTTTTGGTCCTTATAGCTCTGGTTCACCTATGGAACAGACACTGAATTCATATAGTATTGGAACATTCCCCACTTCAAAAAAGAATTCCTCAACAAAGGTAGTATCTGATATCTTAAATCTGAGGATTATTTTCTCTAAAAAGTCTTTTTCATTGATGATTTTTTTCACCCATATATTTTTATTCCCTTCAGATTTTGCTAATGTGGATTGTAGCACTTTACACTTAAAAAAAAAAAAAAACCCTAAACGCACCTCCTGTGTGTTCTGGTTCCGGGGTACTTTCACCAGGCAGGGGCTGCTGTAATGAGAAAGCTCTGCTCTCTGCTGGCCTCAAATTAGATTCTAGTCTGTGGAATTTGTGAATTCTGTCTCTGACAAGAACAGAATTGCCCCTTTCCTCATGTTCTGCACCCTCTCTGGCATCAGACCGACCAAGATCCTTTTTTTGGACTACGTTTGCAATCTCAGCTACCAGGTCTGATTCTGATTCTGCCTTTTCTGTAGGATTATATTTGTGCACATGAACAACATCTTCCCTTTCTCCTAGCAGCTTGGAAAGCAGTGAATAGAAATCACCTGTGGAAAAGAGAAGAGATAAAGAGGTGGAGGGTTGATGAGATTGTAAAATTTACAAAATTTGGTGCCTTAAAAATATCAACTCTTGATTCTTCAACAAGTATAGGAAAAAGAAAACAAAGAATTACTCAGTGGAAGAATAATATACCTTCACATTTCAATTACCTTTACTTCTGTCAAGAGTACACATATTATGCCTATTGACATATTAGTCAAAACAAAATAATGCACATGTGATTTCATGGTACAATTCAACCAACAGCTTTCACAGTATAGTTTAATTGATATGAAAGTTAAGAGTTCCTCAGATTTGTAAAATAAAATACCAACAGCTATGTTAGAGAAAAGATATCTTTACAGGCAAACCCTGTGAAGGTTTTTTTTTTTTTTTAATTCTATTAAAGTTTAAGCCATCAGAAAGAATTATATATTTTTTTCCAAGAAGATCCTGTAAAATACAACAAAATATCACATATGTGTTCGCTTGGCACTTGGTATACCAGTTTTATCACTATTTTGTTAGTAATGCTACTGCAAATCATTCCACTTGTTTCCTCTAAATAAAAAATGAGAGAATAATTTTGTAAGCAAAGAATAGTTTGAAGTTAGTTTGAAACAAAGGAGAATATGTTAACAAACTAAAACCATTGGAATAATTTGCCACTAAGTGTGTTTTATATTTTCCTACATAGATAGTATGGAAGGAACTTAAAAATAATAATCCAATTCCCCCCCAACAATTATTTATCAAATATGGTCACAGATAGAAAAATGTCTACAGAAAGTTCCTGAATCATTTTAATCTTCATCATTTACATCTATGGCTTAAATCTGTGTTGAATGGGAAACATGAAATCATTCTTATGGTAACCCCCAGTTCTTCCTGTCCTTACCCTCACCCTGAATTAATCACTGCTAATGAAGAAATTACTTGTGACTATAGAATCCCATTGCCTACTTTTTAATTACATTAATAGCACCAAAATATAACATTTATAAAACCTGTTTTGTGGATATTTGGAAATAAAAATGGTGATTGGTTTAGCCATGATACATTCCACCAAAGAATATATTAAGAAATTGGTGCAAGGGAATATGAAGTCTTTCCAAAATGTTGCTTAGAAATTCTGTCAGGTATACATATAGTCATAGTCAAATTATTCCAAGTAGGTTTTCAGTTCTTGCCCATGAAATCAGCTTATCCCAGGTGAAATACTCAATCAGAAAATAATTACCAACTAATAAGGGTAATTTCTGTAAAATGAACAAAGCAAATTATAACTCAAGCAAACTGGTTAGGCCACAGGTGGCATTCTGCCTCTCAGAAGAAAAATTAATCCATTACTGTTAAATTCTCCTGCCCCACATGCTAAATATAAACAGTTTAATACACTTGTACAATAAGACATTTTATATAGAAAATAAGACACAAGGTAATTTCAGGGAGAGATTTTAAAAAAAACATAGTTTAAAAACTTGATTAATGTCGTGGGGCTAATACTGATGCCAGAATACAGGCTCAGAATTTGCAGTCCTTCAGCTTTGTTAGGAAATATCTAACAGTGGTGATAAAATACTAAATGCAGATCACTCCAGTTTCTTTGAAATTGTCATTACAATTATCACTGGGTTAAGAAAGCAAAAACGGTTAAAACAATGTAATGATCTTGGCTGCAATGCAAGTTGCACTGAGCTTATGAGAGCATAGCTCCGAGCAGAATTTCTATAAATACCTCTTTACATAGGAGAAAGGCCACTAGATGGCTATCTCTTAATTCTCATATACAAGATAGAAAATTGCTTTATTTATTATTTTTGTTTTTTACCCCTCTTTAGGTTTATCAGCTAGATGGGCAGATAAAATACTGAAATGTTAACCATTTTTTCTTAAGTATATTAAGATCTTTATTTAAGAAACACCTCTGAGGAATACAATGGATGAAGCAAAACATGAACTAAGGAGGTTGGGTGACTGATCTCTGTACCATCTCTCAACTTTTTCTGTCTTTTCAGGTTATACTCCAGCTATCTTGGAATTCTACTTCCTTTAATGTCAACTTTGTTTCTTCTTTCTGGATAACTTGCTGTCACTCATCAACTAGCTCCTCAACCTTCAGTTCTTGGGAGCCAGTTAACCACTTACATCCAAAACACCTTCCTGACAATTCAAATTAGGGGTGTCTGCTGTGTGTACATAGAGTACTCAGGTCTTTCCCTATACCCTTTTATTTTTGGTACCAGGGATTGAATTTAGATGCACTCCACCACTAAGTCACATCCCCAACCCTATTTTATATTTTATTTAGAGACAGGGTCTCATTGAGTTGCTTAGCACCTTGCTTTTGCTGAGTGAGGCTAGCTTTGAACTAATGTTCCCCGAGGAGCTGGGATTATAGCGTGCATCACCACTCCCAACTTTTCCCTGTACTCTTAACTGTCCCCTGCTAGTCTATATTTCATACTTGTGAAACCCTACTTAGTAGTTACTCTGTACCTTTAAATAAATTTCTTAACCTCAAATATAATAACTATATTTGAGATTTGTTTTGTGGATTTAAAGGTAGTTAATGTAAAATACCTAGTCCTGGGCATACCATGATAAAGCAGGTACCACTAATTGTAGCTTCTTTGATTACTAATTAAAAAGACAAACTTTAGTTTCAACATGTATCTGCTGCAAACTATGGCTTATCTAAAATTTTAAAGTCAGTACCTATTTCCTAGTCAAATATTGGGATATTCTTTGTTTCTTTGTTTTTCTCTACTGAACTTTATTTTATTTTTTGGTATTTTTCCTTTTTAAAATCAGTTCTTTTTTGTTTTATATAATAATAGGATTCATCTTGACATCATTATAAAAGCATGGATAAAATGTGTTCTAATATAGTCCTCAGTACTTCCATTTTTCTCCCCATCTCCCTCCCCCTGTTCCCTCCCTATATGCTACTGATCTTTCTGTTATTGTATGATAGTTTTTTAAATTAGTATCTTGTGTATCTACATGATGATGAAATTCACTGTGGTAAATTCATGTATGTACATAGGAAAGTTATAAATAGGCAAAAAGAAAAAAAAACTTCTTTTTAAAATTTATAGCACTCTATTTTCTCAACAGGTCAGTATGGCTGCTATAGTTATTTGCTCCTTGACTTTGCCTAAGGAGCCATTGTATCTGTACTTTTTTCATCTATTACAGAGAAGGAACTATTCCTACTATAGTGTTCTGGATGCCAGCCCTGCCCTGACACCCTAGTCTTTCTTATGTGCTCTCTTTTTTCTTTTAATACAACTTCTCTGCCTCACTTGCCTCACAGACTATAAATACACTCACTTAAGGCTTATCTTGAGTGATGTGGAGGTGGGGAGAGATCCTCCCATGATACAACATATCTTTCAAACTCTTCCATCTTGCCATTTCCATTACAAATTCCAGCACTGTACAAAAACCCTTTCTGTGATAATGGAAATATTCTATGTCTGCCCTTCCAACATTATAGCCACCAGCTAAAGGGGTTACTGAGTATTTGTAATGTGGCTAGTGTAACTGAGGAAATTCTAAATTTTACTTACTTTTAATTAATTTAAACCTCCATGCGTGGCCAGTGTCTACTATACTGGACAGTGAAGGGGGGCTTTTTGTTTTCCTTGTCCTCACATCCTCTTCCCTCCTTAAATAAAGACATTTGCTTTTATTTCCTTCTTCACCACTATATGGCTTCTTCATGAATGGATCAAGAGATCCACTCAGGTTGCCAAGTTTCAGCCCAGACTTAGCAACTGCCAAAGCCAAAAGACTCATCACTTCGGCCAACTAGAGACATGGAGGATGGATGAGTCTCCATCAGAAACTCCCCTTCCACAGTGTTCTCTCTCTCTCTCTCTGGACACAATACCTTTATTTTATTTTTGTGGTGCAGAGGATTCAATCCAGTGTCTTACATATGCCAGGTGAGCGCTCTACCACTGAGTCACGATCCCAGCCCCTTCCACGGTGTTCTTTACAGAGCTCTACCAGCTATCTTTTCTTCCTGTTTTTCTTTTGCCTATCAAAGGAAAAGGTTGGCATTGCATAACATCTATTTTTAGCATATTTCCCCTCCTGGCTACAGTTTTTTTTTTTTTTACTAAGTAATCCCAGTCACTCACAAGGCTTAAACTACCACCTCCAGGCAAATGGTGTCAAAATCTGGAGTTCCTCTAACACCAAACTGTTACATAAAACTTCTGAAAAATTCCACTTGCATGTCTATTTCACAGGCATATGAATTTATTATGTATACAATTGAGTTCTTTATCTTCTCTCCATATTTTTTTTAATAATAGTATCTCTCCCAGTGACAATACTGTGTTTTGAGCCGATCAATCCCCAAAAAACCTGGATCTGGCCTCTTTCATCAGTGAATCACAAACTCTAAATTATGCTGACTTGTCAACATGATATTTTCTTTCCCTACCAACTGTACTCCCTTGGAATTCTTATTATTCTTCAACTGACATACTGAAAGGCTGGTCTCCTTCCTCAGAACAGGTTTCCAGTATGGTTTAGAAAGTTAAAACCTTCTGGAATGTTATAAAGGCTGCTTTAACCAGGCATGGTAGTGCACACCTTGTAATCCTAGTCACTCAGAAGACTGGGGCAGGGGGTTTGTAAGTTCCAGCCCAGACTCAGCAACCTGGTGAGACCCTGTCTTGAAACAAAAAATAAGAAAAGCTGGGGATGTAGCTCAGAGGTAGATCACCATGCGTTCTGACCCTAGCACCACAAACAAGACAAGACAAAGCAAAACAAAAACAGCTGCTATGGAACTAACTTGTGATTGATGGCACCTCACTTTTTCTGATTCTCCTGGGTTCTATTTCACAGACAGTTTTTCCTCAGCTCTGTCAACGTATGTTTTTCTGGATGGTTATCCCTAATTCTGAGACCCACTGCTAAGGTAACCATATAATGTATTTTCCAAACTGGAACACTTGTGAGAAGGGAAGGGTGTTATTCATATTTTTACAAAAAATAAAATGGGACAGTGCTAGGAAAACTTTGGAGTTTCTTACCATACCTATTATTGACAAAAATAACATATAGAAAGTACTTTATAGACCAAGGAGTGGGATAGCTGGGTCAAATGGTGGTTCCATTCCAAGTTTTCTAAGGAATTTCCATACGGCTTTACAGATTGGTTACACCAATTTACAGTCCCACTAGCAATGTACGAGTGTGCCTTTTCTCCCACATCCTCACCAACGTTTGTTGTTGTCTGATTTCTTGATAGCAGCCATTCTGACTGGTGTGAGATGAAATCTTAGAGTAGTTCTGATTTGCATTTTTCTAATTACTAGCGATGTTGAACATTTTTTCATATATTTGTTGATCGAACGTATATCTTCTTCTGAGAAGTGTCTATTCAGCTCTTTAGCTCATTTATTGATTGGGTTGTTTGTTTTCTTGGTATCCACAGGACTTAAAATCAGCATACTTTAGTAACACAGCCACATCAATGTTCACAGCAGCTCAATTCACAATAGCTAAACTGTGGAAGCATCCTAGATGCCCTTCAATAGATGAATGGATGAAGAAACTGTGGTATAGGTACACAATGGAATATTACTCAGCATTAAAATAGAATAAAATTATGGGATTTTCAGGTAAATGGATGGAATTGGAGAAATATGATGCTAAGCAAAGTAAGCCGATCCCAAAAAAACATAGGCTGAATGTTGTCTCTGATAAGTGGATGCTGATCCATAATGGGGAGAGGTGAGGCATGAGAAAAATTGAGGAACTTTGATTGGGCAAAGGGGAGAGAGGGTGCATGGGTGCAGGAAAGATGGTAGAATGAAATGGACATCATTACCCTAGGTACATGTATAACTAATTTTTTAATGGTGTGATGCTACATTGTGTACAACCATAGAGATGTAAAGTTGTGCTTCGATTGTGTATAATGAATCAAAATTCATTCTGCTGTCATATATACCTAATTAAAATAAATAAATAAATAAATAAATAAATATTTTAAAAAGTACTTTGTAAACTATATACAATAATAATAGCACTTAATATTTTTTAGAGCTAATAAACCCAGTCACTTTGCTAAGTATTTTATGCAATTTAATTTCTATGAAATAGTTATTATTGTTGTCCTCATTTTAGATGAGGAAACCAAAGGCATAGTACTAATCTGCACAACCAGTAGGGAGTTGAACTGGGATTCTTTTAAAAAAGACTGATTGGCAGTTGCCTTCGAATTGAGTTTGAACTCAAGGGTTCACATGTTTAATCCCCAATGTGAGGTATTTAGAGGGTGGAAACATATTCTGACTATTGTGTTTGGAGGAGGAGCTTTGGGAAGTGATTAAGACTGGATGAGGTCATAAAGTGTGATCCACCATGATTGGATACTGCTGGTTTTATGAAAAGAGAGAGAGAGAGAGAGACAGACAGACAGAAAGATACACCAGAAGAAGCACATATGTGTGCTCCATTTTTTCACCATGTGATGCTCTATAGTGTGGGACTATACCATCTGGAAAGCCATCACTGGATGTGGGTCCTAGGCCTCCAGAAGTGTGAACTTATTTGAAAAAATTTTTTTTCTTTGTAAAGTTATCCTTCCACAAGTATTTTGTTATAGTAATGAAAACTGACAAATAAACCTTCTAAAACTGGTCAATGTAGTGAATCTAGAATTTTCTCTCTTTCCTGTGCTGACCATTAAACTTTTTCATATGAATTCACCTATTATCTAGCAATCTTACTCATTTTTTTTTAACTTTTCAAATTAATTTTCTCCTGAGTTCAGGAGCTGGATTTATTCTTTAACTGAATATTTGTTCTAACTGTCCATACCATGAGAATCTTGTAAACTCGTCAAATACATATACATCATAGCATTTTGCACACGAATTGGCTTAAATAATAGACTAATAGCCAGGTACAGTGATGCACCCCTGTAATCCCAGAGGCTTGGGAAGCCAGCCTCCGCAATTTAGCAAGGCCCAGAGCAACTCAGTGAGACTCTATCTCTAAGTAAAATATAAAAAAATGTTTGGGGATGTGGCTCATTGGTTAAGCACCTTGGGTTCAATACCTGGTACTACTACTACTACTACTACTACTACTACTACTGATTAGTTTTCATGGATACAAGAAGTAGTAGAGCCAGACATGGTGGCATACACTTGCAGTCCCAGTTATTCAGAAAGCTGCAACAGGGGGAGAGCAAGTTCAAGGCTTGCCTGGGCAACTTAGTTAGATTCTGTCTCAAAATAAAACATTTAAAAAGGATTTGGGATATAGCTCAGAGGCAGAATGCTCCTGGGTTTAATTTCTCATACCACCCTCTACCAAAGAAAAAGATTAAAAAAAATTTAGAAAATTTTTTTGTTCTTTTCAGTAGTTTTTACTTTCAATTGTTAAGACACTTTACATCTATGATCAAATTCTATACAATGTTCTAAACAGTTTTTATACATTTAAATTACCTCTGGGAAGGTATAAATCACAGGATATGAAAGCAATAAAAACCTCTCATTTCTTATTCACTGTCATATTCCCAGTGATTAGTACTGTTTCTATCGTAGTAGATATTTTAGTGATTCTAGAATGAAAAATAACTTGTTAAAAATATCACCCTTTGTTTCTGTATCAGTAGATAATTTTTTTCCTTGATGATTTTATACTGCAGTGAATTCCCATTTATTTTCCCCAATCATTCCTTCACGCTTGATTCTTATCTTATGAAAGGCAGAAATGCCCCTGGTCTTTTAAGTAACTTGACTGAGTGGGTTTGGTATTTGTAAAACATAACTGCAGTGGCAGCTACTGTGTTGAGAAAAGGAGAATGCAGGCACAACCAACTAAACTCTAGTCTGTGTGCTTGTATCGAACACCTTATGGCTCAAAGCACATTTTTTATTTAGCAAGGAACATTCACTGTTCCCTCCTCCCAACATGGGAATTTCACTGGTTTCATTTCACAACCATGATGAGAATTAACCAAATGGAAACATAATATTGAAAAGCTGCCCTATGAGTTTTTTTTTTAATAAAATAAAATGCTTTAAAATTACTGGATGAGAAAAAAAATTATCTCTAACTTTTGGACAGTATAAGTTCTTTTTTAAAAATATTTTTTTAGTTTTCAATGGACCTTTACTTAATTTATTTATATGCAGTGCTGAGAGTCAAACCCAGTGCCTCACACATGCTAGGCAAGTGCTCTACCACTGAGCCACTACCCCAGCCCCCATGGACAGTATAAATTCTTAATTGTGTTGCTGTTTTACTTTTAAAAATGAGTAAGACTATCTTCATAACTTTCCAGAATATAAATTCTGATTCTCACATAAATAACTAGTACTTCATTGCCCAAAACAAACAGCTCTTAACACTGCTCTATGATTTCTATGATACATAGAGAGTAACTAGGATGCTCGTGAGCCATTTAACCACTGACAAAACATTCCAAGTAACCAAGTTAATGAGCTTAGAACCATGCAACCCAACTGATTAATGAGAGGGATGTGAGGAATGGAAAAATAAAAGCATCCCATTTTAAATTTTAATACTTTGTTCTATGACTCAGTCACGACTGATTTTCCCTTCTGGGTAAAGCCAATTTGGTTTATTGATTGTTTACTTATTAGTTATTATTACCACATTTATTCTCAAGCCTTAAAGAAATAAAACACATCATCATCATGCCTAGCTCAAGGATCACAAGTGAAGTCAACTTTATTATATTATTTTTCCCATTATAGGGCTCATCTGATTGAAAAAACAATCAGAAATGGGTTTTTCTCTTTCTTAAGAAAATGAGAAAAATGCAAAATAGGAGAAAATAGGAGATGATGGCTTTTGCAACTACTGCACAAAGATCTGTATTGGAAAGCTCAACTGTGTGATAAATGATCGTTCACATCTGCCTATCTCGTTGTTAGGAAACCAATTCAAAACAGCATTCAGTCAGCTTCCCAGAGCCTTGGGGGGTATTTGGAATTGTGTTTGATAGATGAGTTCAATAAATAAAGACTTGTGAGCTGCTCATAAATCATAACAAACAGATACATTTTTACTGAATGGGACTACACACAAGAATTGTATCTTCTTTAAAACTGCAGTCCAAGTGGCATTCAGAGTGCTTCAAATTCTCTGAGAAGATGATAATAAAATCACTTGGACTCTTTTAGGGGGTCAGAAGGAATGTCCCATTCTGAACAAGGCAAAGAAATATAAACGTATCTACCAAGTCTCACCTTTGTTTTACTCATCCAGAAAATGTTTACCAATGGTTACTTCAGAAAGCCTTTACAGTATGCTGTTGTGTTTTTAACTTGCAACCCTGTTCCCTTGATTCTGCTTATTTGATAAAACATGCCAATGGTAATTCATTTTTGTTAGCATAAAACCACTGTGAAATTATTCTGTTTCACAGAAGGTGTCTGAAGACCTTTAACTATCTGGGGTCATGGAGTGTTTTCCCTCTACAAATTGTATTTTTGTCATATTCTCCCTGCCTTGGGAATATAGTAGCTCATGCTGACCTTTGAGTGGAAAGATTGATTATGTGAGGGCACAAAGACTACAATGAGAAGAGTTTGGAGCAAACTGAATAAAACATGCTAAAGGCCCTTTCTTCAGAAAAAAAAAATGTTGCACAGAGCATAATGCACAATAACAAGGACACACTGGTATTGTAGATATTGCCTTTCAGTTCTGTTTTGAGTTCTTAAAAATATTGAATATTCCCAATACAACTGACACAAATTTGACCACTACATTTATATTCTGAACTTTAAAGAAGCAAAATGCTAATATTCAAAACTTCTAGATGTAGTTATATAGATTCTTGCTTGCAGCTGCCAACCTTCTTAGTTTCACTATTCTTTGCCTAAACAATGTTAGTAGAAAGCTCTGGATGAACCTATGGTTACAGTAAACATATATAAGAAATCATAAAGCATACAAAATAAAGATAATTTACAAAGCGTGCATTTGTTACCTAAAAGTGCCAACCATAAGACATAAGTGAGTGATATCATTGTGTGTGTCTTGTCTGCTCTAGAGACCTGCACTACCTCTGCTTTCCATATGACTTCCTGAGATTCACTTACCTAGGATTTCCTCCACCCAGAATCACTGTCCAATTGGATTTACTGTTTAATTTATTGCACTTATTACATACACAGGTAATTTTCCACTTATAATGTTCTTAAAAGATACTGACATTTGTTTTGAATATCCATTTGTGTTTTTCTGCAAGAAGGTAGACATAATCTACTTGTTCACAGAGAAACTCAGTTTATATAAATTGGCTGTTTTAACACTGGTAGAAATATTCACAAATTATGCAGCAACTAAAAATCATTTCTGTCAATAATTTCTACCACTGGAGAAAATATTCAAGATATAATTTTTTAAAGAAAGTTTTTTTGTTTGTTTGTTTTTTTGGTACTGGGGTTTGAACCTAGGGGTGCTTTACCTCTAAGTTACATCTTCAGTCCTTTTTAGTTTGTTTTATAAATTGTGAGACAGGGTCACGTTAAGTTGCTGATATTTTCACCAAGTTACTCAGGCTGGCCTCTAACTTGTGATCCTTCTGCCTCAGCCTTCGGGAGTTGATGAAAATATAGGAGTGAGCCATTGCCCCTGGCTAAGATATTATATTTTTTAAAAGGAAACAAAATTGTATATATATTATGATCTAAAATATTGTTAAAATTATGTGTATATGTATATATATGTGTGTAATACGTATTTCAAATACAGGTATACATTTTTTACTTACATATCTGGGTACTATCAATTTTACTTGTTTATTCATACTTTATATAATTATATTCTATAATGAATATTAATTTTTTAATTGGTCAAAATAAACATTATTTTTTAAAAAAAATCTCTGCAGACTCACTTAAAGCCTCATTAAAATTCCTCCAATTGTTTCATGGTCCAAGACAACCTAAAAGGTAAAACTCTCCTATAATGATGCTTCTTTGGTGTCTTAGTAATTACATCTCTTGAGATAGAATCTAAGATACACTTGCCTTATGTCAAACCTTCTTCTATGGAGAATAGATGTAGACAAAGATATTGTCGAAAGTTGATGTGTTTGTGAATAAGCAGAGGCTGGGGGAATACAACATAAATTCATACAACTCAGATGACTCTTTCAAATGCTAGTTAATTTCCAATCAAGATGAAGACTCTGGCAAAACTTTTATAGCTAGGGTTTTAGTGACAAGAATTTCAAAGAAAATAAAACATTTAGGTTTTTCCTAGAGAAATAAGATAAACAAGGATAATAAGATAAACCAATGTTAAAAAGATTATTTGATTTCTTTGGATTTTTTTCTGTATGTTGGACATAACCACAACTTCCTGTTCATATGTGCACAACTACATTCTTTTTTATTACAATTATTTAATCATATTAATTGTATAAATTAATGGGTTTTACTGTGACATTTCTATACATGCATATATTGTGCACGACTACATTTCTTTATTTCAGTTTATTAAATAAGACTTTCCCCCGAACGCATTTTTCACAATCTTAGTAAAGGTCATCTCTTCTTTCTTACATAGTATTTATCACATCATCTTGACCTTTATCTTCCTACAGACTTTCTTATGTATTGATATAGAAAGCTTATATATACATAAAATCCACATATATAGTTTATATTATCTAGGTAGAACTATTTATATCATTTGCAAGCAAACTGCATCCTGAGTACAGAGCTTGGTTTTGAGTTCATGCCCTCTTGTGTTTTAAGTCTTTTTCTCCCTGCTTCAGAACTGTTCTGTTTCCTATCAGAGTCTGACATGTTTTGTGGGACCAACATAGATAATGTCTGTTTGTTTGTGAATAGAACAACTAAAGTATTCAGAACTTTGATGTATCAAGGTTAAAATGTATTAAAAGAATGAATACAATCTGGAGGAATGCTTGAACACAAATTGTTTGAGCTGAGCATCAAAATAAGGCAGTGGATTAACACTGAGGGTTTACTTTAAAAATTAACACACATCGAATAATTTATTTGAATAATTAGAGTCCTCTTATCAGCTATTTGGTCAATTTGACATCCACAGGAATTAATTTAAATAGATGCTCGTGCAAATAAATATCTCTGAATGGTCTTTTAGTACAAATAAGTAGATTTGTCCTGTGTGTTTTAAGGAGATAGATTGATTTCATTAGCACATCAAATGAACTAGCTATCCAAATGTGCATTGGCTATATTTCACTACTTCTCTTTAAATTCTCAGCTATTGGTTCCCAGGGACCAGCAGGTTAATACACAGACCACACTGGCCACCAAAGTGGCTTTAGTGAGGTATTGTCTTCACATAACTCAGGAGGTGACTGTTCAATGGACCTGCTAATTTCAATAGCTTATTTTCTACAGTATGAAAATTAGAGTCAGAATAATACTTTTTTCCTTTTTAAGTCATATCACTTTATTTACAGAATTTTTATTTATAAGTAGAAGAAAACAGAAACTATAGGCAAATATTTAATATATGACCATATAATTCTTCTCTGGAACAAATAAGAGTTTGGGTACATTTAAACCTCTCCCTGCACTATAAAACATAAAAGGGTAAATGTATGGCAAAATTTGAAAGCGTTTTAAAGGATTTGGTTTGTAGGCATATATGACATTTCCTAAATCCTACTGTTGGAAAAGAAAAGATTGAATCTAACATTTAAGATTGCTTTGCTCACAATCCTCTGGGTTTCTAACCTTCCAGAGGTATCAATGTCTCCCTTGATCAACTCAGCTAACTTTAAAATTAAACCATAGTCCAACCTCAGTTTCCATAGAAATGCACCATTTTACAAGATGCATCAATTAAATGGTGCTCTCCTTCCATATTATGTCATATATGTTGGTATTTGCAAATGAATTTTAAGATCATTCAAATTATTTTAAAGACAGATTTCAAACAATTTGTGCAAGGTTAAAATAATTCATTCTAATTCTGAATAAGCTTCAGTGCAATTGCAGTAAACACTGTTAATACTAGTATACTTAGGTTGCTATTACTGACATCCTTACAGATATCTAAACACGTTGAATACAATTAGCTATTTTAAATTGTACTTAACAGCCCATTACTATAAAATCATCTCCCAAGTTTTGACCTAACACACAAACAGAAATGACTTTAAACTAAGCTGTGTTTTTTAAACGGTTACTTTGTTAGAATAAGATAGAACATATTCTATACAATTTTAAAGCCTTTAGATTGGAGTTTACTTATGGTCCTGAAGACTGCATTTCCCCTTTTCAAAAACAGATTCTTCATTTTACAAAAATAATTAGAGCACAGGTGTTATCTTTGACCTAATATAATACATTTGGAAGAATTCCAATAGCAGTTGACAATGTCTAAGAAATAGGAAAGTACTATATGTTGCTAATAAAAAATTCTCTCTTGTATGCTTTATGTTGTCATTAGACGTGTATTTGTACTAACATTAAGCTAACATTTAGGCCAAAAATCACTTGGTAGGATAATGTACTCCAACATCCTAATATAAAGCACTATCTTCCAAACAACTGGCAAGAAACTAAGATCGTGAGAGTAATTGTTCATTATTAGCACATGAAGTATCTGACACATGAGCATCAAACATTCCCCCTTTAACTAAACAGAAGAGAGGCTGAATGGGTGCTTTCCTGACTCATTAAATGACACCTTAACACAGATCTATAAATGCAGAAGACAATGATCCCTCCTACCTTGCTGAAGGCAAAGAAGAGTGCCTTATAGAGACAAGATGCAGGTTTAGTTCTTAATTTCTTTTTCTTGAAACTCAAATATAGTTAGCAAACATACCATACAAGATATGCAAGAACTTAATTGGTAGAGGTCATTAAATTTAAAAAGCAGTGCAATCATTGTTTTTCATGATTATATTTGCACTTATTTGTACTATTCATAAAAGTTGCAATAGTAAACCTAAAGGAACTAAATTACACTAATGAATTTTACTTCCAAGGCCAAGTGCAATAATTGACCATTTCCTTATGAATTATGCATTATATAAGAACAGCAATAATAACATTTGAGGCTGATACAAAGCGACCTAAAATATCTCATGACTTTACAATTTGGTTGGCTATTTGAATAAGGAATACTTCTATAGGTCTGGTTACAGAAATAAGCATACATACCCTGGTCTAACACTTCTTCTTCCCGTTTTGGCTGTGGTAGTAAAGCAGTCTTATCTTTATTCTCTGTTTCTATAAAGGATCAAAGAAGTTGAGCATAAATTGGCAGCATATATTATACACTTTAAATAGTTCATTGGAATTATGCCATTAACATAAAAATATCATTCAAGACCTTGTGTTTATTATATTATTAAGAATTTATATAGAAGAAACGCTCTAATTCACAATCTTCTCCACCCCAGCATAACTACCAATTACCAGACTTCTGACATAATAACTAGGTCAACTATTTTTTCAGTGATATATAAATGATACTAAATTTTTAAAATGTTTTAACAAAACTACTCATGTTTGTTTTTTTTAAATTGACTCTAGTAACATTCTAAGAATATGTTAAGAGATTTTAAGGTATTTTCTATAAATATATTAGCATCTTAATACTCATTGCTATGCCATTTTCATTCATAAAATATCCACTAGAAAGAAATAAGGAGCTGCTCTGGCATTTTAAGATTGAATCTTCAAAACTCAATAACATCAGCATATTTCATGTAATAAAAGAAGGTGTGGGTTTTGCAACTTTAAACTAAAGGAAGACAATCAATATGACATTTTGCAGACAAACAATAAGTTACTGAACAATTCTAAGAATGAGGCCAAAAGAGCTAAGATTATTAATATCAAGATGGGATCTTTGCTTGAGGAGGCCAATTAAATAGATAATTTAAGGTATTACTGGACATGATAACCATTTTCACTGGCCAACTGTAGCACTTTTTGTTGCAATTTATAAATTCATAAATTGTCTATGACATTACTGACTATTGGAGGAATGGGATGAAGAAACTAGAAAACATGAATTAAAATGAAGAAGGGTCTACATTTATGGGATTAGCCACCAAAACTAATTTGTTTCATCACCGGCTGAGATTTGTCTTTTTAACTGTTTTGATGGGGACATGCCAGAAAGGGGAGGCACATATGAAAGAGGAAATAAGAATACATATATACAAGTTGATTGAAGAAGGGAATAAAGATGATTTTAAATACTAATCATACAGTCAAGTAAAACACATATGAGAATATAATATACAAACGCATATGCTTCTTTATGTTAAGCACCAATCTCACCTTTGTGATGCCCATGCATCATCACCATATCGGACTTCACAGGAATTGGAATATTGGCCTCCGGTGGTATAGTTCTGAATATATCTTGAGCCACATTCTGTGTACAAGTCATGAAAGAAACTGCATGCTTGGCTTCCATGTAATACATAATGTATAAGTTACACATTTCATCAATAGATGTGCCACTGTAGGCAAAAAAAAAAAAGTAGATACAACAAATCAGCCATTTACATAAAATGCATTCTTAATGCAAGAAAAATGCAACCCGTAAACCTGCCAACAATGGAGTCAATGGTGGGGATACTGCGAGTTTGTTTTGTAGTTTTCATTAAAACCCATTAGTTTTCAACATCAGAAGCCCAGTGTCAAAGGCATATTTTCACCTAACAATGTAGAATCAGTCTGTAGATAAACAGGGATATTAGCCAACAACACAGTTGGAAATGATTTTTCAGTAGTTGAGATATATTTTCTTTTCTCTTCTAAATCTTTTTATTTTTCAGTTCTTTCCTGTTTGATAAAACGCTTAGACTGGGCAGTTCCTTTTCTCTTAAACAATCACATATTTACTTAATGGTAACATTTAAAATATGTCAACAGAAATATATTACTTGACTCCTGCAAGGTAGGCGGGCCTGCGACCCACCAGCAGAAGAGGAGCAGCGGCTTGCTGAGAGGCAGAGCCGCCCCCTCCCCCTGCGCCGGCAAGGTAGAGGGAACTATGACCATCCACAGAGCAGGCCCAGCGGCCTGCTGAGGGGCAGAACCGCCCCCCACCCCCAGCACCTGCCAGGTAGGTGGAACGGTGACCACCGGCAGAAAAGGCCCAGTGGCCCACGGCTGAACAGAGCTTCCAATCACTCCTGCAAGGTAGGCGGGCCTGCGACCCACCAGCAGAAGAGGAGCAGCGGCCTG
>NW_026000026.1:60427688-60458693 GCF_001458135.2 Marmota marmota marmota | reverse complement strand
AGGGGAGGGGAGGGGGGATAGTAGAGGATAGGAAAGGCAGCAGAACACAACAGACACTAGTATGGCAATATGTAACTCAATGGATGTGTAACTGATGTGATTCTGCAATCTGTATATGGGGTAAAAATGGGAGCTCATAACCCACTTGAATCAAAGTGTGAAATATGATATATCAAGAACTATGTAATGTTTTGAACAGCCAACAATAAAAAATTTAAAAATTAAAAAAAAAAGAAATATATTACTTATAAGTCTTTTAAAAATGGCTTTTCTACTTAAGACCAAGAGTTTTGAACCTTATTTTTGGTTAAGTGCCTCCTTTTTAATGGTGAGATGAACTGAGAATCATGTACCACACTAAGATGTCATGATATATGATGTCACAACTAGACTGCTACCACAGGGAAGAAAAGAACACCTCAGAAATGATTCAGAATGAAATCAACACTAATCTTTTCTCTCAGACCTGATTGGGGTAATGCTACAGAGTGGAATGATTCAGTGTTAAAAATAGATTTCAAAATGCTGTGGATGTTTCCAAGAAAAAAGTTCCAAGTGGTACAAATAATGTCTCACAGCTTACAAAGCATGTTCTCTTCTTCAGTTCACATGGGCTACTTCGTATTTTAGTCTCTTTACTGTTATTAAGAAGAAATGGCTCAGTATACCTTTAGAACACTTTTATACAGCAAAGGAATATTTCCTGTTTGCTATTAGTTCTGACAGCTTTTAGCAAGCTTATACAAATAAAAAACAAGCTATGAGGTGGATTATTTGCTCTACAGAAATACATCAGTGTTGACTTTTCCAACAATATAATGCAGCACTCACTTCTCCATAGCAACAGTAATGACATCAGCAAGGGAAAGAAAAAAAAAAAGTCTTTTCCAAGCAAGGATTTGATTTCTCTAAGCTTCGAAAATGTAGAGCCCCCAAGAGACCTCAGGAAAGAGCCCCTGTCATGAGAAGCTCTGTTTATGCTTTAGAAATCATTTGGCTTCTCACTCTCTGAATCTGATACCTGTCACTGTAATTGCCTCTCCCATGAAATATAAGCAAATAGTGAAGTGCAACCCCAAACAAACACATGTTCATTACACATATCTTCCTGGTGTCAAAACACCATTCCTAAGAATCACATTTTAACCGTTTTAGAGTGGGTCAGAAAATTATGTGCTATAAAAGGAATGTCTGGTGCCAAAATAATAACCTGGAGGCTCCCCCTACACTATCCTTCCCCTCCCTGTTCAAAAGGAGGAAGTATTCAGGAGACCAAGGAGGAAAAGAAATTTAAAATGTGGCTCTTGCTTAGAAACGGCATCCTCTTGTACAGAGGAAAAGCAAAAAATAATCATTTAAAAACAAATTAATGACAGGAAAAATTTTAGTAAATTCATATGGGAATACATGAAATTTGCAACTAATCCATGGACAAATCCTCATATAGCTTCTCTGTTTAGAAACAGCAGTGCTCATGCTATCACAGGGATGGTACACACACCCACAGCAGCACAGGTAATACAACCAGTATTCAGAGCTCTTTCCTTATTGTTAAAACAACAGAACAAAATAAAATTAAAAAGTTTAATTGCTGGTCTAAATGTTGTTGGCCAACTGGGCCAGAGTGTCTTCTGTTTTATAAATTTATTCTGTGAACTATTATGTTTTCATAAAATACAAAAAATTGCACTATGATACTTATGATTTAACTCTTAACTATGTAGGAGTATGTATAATCCTAGCACTGGTTAGAAATTACCAACCAAAAGTGGTTCTTTAGTACTTTGTAGATGCATGTAAAACATCTACTGTTACTTTTGGATAACAACCATCACACAATAGACCTAGGTGTGTGCATGTAGTCTAGTTACATAGAAGTATCCAAATGCCATAGATATGCATACAGATGTGTATGTAGGAATTTAACATGCTTTATATATAGACAAACATATATTAAATCTACTTATATTATTTTTAATCCATCCATCCAAATATACATTTAAATTTTCAGAAAAAATCTGTTAGAAATTTTCAAAGCAACTAATATCATAGATTTCAAAATAACTAAATAGACTATCTTAATAAATATTCCCCAACATATAATTTTGGTGTTTCTAAACTAGTTACATGTCTATTTGGAGGACTTGTTTTTAGTATGCATCTTAAAAGAAATTGTACTGAAAGAGTTCATTTCAAATAAGTAAAAGGTAATCAATTAGAGAACAAAGAACTAAACTGTGAAATGTGTGCTAAGTGAAATTATCAACCAAAGTAATGATCAGGGAAATAATTTACTAAGTCATTTATTCACTGCTATCATTATCAAATCAGTGAACACCAGGTTTTTTTTAAAGAAAATTATAGAGAGTGATAATAAGGTAGAATATGACATAAAAAGTGGCATAAATTTGGAATAATTTAAAAAGTAATATTGGAGACAAAGACAGTAATCACTATTTTAGAAATAATGAATATCAAGACACAAGATTACATGTTTGAAAAATGCAGTTAACTACACCAAAAAGAAAGCTGTAACTTTTTAAATAACATAACAATTTGTCCTCTATGACTGATCATCAAACTTTATTATTTTAATTAGTGAATTTGAGAAAACAAAAAATAAAAATATAAGCTAATGCTCCAAGTTACTTCCTGCAAAGTGAATAATCTTGCCACTTATTAAATCATTTTTTGAGAAAAAATTATACATATATATGTGAAAGTATACAGATATGTAAATGCTTGCATCCACACATATACATACAGACAATACACTAATTCAATTACACTTACATATTATGTGCTAACTATACAGAGATATAAATATGTTCATTGCTAAATATTTTTGATTTGGTGAGACATCCTAATCAGTTCATCAATATAGTTCATTTGAGATACTGACACATTGATACAAAATTGAGTTGCTCAAATAATCTAGGAATCTTTGATTTCAAAGAAAAATTTCACAGAATGAGCTGACCATAAAGAAAGGAGTCTTGCTTTATTCCTTCCTGTGATTGGACTTGTAGTCAAGGTAACTCTGAGCTCCTATCTGACAGAGAAACTATTATATGTTAAAACTGTGAAGATTCAAATCATCCTGAGTATCAGCATCATAGTTTGCCAATTTTATTCCACATTCATCTTTCTTTTACCAAAAAACAAAAACAAAAAAGACTTGCACTTTCAGCCTATCACTTTCTGTATTTATTAGGGGGATTTTTGACACACACATCCTTATTTTTCACAGAGCTCAACGTATGGAATTCAAGTCTGCCAATCTGAATGATCTACAGAAGCAGGGAGGCAGGCATGTTCCCAGGTCTATCTTGGCTCCACCGCCTGGTCCTTTTAACATCCCCCAATGTCAATGTGACTCTTTGAAATAATGACTGCAGACATCACCTGTATCCTAATATTGCAGTATGGAATTTTTCATGCTCTTCACAATAAAGTGCTTATGTGATAACCTCCTCTTTTGTAATGGCTTAAAATAAAGCTTCAAGTCCAACACAATGTGATGAGCCCCAAAATAATAAAATTTTAAAAATACATGCTAAATGATAGAAGGATGAATGACTTTGCTTAATAAACGTCTGCAACTTATTATGACATAATATATTATCTCTAAAATATTACACTGATGAATAATGAGTTAGGTAAATTTATGTACTTTCTATAGTATTTCTGAAAAATATTTATATCTCTGCATATCAATCAATTTACTGATATCTATCAGGGTTCTATAGGAGGTTTTATAAAAATAATTATTTTCTATTAGAAAGATACTTAATAGTTATTTAGGAGAGTACCAAGTAGTCTGAAATGTATCACTTTGAAGTCTCCACATGTTGTGTATCAGGCTTGGGATGTAGGTTGTAGCACTCTATTAATTTAATGAGTCTCTTGCCCCTAGCCAAGCCCCTTAATAAACAGAGCCAGGCTTCAATATAACCAAAACAGTTAATATTAATTTTATTACCTGAAAAATTTAAAGAAAAACATTTTATAAATATGGTACCTTTAAACTTATACATTAAGGAGTTATTATTTATCATATAATTTTATCTTTGTATATAAGGTACTTTAAAATGCTGATTAACATACTATTTGGTATACATAAATATTTTTTAGACATTGTCATATTCTTTCAAGTTCATATTCTCATGAAATGATCCATTTTAAATGAAAAGTATGACCAAAATAATTGACTAAATAGGTAAATACTATCTATTTATTCCAAGAATTAATTTGAAATTTCAGTCTATAAACTTTTAGGCTGACTAGCTGACTTAATTAGCTTAATTGGTTGACTTAATTAAATTCTTTCTTTTTTGTTTAAACTTGACTAAACATTTGAAATGAATTTAGAGAAGCATCATATTGAATATAAAATATGTAATGCAGTCAGGCACAAAATATTGCTCCTTCACAGATTAATTAGTACTGTAATCACTATATACTTAGTGCAAAATATTTGTTTAAGACATGCTATTCATATTTACTATGTTAAAAGAAATATATTTGGACAACACATTTTACCACTAAGTATAGTTACTAATATATCTTGTGTTAAATTCACCTATTTGGAACTAAGTGTTTCAGGCTCTGAGCTCAAACCTGTGTCCAGTAGGAGTGCATGTGATGTATGTGGGGTGGAGGTGGAGGTGGAGATGGAGATGGAAGTGGAGGTGGAGAAGTGGGAGAGGAAAATAGGGAAATTTATAGAGTATCATTTAATTTAATAGAAAACATAAAATATTTCTGTTCTTTTTCTTTCTTTCTTTTTTGTTGATTACATTATCAACTGTGACCCTGTAGTACCCTTTGGATGTTGTACCTATTATTTTGAAAAATAGAGATGTATTATTGCTATTACTTTTCTAAAACTAAATAGCAGATTAAATGCTATAATTATTCTGCATTGTTATAAGAGTTGTTATTCATGTCTAAATTCATTCAAACTTGTCTTATAGCTTATCATTCTATTTGGAAAAAACTGATTTTGCAGTATGAATTAAATATTTAGAATGTGGACTTGCCCAATAACTTAATTTCCTATAATTCCTTTCAATTTCATTTATATTACAAAATGTGTTTTTCCTTTAATCCACATGAGATTTATACAAAGCTAGAGTAGTATAGTCATTTTAGGGCATTATTCTAATACAAACTCACATTTTAAAGAAGACTAGAATTATTCTAGACTCATCAAAATGAAAGAGCCCTCTAGAGATTACTTTGGCCTCCCATCCTGGTATTATAACAAGTCATTAATTTCTCTGGCTGATATTACCTCAAAGAGAAAATGCAAAAGATAGAATCTGGCCAAGATGATAAGCCTCCTAAAACTGTAATTTTTGCCTTTGGCCAAACAGATAAAAAAATCTACTTTTTGCACACTTAGAAACTAATACATATAATGTTTTGAATATAATGTTTTGAAGGAGATTTCTTTACTACTTCACTTACTTATTTCAAAGGTGAATAAAATAATCAATGGCATTTAGGTAAGATGTCTGTGGATTTACACTAACATAAAATAGAGAAAGCTGATCAATATCCTCCATATCATTTTACCTAAGGAATTTAAACACTGCCAAGAAGTGAACTCTCAGATTCCACCTTTCAAATCTCATTATGTCTACTTTGTCAACCCTTTCCTTACACTCACCTTTTCTGGAACCTAATAATTATATTGCTTTCTTCAAGTCTCTTTCCAAATTTATCAAATTTATCCAAAAGCAAAGCTGTTGGAAAACATCTTGTTTAATATAAATTGAGAATGTTTTTCTCTTTGTTCTATATTTTGCTTTAAAATTGGTGCTTATTAAAATAAAAATCTTTTGGAGTGACATAAAATCCTTTTCATCCTTTCATTAAATGCCCCCTTTTCAACCTGCATCAGCAACTTTTCCGTTTTCCCTTACAACCACCAGTTAGTGCTGTTGTAAGAATCATCTTCAGTGCATTTAATCCAAATTTTCAGATCCCTACTTTCTGTAACTTCTCTCTGATCAAGAGATAAATGGTTTAAAACTCCAGCTTCCCAGTGGTCTCAGTAAATACCTTAAAACAGAGTGTAACACAGAGAGGAGATTCATTGATGCTTTTCCAACAAAAAGCATAATTGGAAACTTTCTCTTTCATTTTTTAATCTTTTATCTATTTATCTTTTTTGAAAGAGTTCACAGTGCTTTGAAAATTTTACTTAGTGTTATAAAGCATAATTATTTCAAGGAAGCTTGGCATTTGAGAATTGCATTTTGAAAATTATTTGATCTCCCCCTTTTCGAAGTGCTGCATATTATTATCCTAAAAAACTGGAACTTATAGAATATTCAGAAATTTTAACAGGCAGAAGAAAACATGTTTCTGAGTATTTTATGAGTATTACTAAATAGAAAACTTATTTTCCTAAAAGAAAACCTTTCATAATCATGATATTTTCTTCATTTTTATGTGTTTAAAGAAGTAATATATGGTTTTCTAACTATATAATGGAGAGGCAATGATGTTGAGGAGCTTAATGAAGCAGAAATAATAAAAGCACATAAAATAGGCATGTTCTGGGGGTTATCCAAATTGATCAATTTTAATGTTAAAATACTAGTTTGTTCTAATTGTCCATTACAGGGCAAAAAAAAATGTACATAATCTATTCACAATAATAACTGTCACCTATGATCATGCCTTGTATTAAAAAAAAAAAGTCTCTTGAAATAATGAAAAGTGCAGAATCTTACCCAATGTGTGTGGCTTCTGTCCTGCCCTCACCAGTGAATACGCATCTTGCTGCTAGTATGTCACCAAAACTAACATCCACTGGGTGTTCCACAGGGTAAAAAGCCTGCCCGGAAGACAAACACAGTGATCCATTGAAATTACCAATAAAACCCAGAACCATATGCTTAAAATATGTGAGGCTTGGAGCACTGCATATGGAGAGGACAAAGAGATAGACATATACACAGATACTCACTAGATAGAAGAGTTCATCTCTAATTAATCAATTCCACTTTACAACTTTGAAAGCATATTTACAAATGCATTCCATGAAACACAATTCGTACAATAACAGAAGAGCTATCTGAAACACTTATGACTAAATGATAAAGGTCTTCACTAACATGTTCAGATCATATTGAGAGAACTGGTAAGGAAAACACCAAATTGGAAGTTGTAAAACAGGAGATTATGTAGCTCAGATTTACAGAAAAGGAAAATATGGAGACTGTTAGATGCTAAAGAAATGAACAAGGTATTACATAAGAATTTTTAAAAATTACTTTCTGTTGGTTAGTATTTTTCCTCCCCAAATTAAATTGGATCCTACATACCTGTGGTAGCTGCGGGCTCTGGCGTCCAATCAATGTCCATTGTCCGTTTCTTACTCTGTATCCACTTACTACCTTACCTTAAAAATAAAAATAAACTGTAACCATATGAAATAACACAGAAAAGAAAAACCACATTTATTTTTCTTTTTAAAATAAAACCTGAATCTTTTCAGAACCCTAAGTAATGAGTATCTTCATGAAAATAACATGATGAAACAGCATAAAAAATTCAAGGTATTGGCTGAAATTTCTTTGAAACAGACTTAAGGTCAAGTACAATCAACATTTTACATTTACAGCACTAGCAAGCACAATGGTAAATACTTATAAATTTAACATGTAGCTTAAGGTTCTTACCTAAATGGTGAGTGTGAACTCTGTAGGCAAAAACATGCATTGGATACGTTTTATAATGGCATGAAATATCAGAATTCACCACTGTGAGAAAGAAAAACACAGACAAAAGTCACTATTCAACTGGAAAACGACATTTTTCTTTTCTAAAAGTGAGCTAGTCACATGCACTCAAACCCAGCAGATAGTAAGTGCTCATCCTGTGCCATCCATTTCACCAAGACAGATTAAGATCTTCCTACTTCAGATATTAAAATACCCTGTCACAAAACAGGCTTAATTAATTTGTTATCTTTAACTTGAAATCTATCCAGTTGAAAATCTTAAAAAAATGGCTTTTATTTTTGGAACAATAGATTTTTGAAAGATTGAATGCAAATACAAAAATCATCAGGCTGAACAGTTCCTGTTGATAAGGGGCTGTCTTCATATACTTTATCTTCCTTACAGTGTAACACATACTAGCAATGCAATAAGTTTCTTTTGGTAATAGATCAGTGGACAAAACAAAGTGCCCGTACTGAATATTAACTTTGAAATTACCAGTAATAACAAACAATATTTAACATGACACTTTTGTTAGAGGGTCTTTAGATATACTGATAAATAACAATTATTCTCATAGCTTTTTGCCAGTTTAGGTGAAACAGCTATTATCTCATTTTGCAAGTAGGGAAATTAATATATATATAAGTTCAAAGACTGAGCTGATGTTGAATTTGAAGCCTGTCGATTTTTAGCCTTCCCATGAAGTAGTTTACATTGTCGCACATTATGCACTTTATCTTTTGCATCTCAAAAATGGGTGACTGATTTATAAAATATTCAAGATTTATTCTTTAATTTATACACCCACTACCTGCCCACGAGTCTTAATTCTTAGCATTTCAATAAATAAACATTGGAAATATAACAAATAATTGGCTTGGAACAATACCAGATCTATTTTAAACATAATGACAATAAAGAATTAGCTTATTTTTCAGATACAAATATTGGTCATTTTTTATAAAGTTGATAAAAAATAAACTGTAAGTCCATTCTTATAGATTACTCAATGAGGTAATGGAAATACAAAGAGATCATTCCTCACCTTTCTCTCCTGGTGGTATAACAGTGTCAACAGACATCATAAGGTACATGCCAGCAATTAAAGGCTGTCTGCAGGAAAAAAGTGATATTTTTCTCAATAATGAGATAATGCCAAAACTATTTCATTGGACAAATAGGTATATCTCAATACATTAGTTTATAGAATGTTATTTTTTGTGAAAATCAAAATGAAACAAACTAGAAGAGGTGGACAATTAAAGGTAGACTCTAACTAGTCTCAGTTATAACTAATTTTATGTGTCAACTTTGTTAAGTTATGTCATCTGGTTGATGGGTCAAACATTAGCTTAGATATTTCTTGGAAGGATTATTGTGTTTTCAGATATGATTAACATTGAAATTAGACTTCATGTAAGGCAGTTTATTCTCCATAATTTGAGCAGGTCTCATACAATCAGTTAAAGGCTTTAAGAAAAAAAACTGGGATCCCCTGAAAAGTAAGAAATTCTGCCTACAAACTTTCTTTGGACCCAAGAAGGCAACAACCTCTACCTTTCCCTAAATTTTCTGTTGGCCTTACAGATTTTGGATTTGTAGGTCCATACAAAAGCATGAGCCAATCCCTTAAAATTTTTTTGTCTTCCTCACTATCCATCTACTAATTCAGTTTTCTTTGGAAAACCCTGACTAATAAAGCTGTCATGATTCCTAGCTGAGATGAGCATGCCTTGTCTAATTCCCTCCCTCACGTTGAGGGTGGGCACAAATAAAGGTACTAACATATTTCTAACAAATAGAATATGGCAAGACTGATGGTATGGTCACCTCTTAAGATTAAGTTACAAAAAAACTCTGGATTTCATCTTTCACATAATCCCTTGCTTGCTTTTTTACTTACATTCTGTGATGGAAGCGAGTTGTTGTATTGTGAGCTGCACTGTTTATAGCCCTTATGGGGGAAAAAAATGAGGGAGACCTTTGGCCAACACCCAGCAAAGCAATATATCCTGTCAGCAACCATGTGAGTTATCTAGGAAGTGGCTGTTCCCGGGTCTAGCCTTGAAATGACTGAATCCCCAGCAGAGACTCTGCTTGCAGCCCCTTTGGACAACACTGGACAGAGGAGCCTGCTACATTGTGCCTATGTTCCTGACTCACAGGATGCTGAGATAATACTCATGACTTTAAAACAGTAAGTCTGACTTTAAAACAGTAAGTCTGAGTTAATTTGCCTTCCACAATAGTTTGCAAAGATCTTAAGGTTATTGCTCATTTAAGAAAACCCATCAATTTCAAACAGTGAAATAGAAGACACCATCAAAAGCCTACCAAGGAATAGCATGGATGGTGGAAGGAGACTCTCATCATTATCAAAATACATGTATGAAGATGTGAATTTGGTGTCAACGATACCTTATATACAATCAGAGATATGATAAATTGTGATATAAAGGTATATTAAGAATTGTAATGTAATAATAATCATAGGAAAAAAAAAATTAAAAATCCTACCAAGACCTGCAAAGAAGAATTAACACCAGTACTCCCCGAATTATTCCATAAAATAGAAAAGTAGGGCACCCTTCTAACTTCATTCTATGAAGCTTGTATCACTGTGATACCAAAACCAGACAAAGACACATCAAGGAAAGAAAACTTCAGACTAATATTCTTGATGAACATAGATGCAAAAATTCTCAATAAAATTCTGGCAAATAGCATACAAAAACATATTAAAAAGATTGTGTACCATGATCAAGTGAGGGTGCAAAGTTGGCTCCACACACAGAAATCAATAAACACAATTCATCACATCAATAGATTTAAAGACAAGAATCATATGATAATCTCAACAGATGCAGAAAAATCATTTTCTGCTCAAAACAATAGAAATACTAGGGAGAGAGTAAGAACATACCTCAACATTAATAAAAGCTATCTGTGATAAACCAAAGGCCAACATCATTCTAAATGGAGAAAAATTAAAATCATTCCCTGTAAGAAATGGAACAAGAAAAGGATGCTCTCTTTCATCACTTTTATTCAACATTGTCCTTGAAACTCTACCCAGAGCAATTAGAGAGAAGAAAGAAATCAATGGGATACAAATAGGGAAAGAAGAACTCAGACTATCACTATTTTCTGGCAGCATGATTCTACTTAGAAGATCCAAAACATTTCACCAGAAAACTTCTAGAATTAATAAATGAATGCAGCAAAGAAGCAGGATATAAAATTAACACCCATAAATCAAATGTGTTCCTATACATCAAAGATGAATCCACCAAAAGAGAAATTACCCGATTCACAATAGCCTCAAAAAAATCAATAAATAAAATATGTGAGAATCAACCTAATAAGAGAGGTGAAAGACCTCTACAATGAAAACAACAGAACACTAAAGAAAAAATAGAAGAAGACCTTAGAAGATGGAAAAATCTCCCATGCTCTTGGATAGGCAGAATTAACATTGTCAAAATGGCCATACTATCAAAAGCATTATACAGATTTAAGGCAAGCCCCATTAAAAACCCAATGGCATTCTTTATAGAAATAGAAAAAGAATCATGAAATTCATTTGGAAAAAGAAGAGACCCAGAATAACCAAAGTAATCCTTAGCAAGAAAAGTGAGGTAGGAAGCATTACAATACCAGACCTTAAATTATACTACAAAGCCATAGTAACAAAAATGGCATGGTTTTGGCACCAACACAGACACATAGACCAATGGTACAGAACAGAAAACACAGCAATAAATTAATATAAATAAAGTTATCTCATACTAGACAAAGGCACCAAAAACATACATTGGAAGAAAGATAGCCTCTTCAACAAATCTTGCTGGGAAAACTGGAAATCCACATGTAGCAAAATGAAATTAAACCCCTATTTCTCACCCTGCACAAAACTCAACTCAAAGTGGATCAAAGACTTAGACATTAAAACAGAGATCCTCTACCAAATAGAAGAAAAAGTAGGCTCAAATCTTCACCATGTCCACTTAGGAACTGACATCCTTAACAAGACTCCTAAAGCAATAGAATTAAAATCAAGAATCAATAAATGGGATGGATTCAAACTAAAAAGCTTCTTCACAGCAAAGGAAACAATCAAGAATGTGAAGAGAGAACATACAGAATGGGAGAAAATCTTTACCACATTCACCTTAGATAGAGCATTAATCAACTGAATATTATAAAGAACTCAAACAACAACAATAAAAACCCAATCAGAAAATGGGGTAAAGAATTGAACAGACACTTCACAGAAGAAATACCATCAATCAACAAATATATGAAAAAAAGTTCAACGTCTCAAGCAATTAGAGAAATGCAATTCAAAACTACTCTAAGATTTCATCTCATTCCAGTCAGAATGGCAGCTATCAAGAACACAAACAACAAAAAGTGTTAGCGAGGATGTGGGGAAAAAGGCACACTCATACATTGCTGGTGGGACTGCAAATTGGTGCAGCCAATCTGGAAAGCAGTATGGAGATTCCTCAGAAGACGTGGAATGGAACCAGTATTCGATCCAACTTTTGGTTTATACCCAAAAGACTTAAAATCAGCATATTACAGCCATATCAATGTTTTATAGCAACTCAATGCACAATAGCTAAACTATGGAACCAACCTAGGTGTCCTTCAACAGATGAATGGATAAAGACAATAGGGTAAATATTCACAATGGAATGTTGACTCAGCATTCATGAAAAATGAAATCATGACATTTGTAGGTAAATTGATGGAGCTGGAGGATGTTATGCTACATGAAATAAGCCAATCTCAAAAAACCAGAAGCTGAGTGTTTTCTCTAATATATGAATGTTAACTCACAATAAAGTGGGAGCAGGTGGCTAAGGAAGAATAGAAGTACTTTAAATTAGACAGAGGGGAGTAAAAGGAGGAGAGGGGCATGAAGGTAGGAAGGATAGCAGAATGAATGGGACATTATTACCCTATGTGCATATACGACTACAGGACTGGTACAATTCCACATTATGTACAACCAGAAGAATGAGAAGTTATACTCCATTTATGTATGATGTGTCAAAAACATTCTACTGCCATGTATAACTAATTAGAACTACAACAACAAAATAGAATAAATAAGAAGAAAAAAAAGAAAGAAAAAAAGGAGGAGGGACTTACGGCAGACGTGTGAGGTGTAAAGACACGCCAGAACAGTCCTTGTGGTTATCTGAAAACACAAAAACACATACCTTCAATACAAAAATCAGAAAAAGGGATGCCAAACTAATAAATTATAAGTGTTTAAATATAAAACCTAAAAACTATGTTACATTTTCTGATTTTACAAAATACTTTCATATTCCTTAATTCCTTTAATCACCCACAGAAACAACAAAACTACCTGTTCATGCAGTCTTGGGTATTTCTTGGCTCATCAACTCATCAGTTATGGGCTTTCCTGCAGATGTACTAGCTCATAGAAGAAGGCTGTTGCTACTCTCTTTGCATTATTTATATTGCTAAAATACCCAGAAAAAAATCCAGTCAACTAAAAAAATTTTTTTTCCCATGGGAAACTAAACAATTGCATTTTGTGCTTTTCAAGAACTTTTGTAGCCCATGATTTAGGTTCTGAAGGCATTGTTTTGCCATTTTTAGTTTAATGTCTCAAATTATATATAGGAATCACCTTGTCTTGTAATTTTGGCCATGCATATCCCTACCTTTTAAATAAACAGCTGATCCTAATTCATTTTATATCCTAAGTTCAGCCAAAAGCCTCTGAGTACCTCTTTATCTTTGTCAAACTGCAAAAACTTCTTGCACATCCTCTCTCTCTGTTTCCCAAGTGCAAAATAAAGTAGGAATGAAAAATACCCATCTAAATTCTGTTGAACTTGCTGACCTTCCACCACAGAGATCATGATTAATACACTATTAATTTCTTGTATTTGCAGAGTGATTAAATTTTTTCTACTTCACACTTTACTCTCAGTAATTATAAAAGTTTATATAAAATTTAGAGTTTTTATACAAATAATTACTGTGTGCAATGGGTGTGTGCAAGATTGATAGAGTTATACTATACGCTAAGAAATAAAGTGTGTTAATAAATATCAGCAGGTGGAATGAGGTTTTAGTGGCTTTTTTTTTTCACTTGGTTATCATTTCCATGAGAAAGACTAAGGTAGCTTCATCTAGAAATATATAATAACAGGTAAATAATAAGATGTATTTTGATTTACTTTAGCTAATTAAAGAAACAAACACATCAAATCATGTATAATAGTTTGAGAATAAAATACAAAAAAATCTCTGTATAATATTAATTTTGATCTTAAAATAGTGAATAAAAGATAAGCATTTTTATTCAATCATTTTTTTTTTGCCCTTTTCATTTTACAAAGGAATCTCTAACACATTGAGTCCATTTCAGGGAGGCAGTGTCTTCCTAGTTATTTCAGGGAAGTTTTTTCTCCATAATTTCAAGTGAGTTTTAAAGAAGGAGGAAGTTAATAATAATAGGAGCTTAGTACCCAGCTCCTAAATACTATTTACTAATTACTGAATGTCTGATTTTTGTTTTTATTACAAAACCAGGGAGACTCCCTCACAACAACATCCAAGAAAAAATTTCAATGTGCACTGAAAATTATATTTTTGATTCTTGTTATATCTTTGCATTGAATGAATCAAATTTATCACGATTTTAAATATAAAAAGGATAACAGAGTAGCTTCTTCAGTTTTCAAAAAAAGCATTCATTTTTTTAGAACAAGCTCTTTTATATGTACTACGGTGATTTAATAAATGTGCCTCATCCGTACTGCTTTCAAAATGATTAGCTAATGACCTTACGGATAATCATGTAAATATCTCCACTGATCAAAAGAGAATGGTAGAGAATATACCACTCCTTCACACCAGACGAAGGCCAAACTCCAGAGGCTTACTTAATTAGCTTAGTTCATTGCAGGCAACATTTTTTTCATGTGTATTAAAAAATAACCTGCATTATAAAGTTATTTTGAGAAATAAGAATCACCCATTTATTTAATTAAACTTATTGAGCAGCCAGAGTAATCCCGACCCTATGCTGTACACTTGGATACAGAGGAAAACAATATAATCCAGTTTCCTGCTCTCATGGTTCAGGACAGATAGGAATAAAAAAACAAATAAAAAAAGTGTTACACAGTGTATGCAACAGGATGGGACTCTGGGCAGCTGTTTATCTGTTAGAGTCAGTGAAGGGGGGGACACCAGACCTGAGGAAGAACATCCATGGTTGAAAGGACAGTAAAGACCTATAGAAGAACAGGATATGCTTATGGGACAGGAGAGGTGATTGTGGAAAGAAGCACAGTAAAAAAGAGAATTGAGGTGGCTGTACAGGCTACACAGAGTGGATTTAGAGTCTGGATTTTATGCAGTGTACACAGAAATCATGAAATGAGTGACAGGATCATATAAAATGCTCAAATAGTTCAGTACCCAGCCCCTAAATAGTATTTACTGATTACTGAATGTCAGATTTTTAAGGTTTAATTATAAATTAAATTAATTTTAGACTCTCTCACAACACACATACAAGCAAAAAGTTCAATGTGCACTGAAAATTATCTTTTGGATTCTTGTTATATCTTTGCATTGAATAAAACAAATGAATCATGTTTTGATTTTGTTTTTCAGACTGGGGATGCTCCACCACTGAGCTTCATCCCCAGCCCTTAATATTTTTTATTTTTTTATTTTGGGATGGAGTCTCCCTAACTTGCTGAGGCTAGTCTTGAACTTTTGTGATCCTCCTGCTTCAGCTTCCTGCATTGCAGGAATTACAGGCAGCATCACAGTGCCTGGCTCATTCTATTATACAACTTGGCAAATTGGCAAATCATGAGTTGTATAAAATTAAATGGAAGAAATTAATAAGTAAGCTAACATAACTCAAGAACTATTGAAAAAAATTTTTTTATTAAGGCTAAAAGCTGCCACCAAATTAAGAATAGCAGGAAAGTTACTAATAGCATAATGACAGGTAGCTATTACTAAGAGCAATAAAACATAGCATCTTCCTATTAGAAATTATTATTTATTAGAAATATCTACATGGAGTAGTTTTTTCTTAAAGCACAAAAATTAAAAACAAATTAGAAACAAATTCTAAACTTGCATACTACAACAACTTGTAAGGAAAGCTCGATTCTAGTAACATAATTTTGTCAAACAGAAAGTAGTAAATCTTGTATGGGATTGGGCTGGTGAATATACATAGATCCAAAGTAAAAACCCTGTCTGTTTCATAAAAAGCTTCAGAAATTAAAACCTATAAAAGGAAAGTTAGCAAAGACATTTACTTTAAAATCATACTAGACAGATTCTGCATAATGGCCGAAGAAATTTGCTTCTATCAAATTTATTTGGTCAATATTATCCACTGCTTCAAAGCATTTTTAAAAATGTGGGGTGCATGTGAATGTGTGGGTAGATATTATTTTATATCATGGATAATGCTTTGGGAAATCCATCATTATTGAACCCTGAGGTGGTAGAATCACTATTTTAACTGTGACTTTAAAAAATTGTTCTGTTTATAAAAGGAATTAATATATATATATATATATATATAGTTTAATAACAATATTTTAGTTTAACAAAGATTTAAAAGTTATCTCAAAGTAAAAACATATAAAGCATATTTACATACATTTTAGGCATTGCCAACATTTATTAATCTTCATACATTCACTATTTCAACATCAAATTTTATTATTCTAAAGATTCTGGTCTCTTCTGATACATCTTTCTACGGTTTGACCTGAAGGCCTTAGAGTTCTTGCATACACACAGAATAAGAAGTCCCAGTGGGAACAACTTACACTCTACCAAACAAAGTGGTCTGGGGTTAAGGAGTGCTACTGGAACCACATCTGCTCTTATAGCAGGTAAAAACTTTGGTGAGAAGCATATTTTGGCCTTAGTGTTTGGCATGAAAACCATGGCCTTTTAACTCCAACATGTTCCTTCTGACAGTGATGCATTATTATTTTCATAACCCTTACCCTGGATTTACTCTAGTGAACTCAGAAACTTCAGCTAGTTTTGCATATATCACTGATGATTTGCAACATACTCTGACTTTGACCTTCTGTTGTAATTTCATATCTTGTAGCCTTCTATTGTAAGGCTACAAGATATGAAACCTCATAAGAATGTATTCATTTCAATTCACCAGGCTGTATATGAAATCTATCTCTGATTATGCATCATCATAAAAATGGATGGTAATTAAAGAGTTCATTATAACAAAGAAATGTATTGATACTTCTGCTAATATATTACCACATAAAATTTTTTAAAAAGAAATCAGAATTGATATATTTAAGAAATGTACAGAAAATGAACTCAGAATACCAAAACCATGAACTGGCTGAACAAGATGGTTGGAAAGACTTATTCTGGGACTAGAGTGAAAGAAAATAAGAGAGAAGAAAGGAGAAGAAGTAAAAGGAAAAGTTAATCCAGGGCAGTAGACCGGAAAAATTGAATAACATCCCTTAAAAAAAAAATATGGGAATAGCAGTGAGTAAAATAAAATGGTCTGAAATAATTACAGGACTAAATCTGTGTGAATTAGAGGCAGAAAAGGAAGAAAACTATTCCACTGATTTATTCTTTATTTAAAGAATCTTTAAGGTGTTTAATATTGACTTAGATGGTTTGTAAAAAAAAGAAAAAAAGGCATGCTATTGTTCAGTCTTCATCCATAGTGTTTCCATAACCACTTCTTTTTCTGTGGCTTCTTTCAGTGTCCAAATTATATCACATTTCTTTCTCAAGCCCAGACCACTGAAAACAAACAGACTCATATCCAGGGCAATCACCAGATCAACAATGTCCAAAACACAACGCAATGCCATGAAGTAGATAAATAAAATAGATAGTAAATAAATAAAATACATGTTATAGGTTCAGGATGCAGCAATGCAGAGCTCAGGAGCACAGCCATGTTTGTCTTATGTTGTTTCTCAAGTTCAAAAACACCCTGGGGACTATCTCAGGGTGACTGGATTTTACTGCTGTGAAACTGTAGAAGTCTCGCAAGCTCACAGGTTTGTTCTCAAGGTCTTCATTTTTGGATGCCTGAAGGATCATCTCATCCTAATCCAGCTGCTTCACAAAATTTGCTTCTACACTACATTGGATCTTATACATTTCCTAAATTCACAGAGCTCCTTTCTGAGGTTCTCTGCTAGGAGCTGGGTTGTTTCATAGCTTCCTCTTCTTGTCTATGTTTTCTTCTTTGGGGATGTCATCTGCTGGTGCTGTGTCCCCAACAACGGACAAAGTCTGCCACATCATGAACCAGGGCTTGGCATATACATCTGTTTTTGTTAAGGCAGATGTGTAAAATCATATATATACACATATAAAAATTACTGGGGATTGAACACAGGGGCACTTTGCCACTGAGCTATTTCATCCTCAGTATTCTTTTTTAATTTTGAGACAGGGTCTTGTCAAGTTTCTGAGGGTCTTCCTAAGTTGCTGAGGCTGGCCTTAAACTTGGGATCCTTGTGTCTCAACCTCCAGAGTCTCTGGGATTACAGGCATGTTCCCCAATTCCTAGCTCTAGTGATCAATATTTATAATAGTAAGAAACTTTAATCTACAAATGAGATGTTAACTTATGAACTTGGCACTATATTTGAAGCTTAAGAAAAATTTAGTAAATGTTAAATGTTACTCCTTCTATTGACAAAAATTTAACATATGGATATATTACTTTTAAGAAATACATTTTTCTATTTATAAGTCTGGAATATCTTTAAAATGGAAGAAACTAAAGCACAACAAATTTCTCCAACTTATAACACAGGAATAGAAAGGGGAAAAGAACATGGGGATAGCAAAGAGGTAAAAAGATAGCTTGAAAACAGAATTACAATTGAATTTGTTCACTCTCTGGTTTATACCCCAAAGACTTAAATTCAGCATACTGCAGTAACACAGCCATACCACAGCTCAATTCATAATAACCAAGCTATGGAACCAAACTAGGTGCTCTTCAACAGATGAATGAATAAAGAAATTTTGTATTTCTTTGGAATGTTCCTCAGCCTTAAAGAAGAATGAAATTATGGCATTTGCTGGTAAATGAATGGAGCTTGAGAATATCAAGCTAACCGAAATAAGCCAATCCCAAAGGACTAATATATATATATATATATTAGTCTGATATATGGATGCTAATTCATACTGGAGGGTAGGGAAGAATAGAGATACTTTGGATTAGACAGAGGGGAGTGAACAGAGAGGAGAGGGTATGGGGCTAGGAAGGATAATAGAATGAATTGAACATTATTATCCTATATGCATATATGATTACACAACTTGTATAATCCTATATCATGTAAAACCAGAAGAATGAGAAGTTATACTCCATTCATGTATGATGTGTTAAAATACATTCTATTGTCATGTATAAATAATTAGAACAAATTTTAAAAAATTAAAAATTCATATTAAAAACAATTGGTGTTATGTGTATTTGGAAAAAAAAGATACTGTGCAAAATAGATATTCCCAGAAAGTTCTAAACTGAGTAGATACAGAACACAGCAGAACAGGGTTGTCAATGAAATAAAGAAATTTTAGTAAGATGCCATGGTCTGGATAAAATGAAATTCTTGATTTAGAGGCCCTTGGGACTGTAAAGAAGTTGACAATGTCTGGTTTCAAGGTTCTTTTATGATTTTTAGCAATAAAGTTCCCCTTGATCAGACTCAAGACAAACTGATTCTTTCTGAGTTCTGGAAAAGAAAGAGTCAGTTCAATGGGATCCTGCATTTGCAGAAGAGAGAGTGAGACCATTTTTATGCTGATATTGAAGTTACTGTTCAACTATTAACATGCAAAAGTCTTGACAGCTCTTCTTTGAACATAGCTCCAATTATTTTTATTTTAATTTTCTTATTCCAAAGTAAATTACTGTCTTCACCTGATTGGGCTCTAGGCTTACTCTCTCTCCCAAGGCACACTGGTGAATATTGGCTGTTAGGTAATAATGTTCTGTATTTACAGAGAATTGAATGAAAGACATCCTTGTTAAGGGAATTTTTCATTTTTTTTTTCTGGCAGTAAGATAGAATTTTAGCCAAAAGGATCTGTTTCGGAGGTGGAGAGGAAAATTCATTCAGTAGACAGGCATCAGGTGACATTGGGAGGGGTATTTCATTATGTCGTTGTATTCCATTACAGTGTCATATGTATGTACTAGAAATTTTATAATGGTGAATACAATGGAAAAGTTAAAAGAACATTTTTAAAAAAGAAATGTAAAATAACAGAAACTAATAATGCCTTAGAAATACATCACTACATAGGACAATACGGCAGTAGTGGTGTTTGAGTGTTAAGACTTCTAAAAAGTAGTTTGATGATGAAAGAAACAAATATCTCCAGACACTGGATGAGACTTGAAAATAGCATTCTATCAGAATCTAATCTTGAGCAAGATGAAAACTGGATGACTGCTGCACAAGGGTCTCAGCCTGCCTTTTCTGAGAAACAGTTCCCTGCTGAAGCAGAGATGTATAACCACAGCAAGACATTTTATCAAACATACTGACTCATAGAACTCAGAAGTGAAAGGAACCCTGGAGATGGAGGAGTTCTACTCTTATACTTTATAGATAAGGAAAAAGAGGGTGTAGAGATTAAGAGTGTTGCCTATAGTAGTTCAGGTAACTGGAGACACACTGGCATCTCAAATTTAATCCTCCAATGTTAATGATTAATATGTATTTTCTTTATTTTTTCTTTTTCTCTCTCTTTTTTCCCAAATAAAGGAAGTTTTGTTTTAAGGCATTTTATCTATGAAATATCCTAAATATAAAAAGAGCTGGGGATGTGGCTCAGTGGTTGACTGCCCCTGGTTCAATCCCTGCTAGAGAGAGAGAGAGAGAGAGAGAGAGAGAGAGAGAGAGAGAGAGAGAAACCCTGAAGGTAAGATGAAGGGATTAAGCAAGAATGAATAAGTAGCCAGTGGTATGTACCGATATCCACTTAAGGAGGAAGTTCAATTCTCTTAATGGGAGGTGAATGCATGGGATATGAGGTTATTCATCCCAAACTATTTAGCTTGCTTTTCTAATAATAGGATGTAGTTCCTGCTTGGATTCTTAGATAAGTAGTCAAGTAAGGATGAGGAATAATGCATGATAATAACCTATTACCTCTTAGGTTCTTAGAGTCTGCTGTTCTCTCCTACTTTTTCCCTCTAGAGATAGCCCTCTACATTGCATGAGCTCATCTCATCCTGGTTGTTTCCTGCTTTAATAAACGAACAGGTCAACCATTGTTCCTGAGGGAACCAATGTATTATTGTAGACTATATCCCACTAATTAGTAAAGTCCTTCAGAAAGCCAGTCATAGAATGGATTTCACTTCACCATACTTTTAGGAAGGCATACATAAGGAATAAAACACCCATTTCCTACTATCCAAAACCAGAGTTTTGGATAACGAATTTTTTTTCTCTTATGGAAGTTCTGAAAAGGCTTGCCTATAATCATTAATAAGTCTTAAAAAACAAAGCAGTAACATCTTTAATAAAGAAACTTGCTCTAGAAAACTTGGAGCAAATGCTTCTAAACTCTATCACACCTTTCAATCTTCCCTCCCCAGAGTGTTCTGAACATAATTTAAAGGACTCATTCTCTGCTTTCTTCCTGTCTTGAGCACATAAATGGAAATGAATCAAAGGTAATGCAGCCATCATCAATAATTTTGTAATAATGTATGTACATAGATAGTGTAATAACTACTTGACTATTAAGCTGTCTTGATTTTTACCTTATGGTTCTTTGTTCTAAATTAGCAACATTAAATTAATGGGACAGATGATGTTTTGCTGAGACAAAATCATGGCTCCCAAGGTGATCAATAGCAGGAGATTATTTGGGGATTAATTTCTAAAGTCAGGAAAATTTTCATATAATTAAAAATGACTGGAGATCCCTTTGGAAAATGAAGAGTGATCTTAATAGATCTAACACAGCCAGTTTCCTTGGCATTTGCACAGACTGCTATCAGTTGACCCATGTTGTATTTTGTTTTGTTTCTAAAAAGGCGTTTCTATATTGTTAATCTGTGTAGCTATATCAAAATGATTATTTCTGTGCAACTGAAACCCTGCTGCTGATAGATGCACACAGGCTTGAGAGGCAAGAAGGAAATAAACTCAAGTATGGAAACAGCAGATCTGTGTTTTATGCTCATTTGTGGCATGGGAATGTTGAATGTAGCTCTGGTTTTGGAATAGCTAAGATGCACCTCCTCTGTTGGATTTTTCATAGTACTTTGATTATAAATGCATGTCCAAGTCACTTAACAGTACTGGTAATCATGCAAATTAACTAAAATATGGATATTCTATAGATATTTTTTAAAATTAGAGTTTCTTCAAAACCTAATCCGAGTCACCAAATTTCTCCTGCAGAATTTACTGACCCCCGAAAGCATGTTCTCAAAGTATTAGGACTCTCCAGTGACAGATACTTCAAGATAAAATAGTCCCTGTTCATAAAGCACTAACACCTTAAAGTTATCACATCAAATGTATATCTGCTTTGCAAAATATAACTGAAATAGAGGCACTGTTAATATATGACATGAGTCTTCTTTGATATAAGGAGAGTAACTAAGAACAGAGTAGGGACAAAGAGCATGAGAAGAAGATTAACATTAAACAGAGATGAGAGGTGGGAGGGAAAGGGAGAGAAAAGGGAAATTGCATGGAAATGGAAGGAGACCCTCAGGGTTATACAAAAGAACATACAAGAGGAAATGAGGGGAAAGGGAAAAATATTACAAGGGGGAGAAATGAATGACAGTAGAGGGGGTAGAGAGAGAAGAGGGGTGGGGAGGGGAGGGGAGGGGGGATAGTAGAGGATAGGAAAGGTAGCAGAACATGACAGTCACTAGTATGGCAATATGTGAATCAATGGATGTGTAATTGATGTGATTCTGCAATCTGTATATGGGCTAAAAATGGGAGTTCATAACCCACTTGAAGCAAAGTGTGAAAGATGATATATCAAGAACTATGTAATGTTTTGAACAACCAACAATAAAAAAAAATAAATAAATAAACCTGTCCTAGGAATTGCCCCTCTTTATAGGAAGCTATAAAGTTGTTAATTAATGTGTGCTTGGCTGCTCCATCATGCCCTTCTCCCTTCAGCCCACCTATTTCCCACCTTTGGCCATCCCAGGTCTACTCNAAAATAAATAAATAAATAAACCTGTAAAAAAAAAATAATATATGACATGAGCTACACACAGGTTTTCCTGGAGGTTGCTGAAAGCTGGCTTAGCAGACAAGTTTCAGTGCTAAATAAACTAGCACTATGAAAAAAAAAAATCTTCAAAAAAGAATTCCTTTTGAAGCTGTCACTGTAGTGAGTTAGCCTCTTTTGATTTGGTATTCACTGCTTTGGGACTAGAAATTGCTAGCTTCCATTTGCCTCGTGGCAAGGAAGAGAAAATGCATTTATCCATTCTGCAAGAAGACGACTTTCAGAAATGATGGCCTGTGCTGTTCCCAAAAGGGATCAAATGGAAGTCAGGCAGACTTACCTCCCTGCTTTTATAATCAATCGGCGAGAGGAGCATGTTGTGGGAAGACTAGTGTCAGAGCACGTTCCTGTTTCCATCATTTATGAATGCAAATAACAACATGAAGAATCTACAATGAAGTTTGAATTCTCACTATTTCTTCTCTCAGAACAATGAAAACTGCTTTAAAGTCACATATCCAGAGAAGTAAAATTAAAAGACAAAATCCACCAATACTAGATAAATATGTCGTTTTTTAAAAATATGTATTGCACTAAGTTTCAGAATTCTAGAATTTTTTAAACTCCTTAGTGAAAAATAATATATAAAAAAGCAAAACTATCAGAAGATACAGCATTGGAAATCTGAAAAAGTGAACATGCTAATGTAATCCGCACCCAGATCAAGAAACAAAATTCTATACTGTTGTCTCTTTGCTGAGGGTGTGGAGTTTTTAGCTTTTTATATTTATAGACATACCATATTTAAACATGTATTTGTTTGAAGTAGTTGTCTTTTGGCTAAAACCAGACACCTTTAACTAGTTTGTGTACTAGCTCCTTTAGAGAAGTTTAAATATTATACCTGGCTATTAAAAAATATATTTTTTAAAAAAATTTCTCTCTTTCTTTTAGCCAAAAGTCCAAAATTTTGCCTCCTTATTTCTATTGTTAATATATAGCCACTATTAAATAATAATCTTAATTTCCTTTTGCATTTTCCCAATTACTGTCTCTACTTTCCACTGAGGCCAGAACATACCTAAAAAAAGTCCTGGAACCAGCCAGAAAGTACTAAACAAAATAAATAATGGAATAAAACGTGACCTGAAGAGTGTCGATCAAGAAACCATTTTAAATATAAAGCTGAAAACATATTTCTCACATAAAATGCTCTTTTTTGAATTTTTCAATGGTCTTAGGGGTATTTTTAAATAGTATATACCCTTTGGAATTCTTAATTATTTTGTGCATCAATGTGTTACTCCTCTTTTATTTAAGTAAAACTCATGGTTTCTGAGTTATTACAAAAGCATAAATAAATAAAAATAAAAAAGGGCAGGTAACCTAACAGTAAAAACATTCATATTGTTCTGAAAATAGGATATTTATATTCTAAAAAGCTGTAATTTAATTTGAATGTTTTTAAAAGCTCAGCTCAAACTAAAATTAGTGGCCACATTTTGTTTTTGGTTTTTAAGCTCCATATTTTTTTAAAAGTTTGTTCTTTGTAGATATAATGGAGTGTATTTTGACATATTATACATACATGGATGTATATATAGAAGCTACTCCAACACTTGAAGACTAAATAATATGCTATTGCATGACCCATAGATAACAGAAGACATCAGGGAGGAGGTAAAAAAAAAATTCCTGGAGGTAAATGAGGACTCTGATACAATTTATCAAAATCTATGGGACACTATGAAGGCAGTACTAAGAAGAAAGTTTATTGCATCAAGTACATTCATTAAAAGAAGAAAAAAGTCAACAAATAAACAACCTGACATTACAGCTCAAAGCCCTAGAAAAAGAGAAACAAACCAACACCAAAAGTAGTAGAAGACAGGAAATAATTAAAATTAGGGCAGAAATCAATGAAATTGAAACAAAAGAAATAATCCCCAAAATTGACAAACACAAAAAAAGATGGTTCTTTGAAAAAATAAATAAAATTGACAAACTCTTTGCCACCCTAATGAAAAGGAGAGGGGAAACTCAAATTACTAAAATTTGTGATGAAAAAGGAAATATCATGACAGATACTACTGAAATACAGAATATAATTAGAAACAAATTTGAAAATTTATACTCCAGTAAAATAGAAAACCTCAAAGACATTGACAAATTTCTAGAAGCACATAATCAACCCAAACTGAGTCAAGACAACATACACAATTAAAACAGATCAATTTCAAGCAAGGAAATAGAAGATGCCATCAAAAGCCTACCATCCAAGAAAAGCCTAGAACCAGACAGATTCACACCTGTTCTAAAAGACCTACAAAAAAGAATGAACACCACTACTCCTCAAATTATCCCATGAAATAGAAAAGGAGGGAGCCCTTTCAAATTCATTCTATGAAGCTAGTATCATCCTGCTACCAAAACCAAGCAGAGATACATCAAGGAAAGAAAATTTTAGACCAATATTCCTGATGACCACTGATGCAAAAATTCTCAATAAAATTCTGGCAAATAATATACAAAAAATATTTAAAAAATAGTGCACCATGATCAAGTGGGATTCATTCCAGGGATGCTAGGTTGGAATGGAAATCAATAAATATGATTCATCACATCAATAGACTTAAAGATAAGAATCATATGATTATATCAATTGATGCAGAGAAAACATTTGACCCAATACACCACGCTTTCATGTTCAAAACACTAGGAAAACTAGGGATACTAGGAACATACCTAACATTGTAAAAGCTACCCATGCTAAACCCAAGGCCAACATCATTCTAAATGGAGAAAAATTGGAAGCCTTCCCTCTAAAAACTGGAACAAGACAGGGATGCCCTCTTTAACCACCTCTATTCAACATAGTCCTTGAAACTCTAGCCATAGCAACTAGACAGACTAAAGAAATTAAAGGGATACTAATAGGAAAAGAAGAACTCAAACTATCATTATTTGCTGACAACATGATTCCATACTTAGAGGATCCAAAAAACTCCACCAGAAAACTTCTAGAATTAATAAACGAATTCAGAAAAGTAGCAGGACATAAAATCAATACCCATAAATCAAATGCATTCCTATACATCAATGATGAATCCTCTGAAAGAAATTAGGAAAACTACCCATTCAAAATAGCCTCAAAAACAAAACAAAACCTCGGGAATCAACTTAACAAAAGAGATGAAAGTCCTCTACAATGAAAACTACAGAATACTAAAGAAAGAAATTGAAGAAGACCTTAGAAGATGGAAAGATCTCCCATGCTCTCAAATAGGCAAAATTAATATTGTCAAAATGGCCATATTACTCAAAGTACTACACAGATTCTATGTGATTCCAATTAAAATCCCAATGGCATTCCTTATAAAAATAGAAAAAGCAACTATGAAATTAATTTAGAACAATAAGAGACCAGAATAGCCAAAGCAATCCTTAGCAAGAAGACAAAGGCAGGAGGCATCACAATACCAGACCATAATCTATACTACAAAGTTATATCTAAAAAAAATAGCATGGTATTGTCACCAAAATAAACCAATGGTATAGAATAGGAGACACAGAGACAAACCCACATAAATACATTCATCTCATACTAGACAAAGGGGCCAAAAACATACATTGGAGGAAAGATAGCCTCTTCAAGAAATGGTGCTGGGAGAACTGAAAATCCATATGCAGCAAAGCGAAATTAAACTCCTGTCTCTTACCATGCACAAAACTCAACTCCTGGTGGATCAAGAATTTAGGAATTTGACCATAGACCCTGACCCCAATAAAGGAAAAAGTAGGCCCAGATCTTTATCATGTCAGATTAGGCCCTAACTTCCTTAAAAAGACTCTCAAATCACAAGAAATAAAATCAAGAATTAATAAATGGGATGGATTCAAACTAAAATGTTTCTTCTCAGCAATAGAAGCAATCAATGAGGTGAAGAGAGCGCCTACAGCTTGGGAGCAAATTTTTGCCACACACACATCAGATAGAGCCCTAATCTCCAGGACATATAAAGAACTCAAAAAGTTCAACACCAAAAACAAACAAACAAACAAACAGCCCACTCAATAAATGGGTTAAAGAGCTGAACAGACACTTTTCAGAAGATAAACAATCCATCAACAAATATATGAAAAAATGCTCAACATCTCTAGTATTTAGATAAGTGCATATCAAAACTACTTTAAGATTTTATCTCATGACAGAATAGCAGCTATCAAGAATACAAACAACAATAAGTGCTGGAGAGAATGTGGGGGAAAAGGCACACTCATACATTGCTGGTGGGACTGCACATTGGTGCAACCACTCTAGAGAACAGTATAGAAATTCCTGAGAAAACTTGCAATGGAACCACCATTTGACCCAGCCATCCCCCTCCTCAGTCTATACTCAAAGGACTTAAAATCAGCATACTATAGTAACACAGCAACATTAATGTTTATAGCAGCTCAATTTACAATAGCTAAGCTGTAGAAGCAACCTAGATGCCTTTCAATAGATAATGGATCAAGAAACTGTGGTATATGTACACAATGGAATATTACTTAGCATTAAAAGAATAAATTATGGCATCTGCAGGTAGATGGATGGAGTTGGAGAATATCATGCTAAGCAAAATAAGCCAATCCCCCCCGCCAAAAGAAAAAAACAAAGGACGAATGTTCTCTCCGATAAGTGGATGCTGATCCATAATGGGAGGGTATGGAAAAAATTGAGGAACTTCAATTGGGCAAGGGGGAGGGTGAGGTGGGGAGTGGGTATGGGAGCCGGAAAGATGGTGAAATGAGATGGACATGACATTATTACCCTAGGTATATGTATGACTGCACATATGGTGTGACAATACATCATGTACAACCAGAGAAATGAAAAGGTATGCTGCAGTTGTGTACAACAAATAAAAATGCATTCTACTGTCATATATACATAAATAAAATAAATAAATTTATATAAAAAATAATCAATATTACATTAATAAAAAAATATTAAAACCCTTCAGTGACCCAAATTTCTTCAAAATTTTCTCAGAAATTAAGCAAGTCTTCACAGTATAAGATGTCAGTGTAGAAAGGTCTATGGTTAATGTGTGAAATATGATATGTCAAGAACTATGTAATGTTTTGATCAACCAACAATAAAAATTAAAAAAAAAGGTCTATGGTTACCACACAAATTTTAGTTTACATTCAATTATTAATTATACTACTCCTAATTTGGAAATCAAGAATAAGAAATGCCTATAAAGAAACGTGTTAGAAAGGTATGAAGCAAAAATAAATAAATAAAATAATAAAATAAAAGAAGCAAAAAAGAAATGAAGCAGGACTTATAGCCTTACAAGAAGAAAGAGTGTTGGATGTTTTCAAAGATGTAGAAAAGAGGAATTGATATGCAATGCAAAGAAATGCATAACAGGTGAAAGTTTTCCTGATCGGACAAAGAAGAGAACAAATGTTTCTATTGGGAAAAATAGGGAGGATAAGAAGTTCTCTTCTGGGTTCAGGTAAGGTTTACTTTATTTTATGAATAGAACATTCTGTAAATATCATTAAATATTTCATTTGAATAATTTCATCAAATGATTTTTAAGGTCAAATATCTATTTATTCAGGATACCCTTTCCATTTATCAAATTAAACAGTCAACTAACAACATAAAAGAAATTAGTTGTAAGTGGGAAACGGAATGTGCAAACTCTAGCACTTCTCTCTAATGACTTCCTTCTTTCCCCAAACCTCCTAGAACATGATAAAGAAATATCATGGCCATGGGGAGAGCAGTGAGGACAGTGTGAAAGGCAGGAAGCCTGCTGGATATTTGTGGTCAGTAAAAAAAATACCATAACTAGTCTTGCAAGGGAATAAGATTTCTCTAAAACTGAACTGTATGCTCTACATTTTGTCTGAGTCAATGGGCAAGTAATTTCATTTCTCCTCTTGATTTCCTTTAATAAAAAAATGCTGTTTACTTTAAGTGGAATTAATTAATGATTATTATTTTCAAGTTCTGATGAGGCTGCAAAAAGGAGTTAATAAAAAGTTATTAAAAAAAAAACAAACAAACAGAAATTGCGTTGGGTACAAGGGAGCAGGCTTGTAATCCCAGTGGCTCCGGGGGCTGAGGCAGAGGATCTCAAGTTCAAAGTCACCCTTAGCAAATTGGTGAGGCCCTGAGCAACTCAGCAAGACCCTCTCTAAATTTCAAAAAACTTTAAAAAGGGGTGGGGATGTGGCTCATTGGTTAAGTGCCCCGGGTTCAATCCCTGGTCCCAGGAAAAAAAAAAGCGTTATGAAAAACATAAGTTACAAAGGATGAATGAAGGTAAAGCATAAGACTTTCTCAAAAACAAAAAACAGAGATAAGCCTGAAATCTAAAAAACTAGATTGCATGTAGGAAAGGTTTCTTCTCCTGAAGACATCATTTTGTGTTGAATTGCTTTAAAAACACCCCATATTTTAAGAGATAAAGAATATTCTGAATATATTCTTTAAAAAGAAATGATAATGCAGTGCTTTATATATCTTTCTATAACTAGGTGAATGAATATGTAATTGTGAGGCTTAATGGCCATATTTAGGCATTAAAATAAACAGGTGTCCAATGAAATAAATGACATGAATAAGGACCATTTAGTCTTCCATATTGATGATGATTAACCAAGTTGAAATGCAGAAAGCTAGGGAATCAGAGAGCTCACACTCATATGATGAGACTGGCAAGAGCAAAAAATACTGTAGGATAATAGGCTTCTTTTGGATCATTTAAGAGGTACTGAGTAGTCCTAAAATCATTCGCATGACTCACATCAAGCTGCCTGTGCACAATGAAAGCTGGAGAAAAACATGAAGAACATCAGAGTATAATTCTGAGATCAGTGGGATTAGAGAGCAACATGATTTAGAAATAGCCCTTTACAATAAGGGAAATAGATTACTCTATACATCAGAATAAAAAAGCACAAACGAGAGGAGGTAAAACCATCCTGATCTTTATTCATATTTATTGTGCATGAGTTCATTCCTTTGGTAACTGTGGCCCAAAGGACTTAAAAAAAAAAAAAAAACTGACTCTACTACATACTAGTTTTATATTGTTAGGGCCTGAACTTTGGCACACATATAAACTAGAAACCCAACGAAAATTAAATTATTGGTTTTTAATAATGTTCTAGTAACTACTGTTCCACCCTAGGCAAGTCAGATAACGTTTCTAAGGATCAATTTTTATTTCTATAAAATGGAGGGACTGGGCTAGACGGTCCCTTCTATTATGTTTTTCTCGTTCTATTACCCTGAACTCTCTCTGTTCTTAGTTTCTAATTTTAAAAACAGGTACTTTAAAAATAAATTTTATAAGACATAAGATGGGGATTTGGAAGATGGCGGCGAGGGGAGTGCATTACCCCCGTGTGCTGCTTCACTGTGTGGGAGTATGACAAGTCAGGACGGCTAAAGGATATCTTGTTAGGAATTTCCAGCAATAGTGGGGTGCTCCGGAACCTGGAGGAAGGATTTCCATCGCACGAGGATCGGCTACGGGGACTCAAACGCGAGAGGTTTGTCGCACGGAGGGTAACTGCTTATTCAGCAAATCGCCCCGCGGCTAGAGTCTGCAGTGTGCGCTGGGATAGAGACGCAGGGTTACAGCGCTGCAGTTTCTGCCAGCCGCGCAAGCACCGTACTCAGGGCTGAATTCTGGGTTCCAGACGGGGTAAGGAAGCGGTCCTGCTCGGTTCTACACACCGGTCAGTCCACAGAGGAGGCCAGCAGCCACCATCTTGGTAAACTGACGTCACGTCCCCTGTTTTCGACTGACCGCAACTCATTCAGCCATAGATCAGGTAATTCCAGGCTACAATTCGCCTGTGGCTTGCAAACAGATTGCTAGGGTTCTGCGCCTGGGTGCTTCTGAGAACCTGAGCCTATCGGAGCGAACGCCGAGCGCGGGGCGCCCGAGTTCCGGCTCCC
>NW_026000026.1:60385439-60423061 GCF_001458135.2 Marmota marmota marmota | reverse complement strand
AAAAAAAAAAAAAAAAAAAAAAAAAAAAAAAAAAAAAAAAAAAAAAAGACATAAGATGTATTGTCTTACTCCTTTCTTTTCAGAAGAAAAGTCACTTTGACAATTCCTTCTCAGCCCACATTTCAATCTCTTCCCTATAAGTGAAAAGGCCTAAAAGGCTGTAGAATTTGTGCATGTAGAATGTTACTTTCTTGTCAATCATTCCTTTCTCAGCTAGTTCCATGGTCTTGTTCCTTTCTCTCCCTGTTTAGTCTCTGTTACTACATATATTTCACTCAGAAATTTAAAAATGTAAAAAATTAGTAACATAATTTGTTGTGGTCCAGTCTTTAAAAAAGATATCTAGATTAAGTGTGAGGAAGGGGAATATGCACTGTAAGTGCCTTTTATTATTATATTGTAAGTGCCTTTTGTTATTATATTTTAAAATCCAAAGACCAAATTTTGTGTAAAAGTTAAGAATAAAATAAACTCTCCTTCAAATTTCTAAGTGATACAAAGTATGTGAATAATCAGACAGTAATTAAGTGCATTTTCTTCTTTCAAAGTTCCCTTTTTTTCTTAAGAGAATTGAGATTTAATTAAGCTTATTTTGGTAAATGAAAATTATTCAGCTCATGTCCTATGCCCCAGGAGATTACTTTGGCACACCTATAGTACAGAAAAAAAAAAAGTAGGAATGATTTCCATCCTTACTAGGAATATTTGAGTACCAGTTATTAAAGTTTAGCTTGTATAAAAATCAACTGGGGGAGCTTGTTAAAATTTCAGAATCCTGGGTCTAGTGGTGTGATGGTAACACAACCAGACAAGTGTATTAGTTTATTGTAGCTTTTACTGTAAAAAAATATGTAGCACAAACTTTATAAAAAATTTAAAATATACAATAATTTATGTCTTGTGAATGCCATACAAGCAGTTGAATTTCACAGCATTCTTTCCTTGATTTTTGTTGAACTCTTCCATGGCTTATCTATGGTTGCAATTGTCCAATTAGTTCAGACAAGAATGTTTGTTTATATTATCATTTCCTGAAACAACAAAGACCCACACTGGGACTGTACTTGCTCATTAATGATGTCAGCAAAATCTTGGCTGTAGTAGATAAGGGAATACTAGAAGAATATTTCCTCAAATTCTTTGGCCATTCACAATTATCTGTATTAACAATTTTTTTCTATCATTTTCTTTAATCTAGAAAACCTCTAAAATAATAAATCACAGTCTGAGGTACAGCATTTGTCGATGTCCATGGTGAAAACTTTGACAGTGTGGCTAATTTCTAGCCATCAGCTCCATGTCACTGAACACCGAGTTAGGAAGAAATGAGTGGCAACACAATGTTTTGTAGTATTTACACAAATACAACAGATGTAAAATCCCTCAAAAGCACACAAAATCACAAAACACAGTAAAATAATTAGGAGGTGATAATTCTTTAGAAGTGACTGCCTTATCCAAATGATGCCTATTTTTAACAATCAGCTCACAAAATACCTGCAAATTGCCAGTTGGCATTTGTAAGCCTCTTGTGAAAGCCAGCTCCAGGACACCACCACCTGAGCCCTACTTGTGTATTGATCCAGTATGTTATTTGAGACAGAAATTTTCATTTTCACCAATGAAAAGTCTGAGTGTAAGTAGGTCTCAGATTAGATTTTCAGAAGTTTTGCTCTAGACTATGTATTTTAGAGGTAATTCTATTAATGCCTTCCATCTAATTCAAATCACTTTAATGGAACATTAAGGAGAGGAAAGCCTTTAAGAAAACCACCACAAAATTTTTAATATGTGAGAATATCTAGTGTAGATAAAAGTGTGGGGTTTGCTCATTCACTATGGAGTATAAATTATAAAAATTACACTGCTGGGTAATTTGCTTGAATCTGTTAAGAAAACACTGTGACCCAAAAAATCCTATTTCTAGATATCAACCCTGTAGTAGCAAAACATGGTTACCTAATATATTTCTTAACATTAAAGTTCACTACAGCATTGCTTGTAATAGCAAAAACTTAAATCTTAAACACCTTTAATAAAGAACAGGATACATAAATTATAGTAGATCCATACAACAGGATACTAGGGAGCCATTATAAATAAGAGCTGCATGTGCTGTCTTTGAAATATGCCCTGGGCACACTGTTAAGTGGAAAAAAACAGATTCAGATCATAGAAAATGTGGTCAGATTTCTGTCCAAAAAAAAAAGCACATATATACATGTCTGATGTTTCTACATGTATAGGAAACGTTAAGATAAGTATATGAAAAGCTGATTAGGTATAAACAGTAGTTGCCTGGGGGTTAGGGTGAGGAGTGTGAGGGAAGAAAGGGAAATGAGATCAAAGAGGGTTCTATACATTTTTTTTCTTAACAGTAGTGGTATTACAAATTTTTACTTTTCTTTTTAATGCTTTTTTAATATCCAAAAGATGGAAAAATTAGTTTCAGGAGTGAAGTTTCTTTTAAATGAAAAACATGCAAACACACCCAGATAGATTCCTCCAATCCTTCAACTGTTAACTCAAATAGTAAGGAATAGGTTTCCTTGTCCCAACACTGGAACTTCTTGCATTCTAAAATCAGCAAAGCTACAGAAACCTGGTGCTTTTCATAAAAGTTTGGCAGCAAAATCTGACCTAAACAGACTGTAACCTTTTTATCTTTTTATCCATTTTGGTGTCAATATTTGAACATCTGTTATAAGAATATGTGTGTATTTGATTAGGGATGGTGCTTCACATTACCAGATGTGATAGAATGTAATACATAATTTAGGCACTTGAATATCTTTCAAAAATATTAGAAATTCTTAATTCCAAACCACATCTGCCCCAAAATGTTTAAATGAATGCTTGTGTCCCCTCATCAAGGAATATCAGAGAAATTAGATGTGGCAGTTGCAGAGGGAAGGAAAGGAAGTTGGCAGATGGCATGAACAGCACAGCATCATGAAAGAAAGGGGAAACTGAGGAAAGTGCACTCTTCCTGGAACCAGCAATGAGACTTGCTTATGCAGGGCTACTGTCCCTGCAACTGAGAACATGGAATCATTATGTGTGCTCCGGAATGCTCTGTTTTCTGGAAGGTGGTCGGGATTGCTGGGCCATGTGCATGTCAGGGTTCTGTGCAGGCAAGGTCTTATTTAGTGCTAGGCAGGTGCTATCTGTGTCTCCCTCTCAGTATTGACATTCAATGGCTTTTGGGCATCTCAGCTGTGGATGGGAAAGAATTGATAATGCCCCTCCTCAATATTTGCAATTTCAACAAAGATTCTTAAGTATGGAAAGCAATTAAAATGCTTTAAAAATATGTATGTATGTATGTATCTATCTATCTATCTATATATCCATCTATCTATCTATCTATATCTTCACAGTAGCACTCACTCTGCAAAGTGAGTAAAAGAAGGCTTGGTTTATCTTGCTGGAAAGCATGCAGGCAGAAGGTACCTGTACAGATTTGGGGAAGACAACAAGGAAGCATTGAGAAGCAATCTTTGACCCAGTTTCCCACTAACTTTGCAATCAGGTATCAGGGAGTCAGGAGCAATCAAATACTTACATTGAAGTCAGAATAGTCTGCTTTATTCTGGAATGAAATAATTTTAAGTGCAGTTGCCCTGCCACTGATCTCTGCTCTATCTTGTTCAAAAATGCATTAGCAAGGGATTTTTTCCAGGCTCACAACTTCAAAGCTTTTTCCAATAGCTTGCTGGCAGTAGTCTTGTAAGAGGCAGAGATGCAGCTGGAGCCACATTGGAATTAGAATTCTTCTGGAGTCCTCTTTCCCCTTCATCCTGCCACTGTTAGCATTCCTGCCTGCTTGCTCTACTACTCCTTATAGGAATCTCTTACGTGTGCACGCATGAGCGTGTGCCTGCACAGGTAAAAACCTGTGTCCAGGAACATCCACCTGCACAAGCAATGCTGAAGCCACACCTAAATGGATCATAATAGCAAGAGAGCAAGAAAAACTCAAGTCTGAATGTCACCAAGTCCAGGCACTAGTGTTCCCATGATTTTATGCAAACAGTTCCCCGTGTGGGCTCCAAGTCAGTTTATTCTAAATTTCCAAATGAAAACAACAACAATGACAAATAAAAAAAAATAAAACAAGTAAGCAACCTAAATGAAAGTTATCTAGATTCTAAATAGAAAGCATGAATTTAGAACAAGGAAACTGGTACCCCTAGGAAATCAACCTGGCAACTTTAAAAATCTAATTGACTTGTGATCTTACCTGCTTCTAAGTCCCCTCTTTCACTACACCTACTTTGACTGGTTCACAGGGTCACAGCCATTATTTTACTTGCATTCATCCTGATGGACATGGAGCTACATGAGAGAGAACTTTTGTCTTTACTAATCTTTGCCTCCTTGTGGTGTTCTATTCAAATTAAAATGACTTGAAGTAGCCAGGCAAGGTGGAACATGCCTGTAATTCCAGTGCCTCTGGAGTCTGAGGCAGGAGGATCATAAGTTCAAAGCCAGCCTCGGCAAAAGTGAAGCACTAAGCAACTCAGTGAGACTCTGTCTCTAAATAAAATACAAAATAGGGCTGGGGACTTGGCTCAGTGGTTGAGTGCCCCAAGTTCAATCCCTGGTACTAAAAACAAAACAAAAAACAAAAACAAAACAAAACAAAACAAAAACCAAGAATTGAGTTGAAGTAGTAGCCTGACAAGAAAGGGACTGTAGAAAACACAGAAAAGCACATAGGAGGAGGCAATAAGCTCAGTTCGATAGAAAAACCTCTGTGTACTCTTAAAAATTTGAAAGAAATCAGAGCGCAATAGTGAACATTCAGTATGACATTCCATTATTATGAAGAAAGGGGAAAGGGAATAAGCAAGATTTGAAACTAACATTTATTGACAATCTACTCTGTATTAGGCACAGCTATAGGTATTTAACATACACTATCTAACTTATTTTCAAAAGATACATAATATATTTTAGAAAGACATCTATCCAAAATGATTTAAAGTTCCAGCACTTACAAGTCAAAAACTGTAGCTTTCTGAAAAATGTAGCTATTGAAAATGATGATCCCCTTAGGAGTCTAAAATTTTATGATCTAATTTTAATAATGCAATCCCAGAAATTTGGAGACTATACTTTTTAGGGTTCACATCAAGGAGAGTTGAAAATAGGATTTCCAAGTTTGACTCGTTTAATTTTGAATGTAAGTAATAAACACTTTAAGAAAAAACAATCTTTTTTGGCTATATTCCCAGGAACAGGCTGCAATTTATAAAATGCAGGTGCACATTGAGGGCTGTGATGAAGGCGTGGGAAACAAGGTCTTGAGTGTGTGTGTGTGTGTGTGTGTGTGTGTGTGTGTGTGTGGTGTCATTGACAACACCTTAGTTTTCCTATGTGTACCATCAGCTTAATGACAGTAGGTAGATGATAGCTTGGAAATTTTGCCAACCTAAGACAATAGGCCCGTACACTTGGGAAGATATCCTGACCTCCATTCTAAGAATATCAGTTCCAACTTCAATTGGTGAACACATAGGATTTCCAATTTGAGAAGTGTACTATTGTTGGAGATTAGGAAGCTTATGCCAGAAACGCCAGAAATCAGAAGGCAGTTTTCATAAGATTCTCTTGGGCCAAAACATTAAAAAAAATTTCAGCATCATTCTATAAAATCTCATAGGAATTTTGTCTTCAGAAAATTTGTTGGGGAAGAAAACAAACAAGAGAAAAACAAACTTTGCTTAATAAAAAATTGACCAAATCAAACAAAACACTGTATGTTTGTGGGGGTGCTGGGGCGGGGAGACAAGGTGGAATCCTCCATTTCCACTAGTCTAATTTCCTAAAAGGGCAAGAACATGATCTTTGCCCTCTGTGTAGCTGAACTATAAATAATAAAAACGGCTGTGGAGAAGGAAACTCCACATAACTAGGAAAATTCTACTGGCAATGTGACAAACACGAACACAATGCTTTAGAAGGAACCAACATCCTCTATATCATGGGCAATTATGACCAACAGTTGCATTTGGGGAAATTTATCTTTATACAGGGGCTATAATAACAAGTAACAACTTACTACTTACCAGGTACTTTTATACGAACCATTACAATCCAATTTTATAGATGCAGAGAGCAAAGAGAGGCTTGGTGAGAGTAACACAACTAGCCCATGCCAATCCCAGGCTGTCTGGATTTAGGAGTTTGGTCACCAAGCCCTGTACCATGCTACCATGGGAATTTCACTTCTAAATAGACTATATTTCGTTTACATGAAATATTAATTTGTAAAATATTCAGAAGTCCACATTTGAAAAAAATCATTCTGACCTTCCTGATCCCCAGTGTGGTTCTCTCTGGCTGCCTACACACCCAATCCTTTCTACAGAGCTGTGGAAAAGCTCCCAGCATTGTGAAATAAAATTCCAATCAGAATACTTGGAGGAAGAACACTATGAGTGCTTTCAGAATGAAGTCCTACCAGGGATCTTAGTGGCCTTGTGCCTCAGTTTCACCTCTCTTCTCACTTCTTGCCTCTTCTCCCTTCCCGTCTCTTACTACGGTAATGCCAAATTGCCAAGAGCTCCCTGGGTATGGGAGGCTGTTTCACTCCAGTACCTCTGTGCATGCATTTTACCTTTATCTTTAAGGTATCTCCCACCATGTTCCTGCCTACCTGGGAGCTCCTGAACGGCCTTTGAAACCCTGTTCTGGTTCCACCTTCTAGGAAGCCTTTTCAGCCCCTTTGCCCTTCTAGGTCGACCTGTCTGCTCTTGCCTCTCCACAGCACTTCTACTATTGCCTATAAACACGCTCTCTTTGTCCTTGTCACTCCTGCTGGAACACAGTAAACTCTGCTGGGCAGGAAGATTAGTATATCCAGCACCAGCACAGGCCCAACACTGTGATTGACACGGCATTTCATAAAGTTGACTGTTTTTAAATGATCTTTTTATAGCTTCATATTCTGTGCAATTTCCAAAACAAACAAACAAAATAAAACATACATCTCATATAATCCCTCAGAACTCACAGCCAATCTTTTCCTACAAATAGAGAACACAGTCCATACAGATGGACCCTGCTGATTTCAGGTTATGCTGTCTCTGAAACTCTATCAAATTCCCACAAGTTTGAAAAGATATTTTATCTTCCCTGCTGGTGCTTTATTCTAGAAAAGTCTTAGGTTTCTCAAATCCTTAAAACCATCCCTGGGTGGAAAAAAAAATGCTCATTCCCCTAAACCAAATATTTCCTTACATTTCGGTAGAATTTGTTAATTTTCTAGTAGTGTTCTTCTTATTTATAATTTATATATATATATATGATATATCATCAATAGTTTTTAAATCATCAAGTTGTAATCTTCACTGACATTGGTACTAAAAATAATGATAAATTATATGAGTGTATATTTGTGTATGTGGATATATAAATATATGTGTATATAATACATATTTATTTATTTATTTCCCCTGGTACCAGAGATTGAACCCAAGGGTGCTTAATCATGGAGCAACATCCTCAGACCTTTTTAAAAATTATTTTTGCTTTTGAGACAGGGTCTTGCTAAGTTGTTTAGAGCCTCCCTAAATTGCTGAGGCTGGCTTTGAACTTATGATCTTCTTGCCTCAGCCTCCAGAGCTACTAGGATTACTAATATGCATGTACCTCAACACCTGGTGTATATGTAAAGCATTTTTAATAATTATAAGATATGATGATATTATTTCCACTTCTGGGTACATAGGAAGATAAGTAAGGGATTGTAATATAGAACCTATTTAAAACACAATTCATTCCTATAGCAAATCAGGCATATACAATAATTACATTAATTCTTTTGTTGTCATGAGGGAACCAGTGGGAAGGTAGAACACTAACCAGCAGATACTGAAGGATGTAATATGGTGCTACAACTTGTGGAATTTAAAAAATGTAATTATAAAGGTAACATTATAATATTTTAAAGGGAAAAATTCACATACTCCTATCTTTTTTGCTCATAACTGTTTCCCTTTTTTTCCCTTGTTCTTTAGAATCCTTATAAACATACAAGCATACATATACTCTTATATAGTCTGTATTAAATTTTACTATTTTTTAAACATATTGTTTTGCCATTCATTTAACCAGTCCCCTATTAAAAAACATTTGTTAGCTTTCCAGTTTTTCATATTAATAGTTATTGATGCACAAATAGCTGTTGGTAGGCAGCTCCTTGTTAGGAAAAAGAAATCTCTTTCTGCAGAATAAAAGCCTAGAACAACGGACTGGGGTGGTGGCTCAGTAGTAGAGTGCTTGCCTAGCACATGTGAGCCATTGGGTTTGATCCTTCGCACCACATAAAAACAAATAAATAAAATAAAGGTATTGTGTCCATTTACAACTAAAAAAAATATGTTTTAAACTAAGTTTAAAAAAAAAAAAGCTTGGAACAAGATTTTACTCTTATATATTAGGTGCATATGGAATGATAAAATTGCTTTCCAAAATATTATACTAATTTATAAAGCCTCCCAAACTACCAGAGTCACTGAAACCCTTGTAATCCAGGGTTTCATAATTCAATCTTCACCCACTTCAAATTTAATAAACGTAAAATGCTATTTCATGTTTTTAATGAGATTTGTATTTTATCATGCAGTTATTTACCATTCTAAACCACATATAGCTTAAGAGGCAAGACAGTACCTAATGGTACTAGATGAATTACATGTTGAAGTTTTTTTTTTGTTTTTTATTCTATTACAATAAGTTTTATGAATTCAAACACTAGTAATCATTCTACCTTATATATAACTTCTTTTAGAAAACCTGTTCTTAGAAGAAAATGAAAAATTACTACATTAAGTTTCTCATCTGTCTTACAGTAAAGAATTATATGTTTATATATTTAAAGTCAGTACTTTATTACCCCTAGATTAAACATAAATTATAAAACAAAATTAACTCATCAGTAAGAAATTAAATTATTACAGTAATATATTTTTTAAAAAATACTAATATACGTCATCCATTTTCTCTCAGGTATTAGTACAGCATCTATGGTACTAAAAAACCAAGAGGAATTAGGATAAAAAGTGAAGTATGAGGTTTTAGAGAAGAATAGAGATGAAGGGTTAGGAAAATGTGTAGGGGTACAGTGTGCTGCCTTAGTCTCATGGTTGGGAAGGTCTGCTTGCCATGTTGAAAAAAATTATGATTTTTGTCAATACTGTGGAGGTCAGCTGTCTTAGAATCTGCCTGTTTCACGGAAGCCAAGATGGTAAGTTTATAGATAATTTCTGCTGTTTTTTTTTCTAAAACACAAACAGTATTTTCAACAAATCCTTTTTTTCAACAGTACAGAGATCTTACAATTTAAGATTAGATTCTGTTCCATAACTATTTATGTAAAACTATTTGTGTAAAACTCAAAAGTGTATTTTTGATATAAAACAGTTTTGTTTGTTAGTTAGGTTCACAAGCTGGTCCACAGGAGATTGTTTAACTGATGATATGTGCAGCTATAGTGCTAATTAGTTTTTTAGTTATATACACATATTCTTTTCAACACTATTTTCTGAGGAAAACTATATTTACTATGTTTGATCTTAGTGCTGACAATCTATGGACCTTCCCACCATATGGGACTCTCTCAGGAAAGGCTCTAGAGGGTATTTCATAGGCTTAAACACACAACTACTTCTAGACTTTGTTGCCAGATGGACAACTAATGTATTTGGAAAAGAAAATATATCAGGCTAGTCAGTAGAGTTATGATGTTAAATAGAGAATACAGGAGAAAGTACATACGATTCAGCAAGACACAATAAAAAAGCCAACAAGCCAAAGAGAGCTCTATTTAATATTTACACTCTCACAAACACAAGAGTGAGAATCCAGAATGCAGCTGGAATGTGGCTAAATGCAGCAGAAGGGATAACAAGCCCTGGAGCTGGTTGCCTTGGGAACAGGGCCCATGCCTCATGTTAATGATTCTATAATGAGAAAAGGGGCATTTAAATACAGTGCATAATACTCATGGGTAGAGCCAAGAGGTATCTGGGAGTACTTAAACAAGTCCACCAGTGGATGGGGTTTGTGCTGTGGACTACAATGACTTCATGAAGTGGCAAGTGTGGATTATACATAAAGCTTGGCATTTGCCTGAGTGTATGAGAACTTCCCTGGCACTGCAGAACCTGTAGACTCTCCCAATGCCTGGCTCATATTAACATAAATAAACACCAGTCCCTTCCTATTCGTTCTAATAGTGTTGCTTGGAATGAGTGGCATTTCTGATAGGGGCAGGAGCTGGCAGATAAGGCAATGCACTGAAAAGCAAAACAACTCTATAATGTCAGCTTAAGAGAAAGCACCGTTGGATGCATGTTTGCATAAGAGAAATAACTTAAAAGTCATTCCTTCAGTAATTCCAAATTAAAGGAATGGAAGACAGCTGTCCCTAGTGGGCAGAGGGTGTGAGAAAACCTTCATTTAATTACGTGGATAACAGTAAATCTACTTAAGCAATATATTACTAAAAATTATGTTCAGCCTGACAATTTAAAAACTTACCTCTAAAAGCACTAATATCTCCATAGTGTACCTGTAGTACAAAGTATTTGCTTCCAGTCTCTCCTCCAACTCTGAAACCAACACCTAAAAATTTACAAAAGATAAATTAATATTTTAGAAACTGAAGTCTACAATAGAGCTAATAATCTTGCTGTGCTGATCTATAACATCCAAAGGGAAATAAAATAGCATATAACATGAAATTATGTTACACAGAAACAAAAATAAACTAGGCATTTCTAATTTCTAATATGTCATTTCTTTTCAAAGCTTTGGTGGAATTCCATTCATAGTTTTCACTTCAACACCAGAGTAATCACTGTTACTTTAACCACACAATTCAATCACTCTGAAAGAAGCAGAACAAAACAAAACAAAAAACACCTCACTTTGTCCCTGCTGATTCTTTAAAAGACATACATAAACTATTCTTTCATATTGTTTTATATATGGACACATACATATATTCATTTTATTTTCTAATTAGTAAAGGGAAAAGACTTCTTAAGAGCATACAGGGGAATTACTTTTCTTCCCATATAAAAACAGGTATCTACAAACATGTCATTGAGGAAGCCAGTTACTAACTAAATTAAAAAGTCCAGTATGTCACGGAATTTTTGGAATCTAAAGAGTTCTATAATAGTGTTACTGTTAAGAGAGTTTATTACTGAGATTTTTTTTTTTTTGAGAGAGAGAGAGAGAGAGAGAGAGAGAGAGAGAATTTTAATATTTATTTTTTTAGTTTTCAGTGGACACAACATCTTTGTTTGTATGTGGTGCTGAGGATTGGACCCGGGCTGCACACATGCCAGGCGAGCGCGCTACCACTTGAGCCACATCTCCAGCCCCAACTATTGAGATTTTTAAAAAAAGTTTTACAGACATAGAAAATAAAATTTTCCATCTGCTCTTAAAAGGCTGACAAATCTGTGACAGATTTTCAATACTCTATTAGTGTTTAAACTTGTTTGGTGGTAGCCACATGATAAACTATAGACAGAATCCTGAGGCTCACTTGAAGTAATGCAAACAGACATCAATTAGTGATGCTGGCATGAGTAAGGGAGGCAAGAGAGAAACACAAGACCATCCCCAAATCATGGTAGACCTATTCTGTAAAAGAACCACACTATCCCTTTAATATCAAGAAACATCCAGGTAATAAAAGAGTCTGGTAATTCAGTCACACACTGGAAGCTATCAACAGTTTAGAGGTTATGTTAGAAAGCCAGCTGAGGTTTGGCATCACATTAAATATCTAGGTTCCAGGACTATATATAAAAAAAAATCTGTTTGCTGAAACAGCAATTTATTTAATTCCTAGCTCTCTTGGCTCATGAAATGTTCCTGCTGTCAAGAGCCAATGTGCTTTTTAGGCCAAAGGTGGCTTGAGGTATACTTGGCTATTTTTTAATTCAATCTAAACTGTTGCAAGGCCAAATTACTTACCAATGAGAAGTAGAGAAAAAGTAACTACCTAAATGAAACCTTTTAAATACAAAGTAACTGATGCAAAAACTTTTTAGTGTTATATTGCAACATAGAATATTATCAACAACTATTGGAAAGGATCATGTAAAAAGAACTTCAGAAACAGAATAAAAGAGCAAACAGGACACTCTTCAAGAAGTCTCCAAAGTACCTTTGGGAAGCCTGGTAGGAGGAGCATTTCTTGCCCAGGCATACAGAATATTGGCTTTATCTGTGCAGGTTCCTTCATCACAAAACCTGAAGAAAAAGATGAATAGCTATAATGAATATTCAAGTAGTAAAATATATACATACTCCACATCAGGGAAAGTATTTGAAAGCAAAATACATCATGTATCATTACTATAATCTTATCAGCTTTAAAAGATCCTGAAAAAATTCTATGTAAAAAAAGCACCTACAAAAGGGAAGGATTTTTTTTGTTGTTGTTGTTGTTGGTTTGTTTGTTGTCTAATAATCCTGTGCAGCAGATGCACAATTTATACTTGGATATGTTCATATGTGGAATGTGTTCTATCTAATCAGGGAGAAAAACAAACATTACATAGAGAGACTGCATAAGCCAACATTAATGCAGTGGAAATCTGGAAGTGGACCAAAAGAAATGTCATACACATTTCCCCCACGGGGATCAGTTTGCAGTCAGTAAATCTTTGGTCACAGCAACAAATAATTCCTAGTGTCATAAAGCGAGCAATACAAGTGTACTCCACTTAAAGGGTTCTTGATTTTGAAAATATGATTTTTAAAAGTTTATGAATGTTATGCAAGTCATTTAATTTTATGGAACCTTATTTTTTGTTTGTTTTGTAAAGCATGGAAAATTATACTTACCTCACAGTGTAATTCTATAAATCAAATGAGATGTAAGTGAAAGTACCTTATAAACCTTGAAGCTTTATACCACGGTAAAGCATTATTTAACAGATGTTCACTTTATCTAAAAATTCACTATTGAGGACAAAGTTGCATGGTGGGAAGACCACTTACACAGAAGAACATACCTGGAATTCCACTCCAAGTCCACCCCTAATAGCTATGACTCTTGGGTGTGGTAGAGGCCCTGAAGTCCAATTCCTGCATGGAAACCTCTCTGATAGGGATGTTTTGGTAAAGTGCGTAAGGGATCCAGTACAGCTATTAGATATCTGGTAGATTCAATTTAACAAATGATTAGTTGCTGACTCAAACTCATGCATATTTTTCTAATGACACTAGAGCTCATTGTCCGGTTATAGATGTGAATTTGTTCAAAACATTGGTAGACTACATTTTCATGCTGGTTTTACATGTTTGTGTTTTGGAAAATTGGGGCCTAATAAAGTCAGAGGCAGGAAATTATGTAGCTCTGAAAGCTCTGAAGACTCTCAAGGACAAGTACAAACACAAGTCTATTGGGCAGGAATTGGTTTACATAGGAAGAATCGTGTGCTGTCCATGTCCTGGGAGGGAAGTGAAGACAGAGTGTATTGGCTTTCTAAACAGGTTAAAACAGATGCTAGAAAACTGGGCAACACTTGGAACACAAGTATGGAAACCACATTACAAAGTTCCTTCAAATTCAGAGACAGGGTCTCCTACCATGTTTATAGATAGAAATGGGGCTGGAAGATAGGCAGTCAAGTAGACAACTATGGAGTCGGTCTGACTTGAGAGGTGAGGGACTCAGAGCCACGAGGTCTCAATAAGGTTATGCATAGCCAATGCTCTTGGTTCTATAAATCAGCTACAGAAAGAGATTGTGTAATGTGCAATGTAAAACACATCAAACAGCAGTTTCTTACTGTTCACTGTCAAGTGCAATATACTTATGATGAAGGATCATTACCATGTGAGAATTGTGCTTTGGAACGAATGTCTATGACATCCTCATGCCAACTGTGTTAAAAGGCTGAGAGTGTTGGACAGTACCCAAAAGCAAAATTTTTCTTCTTGGCCCCATGCTATAATAGTACAAGAAATGAGATTGTCAGATATGATGAACTTTGTATCTTTCTCCTGTGAGCTACTAAAATTTAAAGATCTGGGTGGCAATTTTCAGAGCTTTCAACAAAGATCATAAATATACAAGTATCTAACATCAAAGTGATGACAGACTTATGTTAAACAAGATAATTGTTTCCTCTGATATGAAAGTTGATTTTCACTGTACTACTAGAATGAACCAGATTGAAATATAATAGAGAAAACTGCTTTAGTAAATGTTTCTAAGCTATGTTTTTGATTATGTCATTTGCTGGCTCAAAATCTTTCAAATGTTTCCCCCAAATAATGTCAAAACAAAATTCAAGCATTGAAGCCTAACACATAAGGCTTTTTATGATCTGGGACCTTGTTATGTCTCCAGACAGAACCCCCTGATTCATGCCAAGTTGCTGCCGGTTTCTAATCTGTCTTCTCTGCTGTTCCCTTTTGCCTGGAATATTCAATTCTAGTTCTCTGCCTAAAAAACTTGCACTCACCTTCTTCAAGATTTGGCTCTAGTTTTGCTCCTTAGAGAATCATTCTCAGACCCCACCCCTCCACTCTTCTTACCTGCAGGACTTGTCCTACCTATTAGCTTGCTTACCTATCTCTCCAGCCAGGTTGTGAGTTCTCTGAGGTCTGGAGCCAAGCCTCCATCCTACACTCCCAGCACCTGCAATCCTGCCTTGCATTTAGCAAATCTTCAGCAAAGGTAGGGTGAAGTTTGCTTCTATGTTAGTTTTTAACTTTTCGTGCACAGGCACTTAAAGAACTGAACTGAATGAAATTGTACTGCACTGTCAGATACAAAAATATTTTTTTAAAAAACATTTAAAGCACAGTCACCAGTATATTTGAATTATTATTTTCCTGGTATTTTGCACAAAGCAGCTTATATTCACTCTGATATGAACACAGCAAAGAGGGGGCGGGTACTAAATAAGCTCAGAGAGTTCAAGTAACTTCAAAGGTTACACAGCCAAATGGCAATTCATAGCTCTGGCTGTCATACTCCCTTCTGGCTCAATTCATGACATTGACTTACAGGCAGAGGATATTATATGAGGATAAGCTTTGATTAGTAATATATCTAAACTAAGTTGCAATTTGTGTTTGCAATTAATTCTAAAATCAAATATTTGAAGACATATGTTGCACTGATTTATTCACAAAGAAAAAAATGATTTCTTATTTTATTCTTTTTTTTTCTGATAAAGAAGGGCACCACAAGCAAATGTTAGCTTCATTTAAAAAATTCTGAATTTTAATTTTTAGATTCATTAAACTGAAGATGGAGTAAAGAATGATTCACTGGAGGATACTGGGATATTGAAACTAATTCTAAAACTAAATGAATGAGAGGATTAAATAAAGAGGAAAACAAGAGGCTAAAAGAAATGGATTCTACAACTGATAACCACCCAGCAGCAAAGAACAAAGAGCAATTGGATAAAATCCTGGACCTCTTCATTTAATATTTCCATTTTAAATGAAAATGGCATCAGATTTTCTCCACACAAAATTGTCAAAAGGAGACAGTATTGAGTATTTTGATTTACAAAAAATTCTACAAAAAGAGGTGATTGTTACTACTTTTATTAGTAAGAAAAAGCTTTTTAAAGAACTTCTTTTGACTATTTTTATTGGTGCATTGTAAATTATACATAATTGTGGGATTTGTTGTTATATATCCAAATGTGCACACAATATAACAAGATAATTCACTAGATATCTATCAGTAAGAAAGTTTTAAGGCTAGGAGGCAATGTAAGCTTTGATCAAGGGCTCTTATAATTTCAAGTCCCATCACCAGATTTCTTTTTCTTATCATTCTAGTACTTTCTCCTAAAGGCTCCTCTAGATTAAGCCAATTAAATTGTGAAAAGGTTCACACAATTTCCCTTAGTATTCATAGTAAAAATGACAAGAATTAACATTTGAAAATAAGACAATTCTGGATTCTTGGACCTTTCCTATAGAACCCTTTCACCTCTAATCCATGGGGAAACCATTTGTATAGCATGAATATTTTCTGACTGTGCCAAGTACTAAAAAGTGCTACCCTGTCATTTTGAATTATCCAAATAAAGCACGACTGTCAGTTAAAGTACTCTCTGGTTGTACCTGTTAAAGTCTATTTAAAATCCAAGGTCACTCAGGGACAATCAAAACGGGTAACTCATTGCTTCTTTTAGCCAAATAAACAAGTGAATAAAATTGTCATACCCTCAAGTTAAGTTTATATGGCCTCAAATTCCAATTTTAGGTATCTAACAGAACCACAACCAGGAAAATTACCCTCAAGTTAGAAAGTTTCTTTGAAAAACACAACATAATATCAATGGCACAAATACAATGCCCTACCCAAATTATATTTGGCATATGTCAGGTATCCAAATATCACTGACTGCTATATAAACCCACAGAATATTTTTCCCAATTCAGGTAATACCATATGCACTTCAAGGCAATGGGTCTGCATTAGCCAAGTAATGAGAGGATACCTCATTAGAAAGTTAAATAAGAACTGTGATTAAGAAGTACTAGCCTGATAAACAGCACTGCAGGAACTACCCCCTACACTCCCTCTCCCCAATAAGATTAGAGAGGCAAGAAAAATCCCTAGGAGCAGAGGCTATAAGACAAGTATTCTCAGTGCCTGCCAAAGTGCTTGGCACATAGGAGCTGGTTAATACACACTATAACTATTAGAGACTGAGCTAATTGTCACAGCTATCACTTCTTTGTGCCTGGCACTTCACCAAGTACATTACTTTACACCACCTGATTTATTCTTCATTATGGTCCAATAAGGCAGAATTGGACCCATTTTATAAGTGAGGAAATCAACCAATACAAGTTAAACCATTCAGCTAATGTTTATTACAACTACCAAGAAACAGGGCTGAGATCTGAACCCAAGATGTTCTGATTTCAAAGTCCTGGTTCTGTACTAAATACATGACTGTACTGTGATATTGCTACTCTTTTTAACACAGATACTAGTCCACTGAGGAAAGAAGAACTTAACACAGATGCTAGTCTATTGAGGAAAGAAGAACACCCAAAATTATGGTTTGTTTCTATCGAAACTGTCAAAATGGTGACAACCATGACATTCTATTTTATAAAGTTGACATTAATCTACTAAGAATTGGTTAGTTGCTAAGGAGTTCCTATTAAATCCTCTAATCCAAACACCTAATAATTTTTAGCTAAGAAACATAATCATTGATGACTAGAAGTCAGAAGCAGATACCAACTTTATTTTAATGAACTGATCCATTGTTACTATTCCATTCTGAAATATAATGTAACTTACAATAATAAGGTGGAATAAGGAAATGGACCACTTCATTTTAGCTGAGTAGAAATTTATGACCAAACTTTGCTACTGCACTCAAAGATACATTTTATAGTGTATACAACAAAAGATGGTACAGTTTTGGAGACTGTGTTATTTTTATTTATTCTGAGAAGGACCTTACTTATGTTTAACTTTGGAAGTTTCAAATGGCAGAAGAAACAATGAGGACTGCAGAAGATACTGTGTATCTTGACACAGAGTGTATGGATGACAGTAGCTGAGATCTGGAAAGGGAGTATAAAGGCAGCATATGCAAATACCTTTCTCCCTTCTCAACCAATGAATCATTACCATCATGAAGGAGGCAATGGAGTCATAGCCTTATCTAGAAAATAAAATCACTAAGGGGGAAGAAAAAAGTCATTTAAATGAGTAACCAAGCAGGGTGTCTCATATACAGGCTTTTTTTCTATATATATTTATATGTTTTAGCTACTTTTCTCTTTCTCCTCATCAGCATCTGTAACCCTGTGGAGATAGTGGCATTTAAAAAGACACAGCAGGTGGTTAATAAATAGAAGCAGTTGAAAGGGATTTAAGCTAAAGCTTCCTAGGATGGTAAAGCACTACTGCTTTAGTTTTAGACTGATTCCAAGTTGGAACAGCTGGATATGGCCTCATTTAACCAGCTGGGACTCTTCTTTTAAAAAAACATCAAACAACCTGTAGAAGCCATCTTTGATTTGTAAAGATTAGTTGGTCAAAGTGTCATTAGAAATAGTTTTTAAATCAAATATTAATTACAAGAACTAAAAATAATTTTAGCTATGCACAGACAATCATAACCAAGTACAAGGCTAGACACATAAGAAGCCCACTCACTTTAATCACTCAAAAAAAAATGTATATATATATATATATATATATATATATATATATATAGAGAGAGAGAGAGAGAGAGAGAGAGAGAGAGAATATCACTCTGTGTTTTTGGTTTTGGTTTGCATTCTTTTTTTTTTTTTTTTCCATTAAATGATTCACACTTTTACTCTCCCAAAATCCTGTGGATATGTCAGTCCTTGTTTTTCATTTTTAACTGATACAAAAAACATCATGTTATGGGATACATGTAATGTTCAATATTATTCAATACTACACTATACAATATGCATTGTATAATGTTTAAATCAAGTTAAGTATATTTATTTCTCAGATGTTTATCATTTCTTTGTGGTGAAAATGCTTTCTTCTACCTTTTTGGAATATATAGTATATAAATTATCTGTAGTCAGTATATTGTGAAACAGTATATAGGTTTCCCCATATTTAGAACACACAATCTTGAGGTTTGACAATGTTGCTTTAAGCTCTACATCCTGTGCTCACCAGAAAATTCACAAGCCTTTGATCATACATTTAGAAAAAAGAAAGCACTCAAAGTTACCCCAGATGCCAAACTAATTTATATGAACAAAAATCATAATTTTCAAAACTTGAAACTCTCAGAGGCTAACCATTCATCATTAAAAAAAAAGAGCAAAAACAAAATAAAGTACTCAAAGAACAGAGAAATGCAATATTTTAATTTCCAAGATGTACTAAAAAATTTCTATTTTCTAGTGGTGATCAGTATAAATTCTTACATTTAAATTGCCCAGTTTTCGGGCTGGGGATGTGGCTCAAGTGGTAGCGCGCTCGCCTGGCATGTGTGCAGCCTGGGTCCGATCCTCAGCACCACATACAAACAAAGATGTTGTGTCCGCCAAAAACTAAAAAATAAATATTAAAATTCGCTCTCTCTCTCTCTCTCCTCTCTCACTCTCTCTTTAAAAAAATAAAAATAAAAATTGCCCAGTTTTCAGCACCTTCATTTCATTACCTTCCCTAAAAAATCCCAAAAGAGGGTTTGGTGATATGGCTCAAGATACAACACTTGCCTAGTGTATGAAAGGCTCTGGGATCCAGTCTTGGGGTTCTCCCCAGTGCATGCAAGTAAGTACACACACACACACACACACACACACACACACACAGCCCAAAGAGCTTCTGCTCATTCATGGCTCATATTCAGCCAACAAATCTAGGTAACTTAAAATTGCTATGCTTTGAATTAAGTCTGCAAGTACAAATAAAGTCCAACACATCATGCTATCACTGTACTTGTTTCAATTCTTGGTGCTGTTACTCTCCATGGGTCCCTACATGTCTCCTCCTTTAAAGCCTAAGAAAGAAGGTATTAGGCTTACACCTGACAGGTTCTGTTGCCTCCTTTACATGGGTCAGCAGAGCCGCTGCTTTTCAATCAGCCGGTCCTTATTTGCATCCTCCAGAGGTATGTTAATTTGGAATTAAGCATCAGGCCCACTCTAACTATAAAGGGATCACCCTACAGTATATGAAAAGGTTCACATCAATGTATGCAATTTAAATGCACATGCACATAATTAACTAGACACATTACCAGTGTGAGCTGCTAATTTGGAATGAGACACAAAAGACCAGAATGCATGTTGAAGGAAAAAAAAAAACTTTAAAATTAAAATGACTTCATAATGAAAACTGCTTCATGCTGTGTCTACTATTTTCATGTAAACTTAATGTAACTGTAAATATATTTTAATGAACAGTAGAAAGGGGCAATTACAAAGAGCAAAGGAGGGCAGCACAACAGTGAAACATCATCAGAATAGCTCTTTGCCTTCATATTAAAAGTGCTACCTGAAGACACAGGATGAATTATAACTTCATAATTTCAGGCAAAAAACGTTTTCTATATTAAAGACATACCTATTTTCCAATCTGCTGGCAATGAAAACAGAACACTCAAGTGAAAAAGCACTGGGGAGTGGGGAGGGGATATCCTAAGAAATACAGAAGAGAGAAAAATCCAAGTTTGACATTTTCATTTTGGTGTTAAAATATCTTATTAGTGTGTTCTTCTTTTGTTAAAATATCTTTGTATTCCCCAAAGATTCCTCTGAAGTGGGAAAGAATTCTTGACATATTTAAGCATCAAAAGTCATTCTAAGTACCATAGCCCAAATACATGTGAAGGTTTGGGAGTCTTCATTTAAATGCTGTCTATATCCTGGAACAACTGAAGAAAAGATTTGCCACTGTAAAATGAGTATGATAAATTTCATGACTCAAGAATTTAAGGGAAAGAATACAAGACACTTGACACCGATAGATTTTTGTTAATTAGTATTATAATTCAGGTGAGAGAAAAGGAGGCCAAACTATAGGAAAATACCTGAGTGTTACAGGGCTGAGCTTGTGAGGCATTGAGGGTGGAGGTGAAGATGTTCTGGTGAAGCAACCTAAAAGTTCAGCTCATTAAATATACTGTGAGCTCTTATTCTTTAAGTGGGGGATGGATTTTACCAAATATTGAGGGATAACTGAGGGATAAACATTGTATACCATCTTTATTTTTTTTAAAGAGAGAGAGAGAGAGAGAGAGAGAGAGAGAGAGAGAGAGAATGAAAGAGATAATTCTTTTTTAATATTTATTTTTTAGTTTTCGGTGGACACAACATCTTTATTTTATTTTTATGTGGTGCTGAGGATTGAACCCAGCGCCCCACGCATGCCAGGCGAGCGCACTACTGCTTGAGCCACATCCCCAGCCCTTATACCATCTTTAAATGGAAAATAAGACTTAATTATAAAGCCAGAGTCACCAGAACAGTTTTACTTAGTGCAGTTTTGGTGCAGTTTTATTTATCCTACTTTGCATATTGAACAGATCCCACATCTACTTTGGAATGTTAAATGAAGGCTCTGGGCTTGGTTTAAAGAAGATGAATAATAGCATCAATTATTGTCCTTGCTTTATGGTTATAAGGCCAATTATTACAAATCTATAGATTAAATGGTAGTATGGGCTAGCAGGCAGATACTGTACATTCTATTTAAATTGATATGGCTGTAGTGTTATCAAGAATTCTAATTACTCAATGATGCAACTGACTGTAAAACTCAGTGTTCTGCTTGCTTGAGGTGAGCAACCACTGCTGGTAATAACTCTTCTATATCTGACTCAGCATTAGTATGCAGTGTATACCCAGAGAATTATGGAATTTTAGAATAGAGTTTTATAAGTCATCTAGCATAAAGCTTTTGCTAAAATGAAGAAACCAACTCTGATACAAATGGGCTAAATATTCTACCCAGGAAATGCAGCCAGTTAGTTCACTGCTCTCTCATTCTTCCCTGTTGCCTTTCAAGTTGTAGTTTTAGCAAAATCATATATAGCAAATACATTAACAATTTCTGTTTTCACTTTCATATATATTTTCTTTGATTCTTCTCTTTCTTTATATTTTTGATACTTAGAAGTCTTTTGGTCAATATATTTTATAGACATAATTCCAAAATAGTATATTTAACTATACTAATAAATATTTTTAAAGTATCAAAATAATGTTCTTGTTTCGATATTCCTTTAACATGAAAACAATGAATTAGTCCAAATTTAATGTATTTTTTCTCAACCATTAGATCCATAATAGTTAGTTAGTTAGCATTTCCATGGAGATGAAGCTAAAAGAGATTTTAAAAGCTTACACCCCTTCCGGCAATTTTCAATAATTCTAATCCAAAGGTAAATATTGCTAATTTCAGAAGAATATTTTTAAAGCATGAAGCCAAAGGATATGATTTTCTGAATATGATTCAGAAAAGGCTGTCACAGAATAATCCTTTAATCCTAGAATTTTATTTACAAAAATTTACTGAAGAGCAAAGACTGGAATGTTGATATCAAAGGATATTAACTGTGATTTGCAGAGTCCAATTTTACATAAACCGAGTTACATGAGTTTGGATCCTATGTGATATGCCCCTTTCATCAAATAACTTAAGCCTATTAACAAATGCTTTGATGGCACTTGGTCCATAGAGATTTCCACTAATTACCCTGTATTTTTAATAGTTTCAAATACATATTACAATTGTTTATTATAAAAATGACTAGAAAGCTGTTGCTGCATGCCTTGCAGCAGACGAATGAATATTAGGATGCACAGTGAAAGGTCTATCAGTCTATATGATTATGTAGAGACAGGACATCAAAACTGATCCCTTCTCAGTGCAAGGCAAAGTACTCCTGTCATTCTGGACTGTTAAATATGTAACAGTGATTCTGAATATCAGGAAAAAATATGATGTTTAAGAACATTGTCTTTTTTTCAGAGTTCACTGATCTTCAAGGAAAAAAAAAGAAAAGAAGAAAAGAAAGAAAGGGAAGATCTCAAGCCATAATTATGGTGTAAATTTCTGGGTGTAAAAACATATCTAATTTAGAATCTCCCATGGTATCTACTACCATTCTGGCCCTTTGCATGCATCCAATAGAGTTTTACTAATTGTTCATGACATGCAATTTAAACTCACCAGAGTGATTAAAATAATTTCTAAAACTGCAATAATTATTTGAATAAACAAGAGTCAATGTGATAAAATGGAAATAATTTTGGATTTGGAACCAAAAAAAATTAAGGTTCAGTCCTTGTCTGTAACAACCAGCTAGCTGTGTTACGCTGAGCAAGTTACTAAATTTCTCAGAGCTTGAGCCTTCTTCTCTGTAACGTGAGGATAATAATACATGCTTTGCAGAGATGTTAGGATGAAATGGTATGTCAAATCACCTTGCAGTGTCAGGGTCAAAAGAGAACTGAATGAACAGAATTACCATGTTCTTTGGGTGAAATCATGAACTTTAAAACAACTAACATCATAGTATCAATATTATAAAATTTTAGGCTTTCTTCTCAAGCCTTCTGCATCTGCACATATATATAACAATAGAAAATTATTTATTAAGTCAGTGACAAAGACTAATACATATGCTCCATAGTGAGCTCAGTAACTGTTATAAACCATAATAGCTACATAATGCCAATGAACAATGTTTTTTTTGTGAAAAAAATTCTACCTATTAATCAGTTGTAAAATACTTGCACAAATATGCTTGGTACTTATAAAATCCACACATTTTCTACCTTTCTGTATTGTGAGTGCAATATCCTTACCAGTAACTTCCAGTGGAGGAAGGCATGTTACATCCAAAAAGTAACATATGATGGACAGTATCCATGCTGGCCCGAGGTTTGAAGTCAACTGTTATTAAAAAAAAAAAAAATACATGAATGTGAATTCAAGTTGTACTTCTACCCACAATATCACAAGAGACTATGTCTTGGAACACTGAATACCTGTATAATAACGATGGTTCTATGTTCTAATGATAGAATACCCTGGTTCTATAAATTATCTTTTTCTTTAAGATAAGCTTGACTTAATAATTTTATTTAGTAGGATAGTACACTCTGATACGGTAAAAAGAGAAAACAATAATCAGTAGATTAAATACTACACATACACATACTTCTTAATGGAAAACCCCCTTTAAAGTAGTGAAAGTATTATGTGGGTATAAAATGAAAGCTATAGCCTATAGAAATCCATAGTACATTTCTCTCCAGGTTTCAGCAGAGTGCTAAGGACCAGAGCACACTCCACAGCAGTTCAGTGAAATGGAAATCACAGTGAGCAAAGCGTGAGCAAAAACATTTATAACATAAGTTTATTACCTAAAAATGACAATAGTAGTCACTGGGATGTATGTGGAAATACGATTTATCAGGAAAGAAAAATAGAAGTGGAAAATATATCTACACAAATACATAGAAAATGTGAAATTAAGTCCTAGGTGAGTTCAGGGCACTTGTTAAAAGGATATTGAAACTTACACAGTGACATTTCTCTTTTTCTCCTGATAATAGTGGTTGTAAGATAAGTTTTATAAGCAAAAACTAGTGCAGAAGTAAAACAGAGAAATATTTCAAAAATTATGTTATTATATAGGTCAGTACCCCTACCCACTCCTGGTAGGGGTTTAGCACAATCCCTTTTTGTTCTGATATAAAATGCTGCCAGCATGTGGTAGAAGTTTATGAGTTGCCTTTACTTATAAAAATGCTAGTGTGTTATCCAGAATATACAAAGAACTAAAAAAACTTAACACCAAAAGACAACTAATCAACAAATGGTCAAAATAACTAAACAGAAATCTCTCAATGAAAAAAAAAAAGCAAAGACCAATAAATACATGGAAAAAAATGTTCAATATCTCTAGCAATCAGTGAAATGCTAATGAAAACTACACTAAAATTTCATCTTACTCCAGTCAGATGGCAATGATCAAGAATACAAATAACAATAAATAAAGGAACACTTTGTCAGTGGGACTGCAAAGTAGTACAACCACTCTGGAAAGCAATTTGGAGGATCCTCAAAAACTGAGTGATGGAACCACCATATGACCCAGCTATCCCACTTCTGGGTACTTTCCTCAAAGATCTAAAATCAGCATACTACAGTGCCACAGCCACATCAATGTTTATATCAGCACAATTCAAAATAGCTAAATTATGAAATCAACCCAGACAGGTGCCAGTCAATAGATGAGTGGATTAAAAATTGTTGTATGTATACACAGTGGAGTTCTACTCAGCCATTAAAAGAATGAAATTGTGGCACTTGCCAGTAAATTGATGAAACTGGAAAATATCATGCTAAGTGAAATTAGCCACACTCAGAAACTCAAAGGTTGAATATTTTCTCATATGTGGAAGCTAAAGTAAAATAAAGGAAAGAGGGAGAAAAGGATAAGATTACATAAGGAACAAATACGAATTAATAGATGAGCGAAAGGAATGCTAGTGGAATAGAGGAAGGAGAAAGGGAGAGAGGGAGGAGGAAGAATGGGAGGGAAGAGTGGGGATCATGAACTGAAATCAATTTCCATGCATGTATGAGTTTGTCAGGATGAACCCAACTACTATGTATAACCATAAAGCTGTAACAATAAAAATAAAGTTCAGTTAAAAAAAAAATGCTAGGTTTTTTTTTTTTTTTGAGGTAAATGACCTCAAGTCTCAAGTGTGTACAAAACTGTGTCTATTAACTATTTTGGTCTGTTTCACAAATCAAAATAGCTGTGTGGGCACCTGTCTGGGTTGATTTCATAATTTAGTAAAACATCATTTGTTGTTAAAATATGCAGCTGAGACATGAGTGTTTATCAAATAAAGAAGTGTTCTTTATCAAACTGTGGCCCCACCACTTGCAATGGGTGGCTATCAGAAAACAGAGGGGCCTTACTATGGGCTACCTTGACTGACAACTTTCAGAGGAAATAAAAAGATGTGTATTGATTGCACTGAAAATAAGAACTTACAGTCTAAAAACCAAAATTTGAGGTTTTCATGCCACCATTAAAAAAATAACAGGAAAGAGAGAATGTTGGAAAATAGACAATATAACTTAAGCTATATCACAGAAAAAGTCTATCAACAAAAGAAGTATTGTGGAGTGATATTGGCCATCATATCATTATATTGTGTACACATAAAAATATGTAACAACAAATTCCACCATTATGTATAACTATAATGTGCCAATAAAAATTGTGGAAAAATTTTTAAAAAATAATGTATAAAAAGAGAATATTGTTTTCTATCACCAAAGAATACAGTAGAACTAGGAAATCGAAGATACCTTGGAAGGAAAGAATCAAATGGAAATTGCAACACTTCACAACTCATAGAAAATCATATTGATACTAAACCGAAGTTTGTTAGCAAGAGAAACAGAAAGAAGAAAAAGGGATTTCACTTCACAGACCACTCTCAGCATTAGTGCAGGAATTCTTTCCTCACTTCCAGAATCCTCCCAGCAGAAGTAAAATTTAAAAATCCCTAAGGCAGAAGGACCTGGAAGTTATTTACTATTTATTCACCTTAAATTTATTTTGGTAGATAACAGATTTGTAATTTTATATTCAATTTTGTCAAATTGCTTAATCACCCTATGGACATCTACTAATTTTTCATTTGACTGTATCCTTTCTTTCTTTTCTTCTCATCTCCCCTCTCCTCCCCTCCCCTCCCTTTTCTTCTCCTTCCTTCCCTTCCCCTCTTCTCTTCTCTTTTCTTTCTCTCTTTTTGCTTTGGTACCAGGGATTAAACTCAGAGTCACTTAACCATTGAGCCACATTCTCAGCCACTTTTTAAAGTTTTGAGACAGGGTCTCACTAAGGCCTTAGGGCCTTGCTAGGTTGCTGAGGTTAGTCTCCAACTTGCAACCCTCCTGCTTCAGCCTCCTGAGTTACTGGGATTACAGGTGAGTGCCACCATGCTTACATTCTTTTTAAATATTATCGCTCCACTAACCTACGAGGGGTTGTCAAACAATGGAAAGAGGCTGATTCCTCTGCTTTTTCATAACTCATGTGGATGATTACATGATCTCCAGCCCTGCGATTATTTTATTAGAGGTGGACAGACTTCCTATCATAGAATCATCCTTGGAATTTTGGTCACAAATTAACAGGGTCAAGTGTAGTTTATTCCAAGATTAGACTGTTAGATGCAAAACAACATGGGTTTTAGGCATTAGCTACAAACTCAGGTGGAAATTCCTGCTGAGTTGGAATCCTATGTCTTCTTCAAGAAAGAGGTCAGAGAACTATCTATTTGGGAATCACTCAGGGATTAAACCCAGAATCTGTGAAGTTGGACAAATGCACTCAAGATGAATAAAACCAGAGGGAAGGCTCAGGGCAGAGCAATAGGGAAAGCCTTGAACTGTTGTGATTCATTTAGAAGACATCAATGACTTTTTTAAAATGTTAATTCTTTGTGCATGCTTCTTTGAAACAAGGCAAAATAACCTCTTTGGAAAAAGGGTGAGCCATCAGTAACTTTATAAAATTATTAATAAGCAAAAGATTCAAGTAAGAATCTGTGGGAAGAGGAACAGATCATAAAGACAACAACATGCAATCTCTGAGGCTTTTTATTGGAAAGAAAAGAGTTTTCCTGGCCTTTTGTTTATTGAAAAAGATCTGACTGTCTTCTGTGAAGTAAAAAGTAAATCTTAATTACTCAAAAACAAATTCTCTAACCACATTTTTTTCTCATTCTGACATAATCTTTAAGTATCATTTGTTTCATATTGAACTCTTATTAACTACGTTTAATTCCCATGTCTAAAAAGAAAAAAAATATCTATGTCTTTAAGCAGCAATAAAAAAAATTGTTCAGTTCCCTCTCTTGAAACTTTATTCAAACTGACTCACAAATTCCTCCAGACACTCAAGAAATAATTTAATTGATAGATTGGTACAAGGTGAAACATGCAACTTACCACCTTTGTTCATATCCTAAGCAAAATTAATCAGTATTTATATAATTAAGCTTAATGTATAATTTATTGAAAATTGAAGTAAAAATTACCCCCAGTAAAAAAAAAAGGCATATCAAAAATAAGTATAAAACAAACAGAAGATGCCTTAAAATAATGCAGTACTTAGATAATTTCATTAAAAGGCCTGCTGCCTGTGGTGGGAATGGGCCAGGTGGAGGAAGATTAGTCTGACAGGTTCTCTTCCTGGATTTGCTCCATTCCTACTTATTACAGAAATAATAATAAGACCCCATTCCTTAAAAATAAGAATAAAGTCTACTGAGCACAAGACACACTTATGACTATGTAGGAGATTTCAACACAATGCAAAACAGTATAAAAAAATTAAATCACATCTTAAAAGAGATTCCTTCTTTTTCTCCCATCAAATACCAAAAAAATAAAAAATAAAAAAAAAATTAAAGGATTCAAAGGGAAGAGAGCTAGAGAACAATAATGAAAACAACTGCATTTAAGTGTGCAATTCTGACAGGCAGAATAAACAAAGGCAGCTTTGGGATGGTGATAAACAGCTCAAAATGCAGCCTTGTGCGAATGTGAGGGAATATTATATCCCGTAAGATTAAAAGTGCCACCACCTTTTCCAACTCAATACAGAGATGACAGCTGCTTAACTGGAAATGGTACTTCAGTCTCAACGGGTGTCAGCAGTTCAGATCACCTGATGTGTTCGATCAGGGCAAATTCTATAGGTAAGTCCTGGGAACCAAATATCTTTCAAGGCCCCAAACTTCAGAAATAGTGACTTGGACTATAATTAAAGGAAATATGATGCACCGAAAGTGCAGAGGTTGGAGGATTTCTCTAAGGTAGCATCATCTGAAATGAAAGACTTTCAATATATGTATTGAGCAGAGAGATAACTAGGTATATTTTCTGGAGTTCTAAGCAAAATTTGTTCTAAGAATTTATTGCCTCTCTTAGCTAACATCAGACTACAACCAGGGCCATAAAATTCTCTAATAATGTGACTTAGGAGAGAGTTTCATTTAGCACTTGACTTTCAATTTTTCTTGTCCAAGGAGATATCCAGCTGTACATGTCAAATATCACCGTATCTGCCATTCTCAGGATATGGAAGGCCTGTGACAAAAGTACACAGCCCAGGGCAGGAACCAGCAATGGTGGAGATACCCATGCACACATCGTCAATCCTAAATTACCAGTGGGCATGGCTTCAACACCCTTTTTAGTTAATGATATATAATGGAGGGATATTGTACACCATGGATATTAACCTAATGAACAAACTCACATTTGGATCTCCATTCTAGAACTGTTGCTTATATGTGCATTAGAGATAATCATTATTAACTTTTTCTTTCCTCCCAGTGGAATCATTATACATAGTGTTTAATTTATTATATAAATTGTTAAATAATTTTCTTCAACAGTATTTTTTAACCTATGCTGTGCATTGGAATTACCTATGGAGTTTGTTAAAAATAAAGTGCCCAGGGTTAATACTGGATCAGTCCCTTCCCATCCCCCATCAATATCTTAATCAAATCCTCATAAGTCAGAGGTGAGTAATAGGTGATTCTAACTGTAGTCAACAGTTTCAATGGCTGGATATATCCTATTGTGTGAGCATACTTAGACTTCAGTTAAGAAACCATAGTTAACTTGGTATTAGATTGCTCTTTTAAATGTATAGCACAAAATAAATAATAAAAAGTTTTTGAAGATAAAAATTAATTGGCATTTTAGAATTGTTTTATTAAAAGAGATCACTGGGAATCTACTACATTATATAATCCTTTTAGGATTGAGGTCTGAAGCAGACATACAAATGAAACTTCGGTTATTATGTTTACATCTGCAAAAAAGAGTTTCCTAATGTTGCTAGCATTTTTAAGCTATATTCAACAGGGAGAACTGGTAGGTGTAAGGTTTAAGAAACAATAACATAAAAAGAAATAGCATGATTTAAAAAAATTTACAGGCTCCCAAATCTTAATACTATATCCTTAAGCTTTTTTTTTATTTTCTAAAAATAAACTTTATACCTCAAAAAGTGTTCAAAGGAACTGAAGATAGTAATGCTCTAAAATGTAACTTAAGTGTAGGATATGATCAACCATAATGTTCACAATCTTTCAGTTGGGCCAAGAAGATACAGATAAATGTGAAGCCCAGAGGACCACAGTCCATTTGCCAGCAATGTTAAAAAGCTGCAGCAATGGCATATTATATCATCTGCTAGTCTCCCGCATAACCATAAAGCAAATCTACACTTCAGCAAAGACCTTTTGCTTGAACATTTTTAATCAGAAAGCTTACTAGAGAAAGTGTCATTAACTCTTGCTAGCATGGTCAATGGTGTACAATTCATAAAGAATCCTTAATGTAGTTTGTGGGGACTTTTAGCTGCTGTTATCAAATTAACCAAGAAATAAGACACCTGAGCAAGTCTATCTATTGAACTAAATTTAAAATGAAATAATCCTTATGCCTGAGTAAAGGAGTTCAACACTAGGAACAAAACTTCTAGGTGACAGGCTTTTAAAATTGAACTTTATGTTAGTATATACCAGAACTAACTTAAAAATCAATAAAGAGACTATCAGCCAAACCACACAAAATAAAAGAGGATAAGCATCACTAAGCCCTATTTTTGTAATGTAATTCCTATAATAGTCCTTTATTAATTGCCTACAGAATCAAATCCAAATCCTACTTCTTGGTTTTTAAGGTCATATATAATATCATACCAGTCTCTGAGCTCACCTCACTTCCAATATGACAGCACCCTTATATTCACCTCTTCACTTTCATATGGCATTCCTACTTACATAAGAATCATATCTGCTAACATTTACTGCCAGGCACCTATTTACTTCTTACAAAGACCCGGAGTCTGGTCCCTTTTCCTTACAAACACATGATCCTTGAGAAGAGACTTGTCCCTGGTTATGTATCTAGTAAGTGAGGTTGGGATTTGAATGCAGAGTCGTCTGGCTCAGAGCTTCCTCTTTTAGCCACTATATGATGCTTTCTTGTATCTTTGTGCCCCATGTGTTCCTTTGTGTTCATACTATTGGTCCCTATGTTTATATGTTTCTCTATGTAACATATAAACCATCTTCCCAGGTCCTGATCAAAGCTTGCCAATCTCCCCTGTGGCATTCTCTGACCAGATCAGTTTACCATGATCTCTTCAGAGCTTAACACCAGCTCTTTCTGAAATAACAGAAATGGATACTTCAGAAGGAAGTATACTAGGAAGGAGAAGGGAAAGGATTCTCAGTTAACTATTTGGTAGCAGAAAGGTGACAGAGCTCAAAATATCATAATTCCCTCCACTGATGGACATCTACATATCAAATTTGATTCAAACCTGGGCTTTCAGAATTGGCCATTTTACTAGGTAGGTGATACTTAATCATTGCATTAAAATAGCTATGTCAACAAGTTTTGTGACTACCAGATGTATCTAATTGAGGAAATTCCTTCTCTTAGCTTATAAAATATAACAAAATGGTTCCTACTCCTTTTCTCACCATTTTTTATTACCTGAGAAAAGTTTGGGAGTCATTAGGGGTTGTCATGTGGGTATGTGGATGACCAAATGTTTGAGGGCATTCAAGACAAACTGAGTGTCTGACAAAAGGAATATAGCAACAACTTCTCCTTCATGAGTATGACCAAGGAAATTGTGTTTATCTACTCATCAGAAACCTCTGGTATTAAGTATCATATTTACATCATCTATAATAATTCTTTCCAAGCAGCTTTCACTAAGAAACCAGAAAAAATTACCTATGGTGCCTGCTAGAAGGTTCTCAATGGTAATATGAGTCACAGAAAACTATTTGTTATTCATGTTGGAGAAAATTCTAGTAAGGAGAAAGGAAAGGATACTCAATCAGCTCAGGTGATGGGTGCTCACACATGTATATGTGTGTTGCAACACACATACCCATGTGCACGCACAAATATACACCCTTCTAATAGCTGCTATCAAAGCTATAAAATGTGGATATAAACAATGTTCCCTGATAGACCTTGGTCTTTACAGTGACTCACAAGGATGTTTAAAATTAGACCATTACTGCAGTTTTCAAAGTATCCCATTGTCACTTGAATACATAATTTGTTTAAGAAAGGTCACATTTGGAAATACTCAAACCTAACTGCAATTCTGTAATGGAAATTGTTCTACATACTAAGAGAGAAAGCCTAAGAAAATGAAAAACAATGAATCATTAGATTAATTTCATCTATTTCTGAATTCAATGGCAACTATCTCATTTGTATAGTGCAATTTGATAGATAGGGATCTACCATCATTCACTAAGGAAAAGACACATTTATTTACTGGTCGCCCATGTGAGGGAAAGCAAGTGGATGAAGATGACAGTCAAATTTCTTGGCTGAGTGGGCTGCTGTCAGAGCCAATTCCTCTGAGTGTCCGTAAAACACCTTTTAGACAGCAACACAGTTCAGTGGTCAAATGCAGATTTTATCCAACCTTTACCAATTCCAATTCTGTGATTTCTTTTTAAAACAGTAAACAAAAGCAATGCATAGGAAAAGCTATGATTTTGTTCAAAATATGAAAAAATCATTTTCATTAAACTATATCCCCAAATGCCTACTTTAATTAATATTTAATACAGATATATAAACCCATCATAGTATATGCTTACATGTACATTTGTTACATATGTAGCATATACACATATATATACACATATACACATATATACCATCATGGTATTTTCTCAATATTAAGAAGATGTTTATTGAAAACCATTTACATAACTTTGATACACAAACATAAAGCCAAAATCGTGGATTACTCAAATGATATTCTGACTTTTAACACTATCAAGAATGTTGGTCTTAGTCATAATTAGCTATCTAAATTGTTCTCTTTTTGTGTGTTCTACAGAAATTTGAAAAATTCAAGGAGAAAGTCCTTTTTATATGTTTTTACATTTGTGTTCTTGTCTTCTGGGATTCTGCTAAGCTCTGATTTCCTAAGTATTTATCATACTTCACATTCCCATTATCTAGACCCAAAAATGGCACACACAAAAATTTTATTTGCTGAGAAAATTAATAAGTGATTTCTTTTTTTTTTAAATAACCATTCCTTATACTAAAACAAGAATATAATTTGAAGTAAAAGAGTAAACTGCCTACTATTTGAAACACCATATTAAAAAATGGCCAAACAGCCAGGCACAGTGGTAAATGCCTATAATTCCAATGTCAGGAGGATCTCAAGTTCACCACCTGGTGTGGTGGTGCATATCTGTAATCCCAGTGCCTGGGGAGGCTGAGGAAGAGGATCCCAAGTTCAAGGGCAGGCTCAGTAACCTAGCAAGGCTCTAAGCAACATAGTAAGACCCTGCTGCAAAATTTAAAAAAAGGTCTGGGGATGTGATTCAGTGGTTAAGTGTCCCTGGGTTCTATCCCCAGGGCCAAAAAAAAAAAAAAAAAAAAAAGCCATTAGTGGGTCTCCATCATATCCTGTGTCATATTTCCTTTTGGTATTCAAAAGTTAAAAAGGCCAGATAATGAAAGCAGAAGCTACAAAATTGTCTTAAGAATGGACAAATAGAGCTGCTATTTTTTTAAAAATGAATAAAATATTAAGGGTCTTCAAAATGCTTCATTTCTAACCTAATCTTTTAACGAGGCATTTATCTAATCTTATGACAAGGCATTCGGAGATTTGGAATTTGGGATAAACCACAAAAGGCTAAAGCTTCATGTCTCCCTGCCACTGTCTAGTCTGACCCACTCTTGAAGTGGCAGAGCCCTGGTTATCCCACAACCAAAACTTCCACTGTAAGAGTTTGGAAACTTAGGTATAATCCCTTCCCAACATATAACCTATATAGCCAAGCCCCTTTCCCTTTCTCATTTCTTAATATAAATGACTGCTTGATGTTTCTCTTTGGTTTTCAATTCTCTAGTTTTAATTTGACTACCTCTAGATTTCTGTGGCAAATGCCATGGAGGTAGTACATTAAAGGACTCACACCAAACAATCCATTTTGCACAGGTAGCCCAATCTTTAGCATTCAAGCAATTCTTTCAACAATAAAGAAAGGAAGAAATACTGAAAACAATTACTAACCTTAGAAGATCATTTAGAAGAGTTACTTAAGAAAATGAAGAAACATCTAGCACCCTGGTTCTAATACAGCCCTTGTGTGTTTCCTATGAATATTTTGTTTGGATATATTCACTTGTACTTTACAATTTTAAACTATGCAAAAGTAAACACATTTCTTTTAGGAGAGCAATAACACATTCCAGGATATATATTTATAGCCCTTAGAGGCACTAGCCCTGGAGTCATATACTACCTTCAATCCCCAGAAACAAGCAAGTAACTGTCAATGTGAGAACTGTAATATTACTGTGACACATGACTGCCATATTTATTCAGGTATGTAAGGCAGCCTCCTCTTCAAAGCAAGTATGAAATGGTAGGAATTAAGAATACCTCTGACCTTGAACAAAGAAATATAGTAGAAAAGAAATCCATGTAAAATTCCATTTATGAGTAAATATTATTTTCTCCCAGGCTGTCAAACATGTGGATATGAAATTTTAAAAAGCTTTACTGTTAATATTTAATTATAAATAAAAATTCTAAATCCCATTTGGGGTTACTCAAAGAACTATAATTAGAAACTTAAATTATTATCTTTAAAGTTATTCAATTCAGGACCTGGGAGCACTGTCCTTCCTAACTTTTTCCTTGGTAATGTCCAAATACTATACAAAACCATAGTCAGATAATGTTCAACTTCTCGTGGTGTGACTTTCATTCTTAGGGATTAATTAGTGAGGCGATTTTATTGTTATGAGTTGTATGTTTTGTTGTGATTGCCACCAAAGTATGGTGGAAAAATAAATGCATGTTGTGCTGGTTTTGCAGGTCTATTATGTCCATTCCTGTGGGGAATACCTCATGAAAATTCATCCTCAGACTGCCCCAAGGCTATGTGGTAGACATTTTACAACTCACATAATAGCCATTTCAGCCCACTTGAAGATTAGTTTCAAGGGACCAGAATACAACTCTCATTACCATCACTTTTCAAAATCAACATCTCAAAACAGAAAAGTAAAGTGGAAAAAAAATATTCTTGAATAATTTTCCAATCATCCCTCTCCTCCAAACAGTTAAAAGTCTGTCATAGGGATGATTAAATTAAAACAACCTAGATGGAAACAGATGGTGCTTTGTCACTTTTCCTATCTGATTTAAAGGCTCCACTGGGGAAGGACCTGTCATTTAAGAGTCTTCTTTCTCTATAATATAAACAACAGGATGGATGTTCCTTCTTTCTTCATTCCTCCTTCCTTCTTTCCTTTTTATTTGCTGTCTCTCCTTCCATTCCTTTGTATCTACCTACTTTTCTGACAAGTAAAATATTAACATTCCCCAATGATGATTCTAAGTGCAGTCAATTTATAGCATGAACCGGCAGGTAAATATACAGTCTGTCGAGTGGGGTGGAATTAAGCATTCAGCCACAGACAGAAAGCCAATACTATACCATATGGGACCACATGGTATTGGTGACCATTGACATCTGCATGCAACTCCTTAACTACTATTACTCATGAATCTCTCCAGATACAGTTTGTAATCTTATCTTTCAGTGGCTGTCTCTAGTTTGTTCCTACATTAAGCATGATAAATGCATTTTAGAACTTGACAGTAAAAGATTAATATGCTCATAACCATCAAAGAGAACCTTCCACTGATTTCAAATAGCTGTTCTCTCTGCAACTGCCACCCCCCTCCCGCACACACCATCCAATTAATACTTACTCACGAAGGCTTCCTCATCCATGGGCAAACGCATTGACATGCAGAAGTATGTATCAGACTATTAAAGAAAGAAAGATACAAAATTCAAATTAAACTCTGCTAATAAGAAAGAAATAATAACTGCTAAATGCATGACCTTTATGACTGGAAAAGTCATACTGGTCCTGGCAGGTGAGGCTGACTTCTTGGGGAGAGATGGCAGATTATTAGAAGGGCTAAATTTAGAATGTAGATACCTTAAACATTTTTCTAAGATTCTTTCCTAAACAATTTTAGAGCCTATTTATAAAGCTAAGTATCATGAGTATTGTCACAGTTAAAAGGCAACATATAAGATTCCTATATATAATATGTGGAACGGTTTATTGTATTTTATTTGAAAATGGTGAGAGTTAGTTTTGAACATCTTTGCTATTTGCAAAATTAAAGTCCTTCAATTTCCTGAATCACTTTACAAATGTCCCAATTATTAGGAAATACAATGAATAAAAGTTGGTCTTAAATATAATATTGCATTTAGTTGTTCTCCTTTAATTTAAAAGTTGTATGGAGCATATTGGAGAAATCAATATTAATTCAAATTTTTCCTTCTTTTCCAGTTATTGGCCTTCCATCTAACTGGTCATTTTTCCACAAATATATTAACATCAAGAATTTTCAATAAGCAGGGTGTGGTGGTGCACACCAACTACTGGAGAGGCTGAGGGTGTAGAAGGTATGAGCCCAGGGATTCAAGGTCAGCCTGAACAACAAAGTGAGATACTGTCTCTAAAAACAGAAAGGAAGGAAAAAAAAATTTAGTGACAATTTCAATTTAAGGACAATGAATTTTTGAGGATCTATGCACTCCAATTCCTTAAAGGAAGTTCAAACACTGCCAAGTATGTGCTATGATTGACCATATTCCCAATGCAAAGATAGGCTGTACTCATTTAAAAATTCATCATAGATTATTATTACATGCAGAGCTGTAATCAACAGCCTCCACCAACATGGATAAAGATCATGATATAAAGCTTCTAAAATTTTAGCAACTAAAAATTGTAAATTTAACCTCATTTTTAGTTTTGTGCTGGGAAGCAAACAGGTTCAAATAATGTCCAATATCTTGACATTTGATACAACATCAGTGTTACAATTCAGATACAATTCAGTGCTGCAATTTTTGTACGTGTTATGCACTGTGTTATTTTTCTCAATTGGGGAAAGAGTTAATTTCTAAAAGTCTTTACAATTATTTAGATTGAATCTTATTTTCTCTATGAGGAAATATTCTGAAAAGCATTGAAGGTTGCACAATAAGAGGTTAAGTCACATATAGGCTGTAGAAAATGTATTGGGGATCTTATAATCTTGAATGCAATTACTGATAAATATATTTCCAGTCTATTGATTAATAGTGTTCCAAAATATGCCTACTCTGCTATAAAATAAAAATAATAAGCTAAAGATTCTTTTGTATCTTATCATCATGAGCAATGAGTAATTTAAAACCAAAAGACATTTCGTGGTTCCTTTAGCTGCTGCTGCTACTATTGCTATTTCTAGCCAATATGCTTATTATAAGTAAGATGTGATTTTCAATGTTTTCCTTGCATGCCATTTGATAACTAAATTAATCAAATGTGGTAGATACTATAAACTTCATTTTTAAGATAATAATAAAATAACAAAACATTTACTGAGAAGTTACGAGGTGCAGGCACTATTTAAGCACTTTACATGTACTAACTCTAATCCTCAAAACACATACCTACTACATGGATACTGTTTTACCCATTCTACGGACAAGGAAAGTGTGGCAAATCAAGGTTACATACAAAGAATCTTTACAAAGATTCTAATAATCGACTGTCTCCTTGGAAGTATCTTTTCAGAGCTAATTCTGTTTTGCTGAGCCCCCTTCTCCACGAAGTAGCAATATTGGCTTTAAGAGCTTCAGACTCCCAGTTCAAATCATTTTGTCTGTTTCTCTCCCCATACACATTAATTAAGAGACTTGAGCAAACACTGGCAAATTTTCTAACAGCTCAAGTCTGCATCACTTGGATGACTGAGAAAGTTGAATGCTGCCAGAAAAAATTTGTTTGTTTTAGGGCTGGGGTTGTGGCTCAGTGGTAGAACATTTGCCTAGCACATGTGAAGCACTGGGTTCAATGCGCAGGACCACATATAAATAAATTATTTATATATATATATATATGTATATATATATATATATAT
>NW_026000026.1:60365627-60385433 GCF_001458135.2 Marmota marmota marmota | reverse complement strand
TATATATATATATACATACATACATACATATACATATAAAGTATTGGGTCCATCTACAACTAAAAATATATATATATTTTTTTAAAAAAAATATGTTTGTTCCAGTGAAAACATGATACACAGGCATAGGCTCCTTAGTCCCCTATTAAAGCAGCTATTTTAGAAGGCATGCAACTATAAGTCCTTTCTCTGTCACTCTGAGATATAAAGCTTCTATTACTCAAAACCTTCTTCAAGTATTCAAGGAGATAAATGCTCAGCTCCCTGTCCCTTGCTCTAACCTACACTACTACTTCCTGTTGTAAAGTTTGTTTCTCCTCCGAATAAGAGGCAATTAACAAATTCAAAGTCACATATGCCAGCCCCTTTCACACTCCCAGCACGTTTCCCTCAGCATAACCTAATCTTTAAAAGGTCTCTTTCCTTCTGTTGTGGCAAAGTTAAGTACACAATGGATATTCCTCCCTATTTCAACTGTCACTACTGAATAAAAATCCATTCTTACCACTTTCACTAGGGTCAGGTTTATTTGTCTTTGATAATAATAAGTATACCAGCTGGGATCTGAACACAGACCATCTGACTAATGTATTAAAGGTCATTCAAAGCACTGAACAGATGACTTTAAAACAAATATAAAAACAAAAGTAAACAAAGTAGCTAAGCATCTATTTATAACAGAAAAGGATCAAAATGTGATAAGATGTAAATGAAACCAAAGTTCTTTTTCATTTGAACTAACAGTTTTTGATTTTACTCTTTGATTTTATTATAAACCATTGAAAGCTTTTTTAGGAATAGGCAAGTTATACATGTAAAGTAGATAAGTCAAATTCTGTCAGTTGGTTCTTTTAATAAAAACAATAACATGGCTGGGGTGTAGCTCAGTGGGAAAGCCCTTGCCTAGCATGCTTGAGGCCATGGTTTCATTCCCAGCACCGATCTAAAAATAAACAAAACAAAAAACAAACAAAAAACCCCAACCCATAAGACTAAGCACAATGATAACATATAATACACATAACAAAGAAAACTGCTATTTATACTCATAAATGATCAGATTTGTATTGTAACTCTTGCTGTTACTATTAGTTGATCAATTTAAAATGATAGAATAAATTGGGAATGTCTTTCTTTTATCAATTTATATTCTTGGCTTATAACTTCCTCAGTAATGAAAAATTGTTCAGATTCCAACTGTTTCTTTCCTGAGCTATTGAAGTCAGTTGGAAAAAAAAAAAAAAAGGAAATGAGAGAAAGAGAGACCTGTTTAAAATTGCACTGTCCTACACAATTCTTTTGGAACAGCAAAGTTTTCCTTAGAAGGTGTACAATGCACCATTACACTCTGACTTAATATTTTAGTTTTATGCTCCATATTTTAGAATAAAGATTAAATTCTGTTGGAAAAAGAGAATGCAAAACTTTTTCTTCTAAATATGAGTACATTTAAAAATACACTCTGCATTGAATCAATAATGTGCCTTTAGCTGAAGGCTCTGAAGACCACAGTTCAATAGAACAGAGAATATCAAAAAGTAATTTATTCTTTTCTCTGCAACTGTACAAGACATGTGTGATTCTGTTCTGGAATATTTTGCTATCATGAGTTGGTTTCTGGAATTAAGTTGAGAGCTTAAGATCTATGTAAAAAAGGTAAACCACTGGTCATTTGCACAATTCAAATGGAAAAGCCAAGCCTTAAAGATGACTCTTACAACCTCTGTCCTCCTCAGGCTGGATGATTATGAGTAAGTACTTTTTATTTTTTTTTAATGTTACTTTATTTGATTCTTATAGGTATTATACCATTTTTTTTGGTTGTTGTTGTTGTTAACAGAAATGAAAACTGACTCACAGAAAGATTACTGTATAGATACTTTACATAAAGCTGTCCAGGTAGTTAGTGCTGGAGTTGGGATTAAAAGCCTTCAAGTTTGTGCCTTCAAGACCTTGAGAGATAATGAAATATATTTCTTGTAATTTTCTTATTGTCAAATTTACTTTATTTAAATTGTGATTCTGGTTAGTCTTTTTTATTTGTGGGGGTGGTGGTTATCAGGGATTAAAAAACTCAGGGCACTCAACCACTGAGCCACATTCCCAGCCCTGTTTTGTATTTTATTTAGACACAGGGTCTCACTAAGTTGCTTAGTTTCTGGCTTTTTACTGAGGCTGGCTTTGAACTTGTGATTCTCCTGAATCAGCTTCCCAAGCTGCTGGGATTACAAACTTGCACTATCATGCCTGGCACTCTGGTTTTAAAATGTCGATGCTTTATTTTTCTCACCAAGAGACTATATTTAAATAAAATCGAACTTTCTCAATTCGTCATAGGCAAGTGAAGACCTTTTGAAAATAAGACATATATTTTTTTGGTGTATGAATCAGACAGTAGCCTTTGCCAAATTATTATGAGCACATTAAAGCATAGGGAAAGAAAGATTATTCAGATGATTATAAATATTATTTTATCAGTACAGGTTAATTTCTATAGTAGATCAACAAGAATTGATGATTACTTTAAATTTAAATTCTATGCTATCTATAAGCAGCAGTTATGTTAAAAATTTAATTGTATAATAATGTGTATCCATGTGGTTAACTGTCACAAATCCTGCGATCAAGCAATGTTGGTTTTTTTTAAACAGACTCTGAATGCAACAATATCAATAGAAGTTGAAAAATACAGTTCCTCAACAGAACCTTCCTATGTGCATATATAAATAAAGAGCCAGTGAAACTCCTCATCATGTACACCCACAAGAATGGGATCCTAATTAGAATGTTATGTTCCATGTAAGTATAATATATCAAAATACACTCTACTGTCATGTATACCTAAAAATAACAAATAATATACATATATATATATATATATATATATATATATATATATATATATACATACACATATACATTCTCTCTCTCTCTCTCTCTCTCTCTCACACACACACACACACACACACACATATAGTTCCTCAGGTAATAAAATCATTACATCACTGATATGACCAAGCAACCAGCTGGATTTTTCTTTTTCACATGATGAACACCAAGAGCCCCATTTTAAAGTACTTTGACTCTATAACCTCAACCACCCAACACTAGTTAAAAAATTGAAATAATTGAAGTACACTAATCAGAACTTAGCATACAACACCTTGCTAAGAGGAACACATTCATTGAGGCTCACTTTATTAAAAAAATTCCATCTTATTTATTCTCAAAATAATTCAGTGAGGTAGGTTATTAAATAGTTTTAAGGATGAAAAACTGAAAAAGGTACACTCATACACTGCTGGTGGGACTGCAAACTGGTGCAGCCAATATGGAAAGCAGTATGGAGATTTCTTGGTTAATTGGGAATGGAACCCCTATTTGACCCAGCTATCTCTCTCCTCAGTCTATACCCAAAGGAATTAAAAACAGCAAACTACAGGGACACAGCCACATCAATGTTTATAGCAGCACAATTCACAACAGCTAAACTGTGGAACCAACCTAGATGCCCTTCGATAGATGAATGGATTTAAAAATTGTGGCATATATACACAATGGAATATTACTCAGCAATAAAAGAGAATAAAATCATGCCATTTGCAGGTAAATGTATGGAGTTAGAAAAGATAATGTTAAGTGAAGTTAGCCAATCCCAAAAACCAAATGCCGAGTGTTTTCTTTGATATAAGGAGGCTGATTCATAGTGGGATAGGGAGAGGGAGCATGGGAGGAATAGACGAACTCTAGATAGGGCAGAGGGGTGGGAGGGGAAGGGTGTAGGCATGGGGTAATTAACAATGGTGGAATGTGATGATCATTATTATCCAAAGTACACATATGAAGACATGAATTGGTGTGAATATACTTTGTATACAACCAGAGATATGAAAAATTGTGCTCTATATGTGTAATAAGAATTGTAATGCATTCTGCTGTCATATATATATTAAAAAAGATAAAAAACCGAAACTAAAAAAGATAAGTAACTTATTTGCATTAAAACAAATAACCTCAAAACACTGAAACTAAAAAAAAGATAAGTTACTTATTTGCATTTAAACAAATAACCTCGGAATTGATGAAATGAAATTCGTATACAGTTCTCTAAAACACTTCTCTTTTCACTACAGAAAAATGGCCACTCAAAGGTTATTTTTCAAACCTCCCTAATGTTTGAAAAGAAAATATTGTCAGTTCTTCAACACAATTTTGGTTATTTACCAAATAGAAGAAATAAGAGAATCACAGACATAAAATTCAATAAAATGTTTTAGTCCAAGTCCTTTAAATTTTTGATAGCTGTGAGAACACTTCACAAAAGCTGGTTGAAAAATTTCAGTGGATTAGATTAGAGTCACAGCTATTTAATTTTGTCACCATTTTGTTTCTGCAAAGTAATTTGAACACATACACATAACTCAGATCAATGCTTCTCCCTAACACCTTCTGAAGACACAAAAACAGCACCTTACTGTCCATTACAATAGGCTTTTCATTGGAACTCACTGTCCCAGAAAGAATGCTTCTATAATTCAACCCTCACTACTAGTGCAGCCTCTCACAATTTTCCATATATCATCATCATGAATCCTCCTTTTCTCTCTGTGGGAAGAACACTGTATCTGAGCTTGGTGCCAGGGGACTGTCTGTAAAATACTGTGGATTCAAACTGCTAACATAAGGCTCAGATGTACAGAAAGGGAGAAATAATGTGAATCTACATAGCCATGACTCCCAGCGCTATCCATTTTTGGTACATCAGCCAAATCTGAATCGAGAGGGATATGATATTGCTGATGCCTCTTTACTGCTGCTATTGGGAACTATCCAAGAAAAGCACACTTTTTTTTTTTTTCTGACAAAAGAAGATAGTGTGCTAGAAATGGAGTGGGGGAAGCACCTATTATTAAAGAACTCCTGATAATATTCTATTACCACCCATTTTTAACCAAGCATTCTCACATGGGCTACAGTGTTCACCAAAATCCTGCTTAAACTGTTTAAAAGAAATTCATTCTTTATTTTGATTTAGTCATTGGTGAGACAGACATGTGGAAGTTAATAAAATCAACTGCTTATTTAAATTAATATGGGACAAACAAAACCATTTGTATACTATTGCACATGAAAACTGTTAACATAAACCCAGTAATTTTTGTTCTGGGAAACCAAAGGTACCATTCAGATGCTAGTGTTGAGCACTATGATTTGATGCTGATTGGATAATATCATTTTATTGTGCAGGCTTAAAGAATCCCCCAGACTGCCTTTTTAAAGAAGACTATGGAATGTTGTGACCACATATATGTGTGCACATAGACAATATGACCCAGTTTCACCTGGATATTACCCTCTTGCTTATTTTTGTGGCTATTTGCAAATTGGCTGTTCACTGTAAATAGGCTATAAACCTTAGAAATACTATACTGTGGATAGTATGGTCTGTAGTAACTTTTCACAATCAACCTTTATTAAATAACCAGACTGTTAAAAAATAAGATAACCGTGGAAGACGAGGGATATATATATCACACACACACACACACACACACACACACACATATACATTTTGTTGAACTGCAGTGATAATTTCACAATGTAAATTCACATTGAAAGAGTATGCTATACACCTGAAACACACTAACTTCAAAATCCTTAAACAAAATCTGATGCTGGCAACTGTGACCTTGTGGCTCAGAGTAATTTCTCAGAGTGGGAAGAAAACTCAATATTAACCCCAGTTCATGCATGTATAAAATTCAATCAGGATGCACTGATCGGGACCCATAAAGCCTGACATTTTCACCCAGCACTCATTCTGGGTTTAAATTACTTGGGTTCTACAAAGAAGTAGTAGAAATCTCAGAACTATTAGTCCAACAAAGGAAAAGTACAGAAAGAGATCAGGCGTCTAGACAGAGTTTGACTATGAGAGAAAGAAGCCATTGGAAATTTATTTTTTAAAGTTTTCTTTTAATTGACCTATTGGAAATTAAGAACTACTTAGGTGGTAAAACATTGTTTTTATATGTTTCTGTGAGGGTGTTATCAGAGGAGATAGGTTGTGTGAGTCTGAGTGGACAAAATGGGAAAGATCCACCCTCAATGTGGTCAGCACCATCTATCTTCTGGGGGCCCAGAAAGAACAAAGGTAGAGAAAAGGCAAATTAAACTCAATCCCCGCCCCCCCGCCATTCCCTGCCACTCTCCTGAAGCTGGGTTTGGGTTGCACTCTTATTCTCCTCCTTGTGGACGTCAGAACCCAAGCTCTCTGGCCTTCTGGACTCCAGGACTTAGACCAGCTATCCTTTAGTTCTCACGTTTGAACTTGTACTAAGCCATGCTACTGACACTCCGTGGCCTGCAACTGGCATAAAGCCTGTCATGGAACACCTCAGTCTCCATATGATGTGAGTCATTTTCCCTAATAAATCCCCCCTCAGATCTCTATATCTGTATTTGTATCTATATCTACTATTTGGTTCTGTGTCTCTAAAGAAACCTAATACTAATGCATATAACCCAAATAGGTAATAGAATCAAATTGCCATTTCTCAAAATGATTTGCACACAAACTGAATGAGTTTACATTGACTCAATGGAATATGTACTCTCCACTTCATCCTAATATACAAAGAAGTTGGAGCAAAGGAACACTTTTCAAAAGCATGAAATTTTCTGGAGTGAAAAATCTCAGGCTTAAAAGCTGCCTCTTTGAAACCAGAATTTAAAATACTTCATTGCAGATGAAATTCCTTAGGCTGACATTTGTATATACTTATTATTATTTCCTTTTCCCTTTTCCCTTTACTATAGAAATTAAATATACATATAATATATGTATAGATATAGATATGGATATAGATGTGGGGGGGCAATTTATATTTGTCAGGTTCTAGAAGTAATAGCCATAGTGAAGATTTTATGTTAAAACACTCCAGATGATTCTCCAAAATGCTTCACTCTTACCCCCATCATTAAGGTAAGCTCTATCCACACCATCACATTTTATCTAAATCTAGAATGTAGTCTTCTTGTAACAGTGTGAATAACATCTGGCACATACTGGAAGCTCTATAAATATTTGTTAAATTTTGTGTGTATCTACTTTCTTTGGGTGGCAATAAGCTCACAATTTAAGAAAGACTGAACTGAAACCTGTATTATAGATGCTGCTTAATTAGGGTTTTATACAGCATCACTTTTTCATATGAATTTTATCCTTCAGTTGATTTGTCCCAGAATCCCATTTGCATTTTTAAGCTATAATCACACTGTGGCTGATGATGACAAGTTTCTCAATGCCAAGTAGCTCAAATGGAAGCAACTTCCCTGGCAAGGACTCTTCTATGAGAATTAGTACAAATATGAATGAGCAAATGGTAGGGGAAGAAATATTTTGGTAAGGGAACAGCTGTTTTAGGGCTTTCACACACTTTTACTTATAAGTAAACAAGAAGGAACATACTAATAGTGGTCTATAATTAATTGCCTATGACACAACATGCTGATGATAGTGGTGGAGTCTCCCTTGGCTTCCTGGGTACACAGCGGGAGGCAGAATTATGCAAGGGAAACTGTGCTGTTTTGAACAGGAACTGGGGATTATCTGTACTATTCATCTGCCCCAAACTTAAGCTAATGGTTTATACTTTTACTTAAGTTTCCCTGAATGTGGAAGCAGTTGATTTCTGAATTTGTATTAACTATTCACATTCATGTTCCTTTTTTCTAGCACAAATGATTGGAATCGATCTGTACTTATTGAATCTATTTGGAAGAGCTCCACAATCACGAACCTGAGCACCATGCTTCTATGTTAAATGGCTTACATTTGTTACTGGAACAACACAGTGTCCTAGAAGAGGAGCTCTGGACTTGAAAGGGTCTGTCAACCATTTTACTACTTGAGGTATATTCTATTCTCTTGAAGTTTAAAATGAAGCATCTGAAAAAAACTTGGTCTTCTCTATTTTAATTCTTCTCAATCTATTTTAATAGATCTTCCCATAGTCATTTCACCAATATATACCTATTTTTTAATCTCTTTTAACACCAATTTTTTTAGTTAGCTTTTTCATTACCGTGACCAAAATACCTGACAAGAACAACTTAGAGGAGGAAAAGTTTATTTGGAGCTCTGTTTTAGAGGTCTTAGTCCATAGATGGTCAAATCCATTGCTCTGGGCCCTGAATGAGGCAGCACATCATGGGGCAAGGATCCATAGGAGTAAAGCTGATTGACTTATGGAGGGTTCAGGAAACAGAGGATCAGAGATAGAGCCAACAGGGAGTACTCACCCTTCCAGGAAATGCCTCCAATGACTCACCTCCTGTAGCGGCATCCATGTGCCTACAATTACCCCTCCAATCTATTTAACTAGGATGGACCAACTAGTTACAGCTATCACAATATAATCAGTTCACTTGTGCACAGTTCTGCATTAATACAGGAACTTTTAGGGTACACCTCATAAACAAACCATAACATTCCTCCTCTGACCCCCCGCCCAAAGCTCATGTCCATCTCACAATGCAAAATTCATTTAGTCCATCTCCAAGACCACAGTCTTAATAGTTTTGACATTGTCCAAAATTCCAGTCCAAGTCCAACTTCTCCTCTGAGACTCAAAAAAATCCGGGCTGTGAGTCCTTGGAAAAATTAAAAGTGAGTTACATATTCCAAAAGTTAATGGCACAGAATAAATATTCCTATTCCAGAGGGGAGAAATAGAGGCATAGAAAGAAGGGACAGGGCTAAACCAAGACCAAAACCTAGCGGGGCAAACAGGCACATAACTTCATTTACAGCATCTACAACACTCAGCTGCTTTACTTGGCAGACTGTTCACATGAATGGCATCTCTTAATTCCTGGTCTCTACTCAGGCTTTGGCTTTACCTTTACAATTTCATGAATCATGTTTTCAGGGAAAGCCCACAGGGACTCTGACTTTGCCTGGTTTCCCAGACCTTCCTTTGAAACCTCAGTGGAAGCCTCCATGACCACTTAACTTTTGCATCCTGCATTCCTGCAGAACCAGCACCACATGGATAGTACCAAGGTCTGCCACGAGCTTGTGCAATACTTAGGCCCCTTGGTGTCCTGGCAGCAGCAGCCTGCATGTGTGCCTGCATGGCTCAGTATGGTCAAATAATTTCTTAGCCACCTCCCCCCACCAGCCCCCCCAAAGCAGGGTGCCACCAGGATCTCTTATCAAAGTGATTTTTCATTTTACATCCTGAATCCTGCAATGGATGTGGTTTTGCAAATTCTTGAGATGCCTTCAACACATCTTTCCTACTGTTTCTGTGAAAAGTACTCTGCATCCTTTCAAGGGTTGCAGTCTCTTCAACTAGCATGCTTTCCTTGGTCCTAGCTTTACGTGTCCTTTTCTGGACTGTTTTAATGATCACAAACTGTCAGCAAAGCTCCTGCTTCTCATAGTAAACCTGGCTAAAAGCTGCCAGAAATACCCATGGCACTAACTGAGCACTCTGCTGCCTTGAATCCATCACTTTTAAATTCAGCCTTACAAAAAATCTCTGGAAATGGTCAAAGGTAGCCAAGTTCTTTGCCAGAATATAACATGAATAGCCTCTAGTCCAATTTCCAATATAGTCTTCATTTCCCTCTGAAACCTTGTGAGCACAGTTCACATTTCTGTTGACATTTTGGTCTTCTGTGGTCTCACCAGAATTGCCCATTAAACTCTGCTTAGAATATTCTAAAGATTTTCCAGTTTGCATCTCTAAACTTTTCAAAAATTCCCCCAAACACCAGTTCCAGGGGCTTCTGAATCGTATGATAGGTTAGACATAGCAATGACCCTACTTCTCAGTACCAATTTCTGTCTTATTTATTTATTTATTTATTTTGTACCAGGGATTGAACTCAGGTTCACTTAACCACTGAGCCACATCCCCAGCCATTTTTTGCATTTTATTTAGAGACAGAGTCTCACTGATTTGCTTAGTGCCTCACTGTTGCTGAGGCTGGCTTTGAACTCACAATCCTCCTGCCTCAGCCTCCTGAGCCAATAAGATTATAGGCATATACCACTGTGCTCAGCCTTCAGTACCAGTTTCTGATTCAGTTAGCATTTTTGTTGCTGTGACCAAAATACCCGACAAGAACAACTTAGAGGAGGAAAAGTTTATTTGGGATTCATGGCTTCAGAGGTCTCAGTCCATAGATGGCCAAATCCATTCTTCTGGGACCAAGATGAGACAGCAATCATGGAGGAAGGGCTCAGCTCATTGGGATCAGGAAGTTGGGCAGGAGGGGCCACAAGGAAGATGTACCTTTCCAGGGTATGCCTTCAGTGACCCATGCCCTTAGCCATTCACCAACTGCCTATAGTTACTACCTAGTCAGACCATTTAAATTAGGATGAACTGATTAGGTTACTGCCTAATCTAATAATTTCATAATCTAATAATTTCAACTCCAAATATTCATGTATTAATATAGGTGTTTTTAAAGGACACCTCATATCCAACTCTTAACACCCATGTAGAAATCCACTGTTCTGCCTATATTTTCAATCAGTTAACAAACACAAATTAGAACAACTCCCAGGACCCTGATATTGGGCTACATTTATAAATCTGTGGGCAAAAGCACAGTATCTATACTCTTAAGGCTAATAGACTACCAGCTTAGTAGAGAAATAGTCACACTTTTGCCATTGTAAGTGTTATATGAGAGATTTACAGGGTGTTAAAAAAGCCAATATGCAGGGAAATGATCTGGGGAAAGGGAGTGAGCAATCTCAAATCTCTATAATTGGAGAGAACTTGGTGTAATTGAGAAAACAAAAGTCTTTTTGTACAAATAGAGGAATATGTTGAAAGTTGAACTGGAAAATCACATGTAGTATACAACACAGGGCCTGTAGTCCATGTTAAGACTTTGGCTATTTTGTTTTGTTTTTCTTGGCAGTAACAGAAAGCCATTAAAATTTTTTGTAAGAAACTGACATGGACAGAATTAATTAGATGAAACAAGTACAAAGGACATATGGTTGTTTAGAAAAGTGATGATAGTAGCTTAAAACTGGGTGACAGTAGTAGAGAAGGAAAGAATAAGACAGATTCTAGAGGCGTTTAAAAGGTAAAAAAGGCATGACTTGGAAATGGTTTTAGTAGAAAATATGAAAGCAGAGTCAAGGAAGAGTGCAGGATTTCTGGTTTGCATAACTGAATGTATTGGTGGTATCATGAGATATAAAACACAGACAACCAGGTTTAAATATCACAAATTTAGCATTAGACTTGATGAATTTTAGGAGCTTTTGAAAAATGAACATGCAAATGTCAATGGGGCATCTGGGTCAAAGGTCTGGAGTACAGAGAAAAGTCTGGCCTGAAAATATACATTTATGCCACAAAAAGTTGGGTAATTAATTCTCGCCATTGGCTATAGAGGAGGATGCTGAATGCAGTAGATAAAAATAAGAAAAGAGACTGACAGAGCTGAGTTAGCTGGTCATGGAACAGAGGCCTAGGAGCTTAGAAAAAATTAGCAGTCTGATGTCATTAAAACCAATAGAAGAGAATGATTTAAGAAGAGACAGTAGTTGACAATGTCACTAATCCAAATCCATAAGTTAGCAGTGTTATTATTGATATACCTACAATATAATATTAATATTTGGACATCTAATTTTTTGTTAATAACCCTAAATTAATTTTTTTAAATTATAGCTTTATAGTAGCTGGTAATTTCACCTTTCTATATAAGTAAAAAAATCAAATATAAATAAATAGATAAGTGAAAGGAAGTCTAGCAGAGCAGAGGAAGGAGGATGGGGGAGGAGAGGGAGAATAGAAGGGAGAAGGGGGACTGTGAACTCAAACAGAATTCCATGCATTCCATGCATGAATGATTTTGTCCAATGAACCCAACTCCCTGGATTATTTTAAAGGCCCAGATCTTCCCTGTCAGTCCTCTTCTAAGGACTATAACTGTGGGAACTCAGACTCAGGCTCTTCTCAAGGCCATGTGAAGCTAAAGCCACATTCACTGTCCTTATTACTTGGGCACAACCTCTATAGCACTGTCATCTACATCGCTGCCTGGTGGAGAAATACCTGCAGCAACAGTACTTAGCAGTCACCACAAAGTTTTCCCACCAGCTTCTTCAATGATGGCCACAGGGCCAAGGGTGACTTGGGAAACAGAAATGAAAGAAAGAACATAAGTGAAGAGAAAATCAAACAACAGCAATAGCAACATAAATCAAATAGGTATTTAGAATACTTAAGAAAAACTATGAGCTATTAGAGCAATAAAAAATCCCAACTATTTCAAAATAAAGCAATATAAAGGAAGTTATTTGAAGAACACTGCTATCATAAATTTAAGCAATTTCTGCTGTCCCAAAATAGTGACACCCAGTGGATACCCACAGATTTCCAACTTAGGAAACTATTTCTGTTCCATACAGTAGTAGTGTCAACATAAATTTAGAAACCTGAATACCTGATTTACCCTCTCAGTACACACTGATTTTACTTTATTATAATGCATTGAGAATTAATGAATAGCTGGGCGTGGTGGTATACACCTTTAATCCCAGCAGCTTGGGAGGCTGAAGAAGGAGGATCATGAGTTCAAAGCCAGCCTTGGTAACTTAGTGAGGCCCTAAGCAACTCAGTGAGACCCTGTCTCAAAATAAAATATAAAAAGGGATGGGGATGATAGTAGGTCTCCCAACTACTCGCCCATGCAGGAATACAGGGTACCCAAGCAGGACCATTGGCATAAGCCCCCATGCAGAATTTTCGGCCACCCACCCAAGCAGAAATCACGAATGCTGCTCCCATTCAGGACAACTGGCAGCTGTGCATGCACAGAAACTCTGGCCGCCATTCCCATGTGGACCCCCTTTTACCAATGTGGGGCTCTACCAATCACCTCCATCTTGGGACTCTGCAGCAGTGGAGATAGTCCCCTAAATGCAGTAGACTGCCAGCACCTTAGAATTTCACACAGGCTCTGAAGACAGCCAACAGCCACACACTGCACACCACAGAGCTCATATCTGAACTCATCATCCAATGCCATCGCTCAGCTCCCCGCACTTGACCCAACACCCCATCACCAAAAGCAACCACCTCTATCTTGGGTCACCTTTGTCACTATCTTTAGTGGGGGCAACTCCCAGTTTGGAACTTCGGCTGGCCTGGTACCCAGTTTCTAACTCCCTGCTCTCCCCAGCAATTGCTAAACCACAGTGATTGCCCAACACAAATCAGCTCAATGGGGCAAGTGCATAGCATGCCCAAAGCACCATGCCCAAGAGCTCAAGAGAGAAAAGCCCCTCAATGGGAAGTAGTAAGGGAGCGGGTGAGTGTGATACAGTTTAGAGACTAACACAGAGACCAGGAACTGGGAGGTCTCCAGGAGAGATAAGGAGAAAGACCAATTGCTCACATCACACAAGTGGGCCCAAAAAGAGATCCTTGAGGTTCAGTGTCCCCTTGGGGATTGGCCGGTCCCACACCCCACTTCCAGGTTCCTTCTACCCAGGACCAACCCTCCCACCCTGGTAACTTTCACTATCCTGAGGGAGAAGATACCAGCTAACAGAAGACCCCACCTATTGGATGAGAAGGGAAGCAGGAAAGACACTGATCTCCAACCAAAACAATCCCTGTTTCTTCCTTCAATAATTTTTTTCTTCTCCCTCTCTATTCTCCCATCCTCACATCCCCAACATATGTGAATCCAAGTACTTTGCATGAATTAGGATTTTGAAAACTGGGATATGTAAATAGTTTATTACAGTTGTGTTGTATATTCTTTTTTTTCTTTTTTTCCCCACTAATTTTTACTATTTTAACATTTTTTAATTTTTTAAATAGACATATGTTTGTTTTATGAACTCTACTGTCTTCCCCCTTACTTGTCTACCCAAAATTACTTCCTCTCTCTTCTCCTGCTACTAATCTTCCTCTTTAGATTTCTTTTTCACACTTCCTAAGATATAATAACTTTACATCCTCACCTCCTACCTCCTCAGCATATCATCCTACTCCTCACCCCCAGATCTTTGTCCACCATCAGTAACTGTAAACCCTTTTACAAACCTACTGAGTATATTGTAGATAATAATTGAAGTTATCATTTCTGTGCATTAAAACCAAGGAGGGGAAGGCAGGGGAAGTGGGGATAAGAAAGATAGTAGAATGAAACAGACATTATTACTTTATGTATGTATGTGACTGTATGACCAATGTTATTCTACAATATGTATACTCAGAAAAATGAGAAGTTATATACCAGCTATGTATATCAAAGTATATAAGTGCATTATATTGTCATGCATAACTAATTAAAACAAATAATTTTTTTTAAAAAAACCCAAACTGTAAATGTCTTAATAGCAAATATTTGTTTTTAGGGTATATATTGTTTATATTGAGATCTGTTAACATTGTCCTTCACCTCAAAGGAGAGGTAGTGAAATCCTACTTGGGCACAATAAGCCTATAGGGTATAAATGGTAATGCCTCAGATCCACAGTGCTAGAAGGGAAGACATAAGCAATATGAAAAGACAAGGGAACAAAGTGCCCCAAACAAATCAAGACACCATATTATTAGAATCCATGGCCAGCATAGCAGAAAAAATTACAGAGAAGGAGTTCAGGATGTACATAAGTAAAATGTTCTGCAAATTAAAGGATGATATAAGAGAGCAAATACAGGCAGCAAAAGATCATTTTCCTACATAAACAAATACAGGAAGCAAAAGATACCTTCAAAAGGGAGATAGAAGATCTAAAAAATAATCAGAAAACCTTGAAATGAAAGAAATAATAAACCAAATTAAAAGTTCAATTGAAAACATCACCAATAAATTAGACCACTTGGAAGACAGGACTTCAGACAATGTAGACAAAAATATATAATCTTGAAAAAAATGTAGACCACTCAGTGAAAATAGTAAGAACCCATGAGCAGAACATTCAAGAAATATGGGATAACATAAAAAGACCAGATTTAAGAGTTACTAAGAATGAAGAAGGCATAGAGTTCCAAACCAAAGGAATGAGCAATCTATTCAATGAAATAATATCAGAAAATTTTCCAAACATGAAGAATGAATTAGAAAACCAAATTCAAGAGGCTTACAGGACTCTAAATGTACAAAATCACAACAGATCCACCCCAAGGCACATTATAATGAAAATGCCTAACACAGAGAATAAGGAGAGAAAGGAATCAGATTACATATAAGGGGAAACCAATTAGATTACATGCAGATTTTCAACCCAGACCCTGAAAGCTAGAAGATTCTGGAACAACATATATGGGGTTCTGAAAGAAAATGGATGCCAACCAAGAATCTTATATCCAGCAAAATTAAGCTTTAGATTTGATGATGAAATAAAAATCTTCCATGATAAACAAAAGTTAAAAGAATTTACAACTTGAAATCTCAATGACATTCCTCATAGAAATAAGAAAAGCAGTCATGAAATTCATCTGGAAAAATAAGAGACACAGAATAGCTAAAGTAATCCTTAGCAAGAAGAGTGAAGCAGGTGGCATCACTATACCAGACCTTAAACTATACTACAGAGCAATAGTAACAAAAACATCATGGTATTGGCACCAATATAGACTGATAGACTAATGGTACAGAACAGAGGACACAGAGACTAAGCCACATAATTATAGTTATCTTATATTTGACAAAGGCACCAAAAACATACATTAGAGAAAAAATAGCCTCTTCAACAAATTGTGCTGGGAAAACTGGAAATCCATATGCAACAAAATGATATTAAACCCATCTCTCTCACCATGCACAAAACTCAACTCAAAGTGGATCAAGGACCCAGGAATTAAACCAGAGACCCTGCATCTAATAGAAGAAAAAGCAGGCCCAAATCTTCATCATATCAGTTTAGACCCCTACTTTCTTAATAACACTCCTATAGCACAAGAATTAAAATCAGGAATTAATAAGTGGGATGGATTCAAACTAAAATGCTTCTTTTCAGCAAAAGAAACAATCATTGAGGTAAATAGAGGGCCTACAGCTTGGGAGCATATTTTTACCACTTGCACATCAGATAGAGCACTAATCTCTAGGGTATATAAAGAACTCAAAAAGCTAAACACCAACCAACCAACCAAACAAACAAACAAAAAAAAAACCCCAAATACCTCAATCAATAAATAGGCCAAGGAACTGAACAGACACTTCTCAGAATGTAATATACAATCCATCAACAAATATATGAAAAAATGTTCAATATCTCTAGCAATTAGAGAAATGCAAACTAAAACTACTCTAAGCTGTTGTATTCACATTCTTCTGCCAAATAATTCATTGGGTTATGGCCCCAAAGAAGGAGACAGGGAGAGAAAGTGACATAGAGAAATACCCTTCCAGGTAGAAGGAAGTAAAGCAAGTCTTCTGGCCAAAGAGAAGTTAATTCAAAAGTGACAATTGTCAGAGTTGACACCATTTGAGGGAACAGAGCTAACGAACTGCACTCATTTGAGATGTCTTCCATTGCCCAATACCATGCATAAGACCACTCATTCCAAACACTCAGATACTACACTGACAAATTAAAAAGAAGGGGGAAGAGAAAGGAGCTTAAGAAAAAGTTGAGCTGATTGTTTAACCAGCATAGAGTGAGTTATTGATACTTTAAGGGTTCTCCGCTTGCTACCCAGAGGTCAGGAGATTAATATGCTAAACTAGGTCAGTTTTTAAAAAAAATATTAATTTTCTTAGCATTTTTGAAGACTAGTGTGTAAAATGTAATTCTGCGACATAAATGTGAAGAAATGTTGTAAATTAAGATATGAGTGTATTATTTGCATATCTATTATTAGTTAATCATTGATAACTGGTATTAGCATAATGTACATTGCCTGATTTCTGTGGAAGAAAAGATGTAAAATACAAAAATAGTTTTGAAAACCTCAACTATATTTATGTATATGTGACAACTATTAGCAGAATTTTTAGCTTGAAAGATGGTTAAATTTCTATTCTATTTCTATTCTATTTCAGTGGCACTTAAAATCAGCACAACAATTTTAAGAAAACAAAATGGCAATGCATTGATAGTACTATAAAAGTTTTTATCAGAAACAGCCATTTGTCCTTAGGATAAAGAGTCATAGGGTCATCATATCACCAAGACCATGCCAAATAGAATACTTTACATAATGTCATATGTAAGACATTTAGGAAAATGTATCATCACTAAGTGTATTATAGCTAAGAATGCATTTTGTTGGAAATTATATAAGATCAATTCAAAATTACTTAGACTAACAAGAGATACACTATCTCACATATTGGGAAGTCCAGATGTAGAAAACATGGAAGAATGGTCATTTCATCTAGTAACTCAATAATGCAATAAAGAATCAGGTTCTTTCCATCTTTCAGTTTTGCCATATTCATCCCTTTGCTTTTTATCTCTAGGATTCCCCACCTACCTACCTCCCTCCCTTCCTCCCTTCCTTCCTTCCTTCCTTCCTTGTACTGGGGATTGGATCCAGGGGCACATAACCACTGAAATATATTCCAGCCATTTTTATTTTATTTTGAGATAGGGTCTCACTAAGTTGCTTAGGGTCTTGCTGAGTTGTTGAGTCTGGCTTCAATCTTGCTATCCTCCTACCTCAGCCTCCCAAGTCACTGGAATTATAGGCCTTTGCAACCACACCAGGCAGATTCTCTCTTCTTGCTACCATAATGGTTGCAGTAGCTTTCAGTATCATATTCACAAATGCAACTTTCAAAAGCCAGTGGAGGAACAGTCTCTTCCTTAAGACCCTCCTCAAGAAGAAAATTCTCCCATTTCTCCAGGAGATGTCCTCTTATCTGAATGGCCAGAACTAAGTCATGTACCCCTTTCCAATGCAATTGTCAGCAAGGGAAGAAGGAATGTCAATGATTGGCTTTGTCTAATTGAGGCTGCCTTTCTGGGCTAAGGAAGGCCAATACTAGAACAAAAGTAGGATAATAGGTCAGGAAAGAAGGGAAAAGATATCTTCAGAGTAGGCAAACATTAGGTCCAATAACACATTCAGAAAACCAAAAGCAAAATCATCATAATTCCAAGTATATCCAGCAGCAGATGACCATTGAGCAACTGTGCCCATTTCAGTGTATTAACCTGAAATGTAGAGAATTTTTGGAATCCTTTTCACTAAAAAATAATAATGCTAATTAAATGCACTCATTTATATATTTTGTGCTGCATCTCTTTACTAGTGGACAAAGATATACGAAGATTTAAGAGAAAAAGAACAGATAAAATGCCAATTCTTCCTTCAATAAGCCTGATGATCTTAGGGAAAATAAAAAATAAAAAGACATTTCATATCTAAGTTAATATAAGGCAAATGTGTCTTCTGAAAAATGGTATTTTTTTCTTTCAAAGAAGGGGTACAACATACATTGGGTGCTTATGCTTAATGATGGAGTCATATATTTTACGACAATGATCCAAGGCAAAGTCATTCTGTTTCTTTCTACATCCCATGGTGATTCTATGACCTATTCATTTTCCTTAGACTTACAACTAATAAAGGAAACAGTTCAACAGATTTACGTCCTTTGCCTTGAACTTTTAAGAAGAACTATAAAATCAAATATAAAAATATTCCTTGGAATGCTTATTGACTTTTTGAATGTAATAAATATCTCTATTTCAGCAATAGATAATTACAAAGTTCTTTTTTTGCTAGTCTGTCTTCTGGTACTGAACTGCTTTTTTAAAAACTAAAGTCTAAATTTATTCTTTATTTGTATTCCCCAAGACCACCTGGCATAGGAACTGGGTACACAGTGAATGTGGGCCGAATTACATTGTTGAATTTTGTTATGTATGTGACTAATAACCTTTCATAAAGGGTCTGTTCCTATAAAAATAGTTCCCAGGCATTGAGTCATATTTTACCTTCAAGCACTTTATTCCTGCTTTTTTTAGTGGCTATCAAACCCAATTTATCCCACTGTAATTTTCCAACCTCTATTCAGAGACAATATTAATAATTCAAGAGAAGGAACAACTTTACCCAAGTTGTCTTCTAAACTCTCATGCATGGATACTGTTATATAGTTAATGGAGTTATTATCATAATGAACCTAATAGCTTTGGAAACTGCTAATACCCATTTTCTGGAGATGTTTTTGCTTGTCATCAGTTCATTTTATATGTAAACATAAATATTGCACTTCAGTACATAATATCATTTAAGCCAGCTTGGAAAATTCCTAATATCAGACGAAAAAAAAAAAAAAAAACACCCAACAACACAAAAAGTAAATTCAATGTTTTAAAGTTAGTTTTTAAAAAAATTTTAATTATTTTTTAGTTGTAGTTGGACACAATATCTTTATTTTATTTATTTTTATGTGGTGTTGGGGATCGAACCTAGTGCCCACACGTGCTAGGCAAGGGCTTTACTGCTGAGCCACAACCCCAGCCTTAAAATTAGCTTTTTTAGGGAGATCCAACATGGCGGCCGGCAAGGAAGCAGCACTTTCAGTATCTCCACATTAACCGGATCAGAAACACCCATTAAAACAGCTACATTCTACCTACTGAGGAACTTCTAGCAAAATTCCGCTGAAAGGAGACCTGCCAGGAAGTAGTAAGTTATATTAGAGGTGACAGTTGGCCCCAGACAAGTGAATCTTGGCCAGCGACGCGGGCGCAGAGGTCCAATCCCGCAGCCACCGCCCAACAGGCTCTGCAAGCGGCCCCCGGCGGCCCGGGGCAGCGAGAAGGGTCCCCGCCTGGCCCGGCAG
>NW_026000026.1:60346839-60361245 GCF_001458135.2 Marmota marmota marmota | reverse complement strand
AGTGGGGGGAGAGAAAGGGAGAGAGAAGGGAAACTATGGAAATGGAAGGAGACCCTCATTGTTACACAAAGTTACATATAAGAGTTTGTGAGGGGAAAGGGAAAAAAAAAAAACAAGGGAGAGAATTAAACAACAGCAGATGGGGTAGAATGGGAAGATGAGAGGGAAGGGGAGGGGGGATAGTAGGGGATAGGAAAGGTAGCAGAATACAACAGTCACTAATATGGTATTATGTAAAAATGTGGATGTGTAACCGATGTGATTCTGCAACTTGTATTTGGGGTAAAAAATGGGAGTTCATAACCCACTTGAATCAAATGTATGGAAGATGATATGTCATGAGCTTTGTAATGTTTTGAACAACCAATTAAAAAAAATTAAAAAAAATAAAATGCATAGCATAACAAAACTAAAAAAAAAATTAAAAAAAATAAAACAGGGTTAGTGTCATTAGAAACAAAAAAAAAAATTAGCTTTTTTAAAAAAGTGTTTTCTCAGGCCTACATACATACGTGCACACACATACAAGGCATGGTAAGTAAAATAAAACTAAATAATCCTAACTTATAGGATTATTATCTTTATAAACTTTAATCATTATGCAACTGAATTTCTATAGAACTTAAAACCAGCCATGGTTGTGTATGCCTGTTTCTCCAGATACCTGGAAGGCTGACAGGTGTAGATCCCTAAGGCCTGGGAGCTGGAGACCAGCTAGGGAAGCATAGTGAGACCCCTGAGTACAAAACTAAACAAAAAAGAGTTGACCTTTCGTATTCAGTAGTTAGAGAACATAAATAGTATTAACAATATAAACTGTGTTTAGGAGTGATCAAATAGTTTATGAAGGTGAGTTTCTTTTTTTTTTTTTGTATATAAGCATTTCCATTGACAAACAGAAAGAATGGCAAAATTGAAATATTCATCGAATGCAACTTCTAATGAATTTAGGCAATGATAGTCATCTATGGCTCCTAAAACTAGCAAGTGGACAGCAAGTAGGAAATCTTATACATAATAGATTATTAACCCACAGTTCTCTGCTGTTGTTGCAGTACTGGGAATTGAACCTAGGGACACTCTACCACTGAGCTGAGCTGAATCTGAAATGCTTTTTATTTTTAGTTGCAGAGACTGGTCTTGAACTTACTATCCTCCTGCTCCAGGCACTTAAGCCCTTAGGATCACAGGTGTGCCCCACCATACCAGGCCCTCAATCTCACAATTACTAATGTAATGAGTAGTATTAACATCACAATAAAAGAGACAATCTTATATTGTGTATCTACTGTTGGTCATATATACTACCACTTATAAAATTTCTACAAAAAAATCTAAACTAATTTGAGCAAGTTTCTGGATGTGCCAGTAAAGAAAATATAAAGGACCAAAAGCTTGTTAAATGATACTACAATAATGCGATCAGCAAAACCTAAAATGCAGGATACTCTATCAAATACCCTGGTTTCTTTACGAATGCATTCCAAGGACAAACACAAAAGTTTGTCTTCAAGAATCTTAAGAGACATTTCATCAAGATGTGCCATGTGAAATACATTTGGATCCTGATGAAAACAAACTAACATTTTTTTTTAGAAAGAGAGAGAGAGAATTTTTTAATATTTATTTTTTATTTTCGGTGGACACAACATCTTTATTTTATTTTTATGTGGTGCTGAGGATCAAACCCAGCGCTCCACACATGCCAGGCAAGCGCGCTACCGCTTGAGCCACATCCCCAGCCCACAAACTAACATTTTTAAAAATACAATAATCAAAGAAATTTGATACTGACTAGATATTTGATAATATTAATGGTGATTGTGGTTATGATAAAAATAAGGTACTTTTAAAAATTAGTACTAAAATACCATGAAACAAAGCAATCTAATCTATGCCTCAAAATAATTCATTGTGTGTGCTGGGGAATGAACAAAGTAGAAATTCAGAGATAAAATAAGATTAACCATGATTTGATAATCATTGTTGGGAGTGTAGGTGTTCATTATACAAGCCTCTCAATTTTCTGTATGAGTATTTACATAAAAATATTTAAAATATAAAAGAGGCATAGCTTGTCCCCAAGAATCATTGTTACCAACCAACAATGCACAACAAACCACACAATAAATATTTATTGATTTGATACAATTTTACTCCAAGGGTATAAAAATGATTATCAAAGTTATTTTATCCCCCAAATTTTAGAATGCAATGGAGGAGACAAAGTCCACCATTAGGAAATACTAAAGCATTAAGTTTTGTGGTAAGGACTAGAAAATGATAATAGTTCAGAGAAGGGAGAAAGCAGATGGCTGATGATCTTAGATGGAACCTAAGTGGGGAGGGATACATGAGGAGGGCCATTTGGCTAGACCTAACCCAGAGGATCTTGTCACCTCACAAGACTCACAGAGTCAGACAGAAAACAGGATTGGAAACAATGACATTCATTTTACAAATTTCATGTTGCATGTAGACTTAGCCACATGTAATATACAACAAATTAATATATTTTACAAATCCTATAATGTAAATAGCACCATATTATTACACTTTACCATTCTATAATTAAAGCATTAATTTTTAAGGTCAATATTTAAGAGATTCCATCCAAGTTTCTTTAGAAAACAGAAGTCACAAATACAGTGCGCAAGTGAGGAGAATTTAACCAAAGAACTAAGGATGAAGATGTCAGCTACGTTATGGGAAACACCTAAGGGATGTCAGAACTTACCAAGAACTTACAAAGCAGCAAGCAGTTACCATCCAAAGACATGGGAGTTAAGGAGAAGAACAGATGTCCAAACCATAAATTGACATGGACATAGAAGAAGATGATAGGAGCTATGGTTTTAGGAGAGAAGTGTAGTCACTGTCAATCTGCGTCCCAATGAAAAAGGAGCTAAGGAAAGAGACAGTCTGACTGCCTTCTGCTCTCATCTCTGCCAGTTCCTCCTTCAGATTAAAGTCAACTTGAAGCCAGAGAGCAAGAGAGCCCACCTCTGTGGTCCACAAAGGTCATCCTCTTGGAACTTAGAATAGGATGGAGAAGAATACAACTTGAGAAGCCAATGGATACTATCCAGCATGTAAAATACATCTCTGCTTTTATATTTCTGCTTTGGCATTTTTAGGTATTTAAAAAAGTATAAAATGAAAGCTTCAAAGCAAAAGCAAGTGACCTAGTTTTCTCTCAGCATCGGAGAAGCCCTGAATAGAGAAGTTAAGCCTCTGCACAGGCTTTCCATAAACAGAGTCAGAGGTAGATTGAGCTGAAAAATTAGTCTGAATGAAATCCTAAAGTAGGAATGAGTATGGTGACAGCACAATAACGGGGACAGAGGCACAGAAGATACATTTTAGGAAGTTCTGAGAATGGAAATTGGATAGAATGAATAAAGCCAAATAATGAAAGGCCTTGGGAGATGGGGGAATTTAGATTTGACTTGAGAATGTTTTCTAATTTAGATGAAAAAAAATTTAATTTGATATAAATTAGAGTCTAGATTTGTTTAGATGCGATGTTAGACATGCTGAGTGAGTAAGGTCTGGGGCAGGAAATCAGGAATGCATTTCTTTAGGAAGACAACATGAATGGATCCAAGAAGGAGTAATGGAGATACAATGGGAGGGGGAAAGTGGTGGAGTCTGAATACAAGACTAGGAGGTGTTGCTATCTGTGTTAGTCAGCATTTCATCACTGTGACAGAACACCTAAGGAGGAAAGACTCATTTTGGCTCATGGTTTCAGAGGTTTTATATTATGGCTGTTTGGCCATATTGCTTTGAGCTTGTGGCAGCACAGTATAGCATGGCAGGAACACTTTGTGGGAGGAGACCTGTTCACCTCATGGTAGAGAGGAAGCAGAGATAGGGGGAGGGGCCCAATATCTCATTTAAAAGCATGCCCCCACAGCCTAACTTACTGCTACCATTAAGCCCCACCATCTCCCAAAGGTGCCAACAGCCTTCAAACCATAGGCTATTGGGGGACGACGTCTAAGACCCATACTATAACACTATCAACCTGGGTTAAGTCTTTAATAGGATAGTGGCAGTGAAAACTCGCCCATTGAACTAGTCATATGTCCCACGTTTATCTATCCAAAAAATATACAGAGTCTATTATTGCCACACCCCGGACTAGGGAAGGGGGATATACTGATGAGCAAAACCAGATGTTTTTTCTGTCCTCATACAGTCTGTAGTCTGTTGAGGAAACAGAGGCAGTTATGGAGGGTACCCTGAAAAAGAGGCATAGAATGTTATGAGAGCAGAGAGCTTTCTGAAAAGTGGGAGGGTCAGGGGAGTAGGAGGGATAAAGGGAATGAGAGGTGACTGGGGAAAAGCTTCACTGGGAAAGGGATACTCAGTCTGAGATCTGGAAGATGAGAGGTAATTAAGCAGGTAAACTGGAAGGAAGGAGTTGGACATGGTGGAGAAGGCTTATAGTCCTAACCCTCAGGAAGGTTGAGCCCAGGAGTTGGAGGCAGCCTGGGCAATAACAAGATCTAATCTTAAAACAAACAAACAAAAAAACACTACAAACAAGAAGGGAAGAGCAATCACACAAGAACAGAACCAAGAGTCTGGAAAGGAAGTATACTAGGCATGAGTGACTAAAAGAAACCAGAATAACCAACACAGAGAGGAAAAGGACAGAGACAGATTTTTATGACATGAAAAACATACCGACACCCAAAATTGGACCATTAAGGAAGTAAACTGTCTAACACATTTCAACCATTTTTAACCAAGAAGATATTTACTATAAATTTCTTTGAAATATAAGTGCCTAATCTGTTTTTGCTAATAAGCCCTTCTCCTTGACCAAAAAGCACAACTAATATATATATCTATTCTGAGCAAATGTCTAGAAATGCCTGCTAAGTATCAGGTGCTTTGCAAAGCACTGGGAATATAGACAGACAGTATATGGGTCATCAGTCAACTTGCTTTCCTACAGGTACCCAAGAGCAGAATAAACAGCTAGGTATAGATTTAAGGAAGATCTATGAATCAATTAATATTCACAGAGAACCTTCCACGTTCAAGAAACAATACACAATACTATGCAAACAGTATCTCTTCGGCAGGTCAGGTAAGAAGCTGGCTTCTTTTAAATACGGATTGTGATGTTTTTTTTGCCTGTTATGAGCATACACTGACCAAAACATGCCCAGGGATGAATAAGATGAAGTCATTGGTTTCAGATATCCTTTAATGTGGGGGTATTTAAAACCTGAAAATTGATCACTGCAAGTGTCAATACAGTGGGTTTGAGAGTGGTACAAATTGCTATGGCACGAGGGTGAGTTTGAAGGAATCAGGTCAGTTGATGGGGACAGGGACACACATTCCATAATTGAATGAATGGGGTATGGTTTCAATAGTAAAGATGCAGGGCAAAGAAATTAAACAGGTAGAGACAATATCACAAGTTTCCCATCTGCAAATGGGACAAGTGTATTAGAAAATGGGGAATTCAGGAAAGAACAGGTTGGGAATTTTTTAAATGGTAGAAATGGGGCCTACAAGACAGAGAAATTAAATGGCAGATAATGGAATAGAAATGTATTTGGTCAGAATGAGGAGTCATTGAAGAGTTTTGAGTAGGAGAATAGCATCGTCAGAGACTATTAACAAAATTTTATTGACTGAAAAATGTAAAAACTTAATGGTTAAAAGCACAGGCTCTGGAGCCAGACTGCCTGAGTTAGAATGCAGACTCCTCCACAACTACGCCTCCAGATCAAAAGGAATAAACAAATGATAAGCACAGTGTCACAAAGGAATCTGAAAAGCATTATGCTAAGTGAAAGAAGTCAGACAAAAAAGACGACTACCATGGTAATTAAACTTTTACGTAATGTAGATCTCGAAAAGGCCAAATTATAGCGCCAGAAAAAGCAGCAGCTGCCAGGGGAGACAGATGATAGTAAAGGATGAGGGGTGGTTAAAGGGGCACAAGGGAACTTTTAGGGGTGATGGAAATGTTCCCTATCATGTCATGGTGGCGGTTATACAACTGCATACACATGTCAACATTCATCAAATTGTATACTTTGAATTCATGAATTTTTGTTTTTAAGTAAATTAAATTTCAAAGCTGATAAAAAAAGAAGAATCATGCAAAGGTACAAAGTTAGGCAGAAGATGAAATGAAATCACTGAACTTAAAAATATTTCTTATGTGTGAAGAGTGTGGTAGCAAGGGACTGTACTGTACAATCCATGTGTTCACACAGCAGTGCTCCAGTCACTAGTGTGTTTGGGAGTTTGAGGCTGTTGGGGGAGAGGTAAAGAATATTCTTGTTATGAAGAGAATTTCCTTTCCTTTTTAAAAATTATTCAACAAATCTTTACTGGGTAGTGGGCATTGTTTTAGGCCCAGAGGATAGAATAGTGGATGTCAGACAGGCAGGACTTTTCTCTCAAGAAACTCATATGGTATTATCTATTTATTTTAAACTGCCTAAAAAATGTATTCATCAACATGCTATTTTGAAGCACATATACATTGAGGAATGGTTAAACCTGCCTATCTTAACAAATGTATTGTCTCACATAGCTATTGTTTCTGTGATAATAACAATTCTAAGACAATTAAATAAACCATATTCCTAATAGTACATATATCTAAAGAAAAACAAGAGGTGGGAATACTTCAGTGAAGACATGAAATGAAAGTGTTCCAGGAATGGTGGATATTAAGATAGACCTCAGGCCTGTTCCCTCCCAAAGAAGTAATATCATAAATAATGACGACTTAGCAAGGTTGTTGTATTCACTGCAATACACAATAGATTAGGTACATTATACAGGCTGACATTTAAATATTGAAAAAACAAATTTGTAAAGAACAATGAAACACAAGATCATTTGATTAAAAACCTGGGGAAGGGCAAGAAGTGATTTGACATACTGATATTTATAAACAGTTGGAAAAAATCAGCCTTATTTACATTTTGATACTTTGGCAAGTAATACTTTAAAAATCGTTGGGGCTGAGGTTGTTGCTTAGTGGTAAAGCACTTACCTAGTATGTGGAGACCCTGGGTTCCATTCCTAGCACCACACACTCAAAAAAATTTTTCCTTTTCCTATATGCCTGAATTAACTCTGTGTAGTATTAACACATATACTTGAATTTCACTAGAAGGTTTTAATTTATCTTGTGGAAAAAGCGTTTTCTCATTCCTGAACTGACAACCACAGTGAAAAGATCATTCTCGGTTTAATTAAGTTTCTACATGACAAATGTAAACAGGACAGTGAATCACAGGTTTGTGAATTTCTATAAAATTCTTAAATGTAACACATACATTCTAGAGGTTTTATTTTAAAAATGTAGGGAAACTGTTCTATATTGATGTATTTGCAATTTTTCTTGAGAGTTGACATTTTTAGATCCTGAAGAATACATGTTGAGGAGACAGGGAAGTGAGGAAATAAGTGAGACACAATCTTCCAATAAACTTCGGAGTCTTCAGACAGCAGCAGACTTGAAAGCATTGAAACAGAGCTAGATTTGGCTTTTATTTGCTTCAGTGGTGCTTCAAATCTCTTTGGCTATTGTAGAAGGTTTTTCAGGTCATCACAAACCAAAGTAGAAAGGGAATACTGTAGGCAGCAACTACATGAAATGCCTTATTTATTTCAACTGACTCCTGCCATAACTGATTGAAGGACTTGAAGTCCCCTTACACCAGCAACCCTAGACTTCCAGACCCACGCTTACTGTGTTGATTAAATAAATGATAGGTAGAAGATAGAACAGTATTTACCTCTGGCAGAGTCAAAGAATTCATGTTGAGTAAGATAAATTTTTGTTCTCAATTCAAAGCTATTTAGGGCAGGAACTTAATTTCCTCACCCCTGAGCACAATTTTCTCCATTTTGTATTACAGAGTGGTTATGACAGCAGAGAAACAACATAGGTACTATTTGTTAACTTCTAAACTCGTTTGACCCCACTAGCGTCCTCTCTTTAATACCTGCATTTTACTCCAGCTATCAATCTATCCTCTTTGTATCTACTGTGTCTGCCTTAATAGTCTGAGTCAAGTAAATGAAACCCGAAACAGTAAAATATCTATGAATATTGCCTTAGTATTTCCTATATGCCTTAGCATTTATTAAAACTACCTGGAGATAATATAAATATTCTAACATGTCCAACATGGGGAAGCTAAATATTATTACTGATGTCAACAACTGTAGAGTAATGAGGTAAAGAGCACTTGCTTTTTTCATAGCAAAATGATCCTTTTATTAGAAGCAAATATTTCTGTAACTTAGTGCAGCTTGCCACTCGAAATAACGTTTATTCCCATAAATAATGAAGGTTGAAATATTTTAGTGGTATTTTTCTGCTTGTATATATTATTGTTGGTTTTTGTTAAGAGTTTATTGTTTTGTTTTAGATTCTGTTTCTAAATGACAACAAACAATCAAGTTAAGCCTTTTCAGTTATATATTAGAACTATTAAAGAAGGTTGTTAACTGTGTGTGCATCTGAAATTCACTAAAGGAAATACTCCAATCTTTCAGAAACATCATTTGCCCTTTTTAAATCAATGTTGCCATGGCAAATGTTTTCATTTAATAGCGGATTAGCTGAGGGTGGGAGAGTGACACACTGTACAACAGAAATGCACTTGCTATTTTTATAGACCTTCCTCTTCTAAAATGCTCTGAGGTTGTTGGATGGGGTGACTTTTGACTGCAAAGACATAACTACTCCTCTAATGTGTACATCAGATTTTTCCCTTTATACATGATTAAGTATAAGACATTATCTGTGAAAAGCAATCTGTGCCTTGAAAGACTGTGTTCTGCACTTTTGCTTAAAGAATGCAACATTCATGTGGAATGGTTCCAAATGCTTTTCTTGAATAGGGTTATTGAAATATTAATTCAGACTGCATAAATCTGAAAATAAGTGAAACAAAGAGGATTTTTCTGGTGGCTAATAAGTGCAAAGAGAATCACTCTTCTTTCTAATGTGGAAAGATATGCATGGTTGCCTTCCCCAAATACCTTTAGGCTTACTATAATCAAAGAATGACCCCCTACAAATCTGTTTCTATTTCTTTCTAAACATGTACCAAATTTCCTAAATTCTTCAATTAATCAGACTCTTTTAATAGCACTACTGCAAAGCAGAGAAATAGGAATTAAAAATTTATCAATTAGAGGCACTGTATGGAAAACCTCTCTAGAGATTTCTAAAACATTAGGGGCTTATATCAAAAAGGCACAAGATCTAGCACTATTCCTCTTGTTGGTAACATTATTTCTTTATTAATTTTTAATGGTTACAAAATAAAAATTATATTTTTATCGGTAAAACAACCTAGATAAATACCCAAAAAAAAAAAAAAAATCCTGTCATCCTCTTCCACTGCTACCTCTCCAAGAGAACCAAGGTTTACAGCCCGAGGTGCCTCTTTCCAACTTCCTCCATGGCTATATAAAACATCTAACTAAATACAAACACATATTAGGATTTTGTGGTAATTTATTTTTATTAAGATGGGATCACCCTTCACCCATGACTCTGTAGTTTGCTTCTCTTAATATATGATGGCAATACTTCTAGGGCAAAAATGTGAACATAACTCAGTTTTTCATTTACAGCATAATATACTATAAAGTGATCTCCCACAATTTTGAGGATGTATTTTCACTTTAAAAGGTATAACATAATATAAAGTGATCTCCCACAATTTTGAGGATGTATTTTCACTTTAAAATTCTAGATAAAATATTCCTAAAACTCTACCCCACTAGTAATGAGACTACCCATGTCACCTCATCCTTAAAAGCTCACCATATCACAGCTCTTTCAAGTTTTTGCCAAATTAATAGATGAAAAATGTTAACATCTTCTTCCTTAATTTTGATTTGATTATAAACAGGGTTAAATTTTTGTCATTCCATTCATTTAACATTAATATTTGTATTTTACTTTCTTTTGGTTTGCTTACCTTCTCAATAATTTGTAGTACCTCTTTGCATACTTGGTATATAAACCCTTTTTCTTTCACATATATTTTTAATAATTCTTTGTTCTTGGTTAAATAATTTCCATCCGTGTGTGTGTGTGTGTGTGTGCACGCGCATGCAGGCACACACATGCATTTTAACCTTTTCAGTCACTTCTAGTTAGTGGTGCTGTTCAGTTTTTTTTTTTTTATATCTTCTTAGATCAATTTAGATAATAAGTGCTTTCTAGAAAATCATTCTTTTACCTAAAATTATAAAATTTACCAAGACAGAGATGCACCCAAAACTGTCTAAATATTTTCCTTTATTATTTATAATTCTTAAGAATGTATATTTTGGGGCTGGGGTTGTGGCTCAGTGTTAGAGTGGTCACCTAGCATGCATGAGGCACTGGTTTCAATCCTCAGCATCACATAAAAATAAAATAAAGATATTGGGGTCCACTTAAAACTAAAAAACAAATATTTTAAAAAATAATGTATACTTTTGGAATATTTAATCCTTAAATTTTCCATGAGTTTATCCATTTTTAGGAATGTTTCAAAGAAATGTTTTCTTAATTGATTTACTGCTTTCCATTTAAATTTATTAATTTCAGCTTTTTAATTATTAATTCTCTATTTTACTTGGTTTTATTGTCTTTTTCCTTATTTCTTAAGTTGAATATTTATATACTTTAACATTTTATGCTCTTTCATTATAAATGAATCCAGGTTATTTTTCTATGAGGATTACACTAGCATGAGTTCATGGACTTTCTTATCAAGTATTTTCCTTGTCACACTCTCCAGACCATTTACAATTCCAGTTTGTTTTGATTTTTTATCCTTGTTTTAGGGTTATTTAGAAGAATGGTCCTTCACTCCAAATTTTTATTTCACATGTTTGACCATGATGGTGTCTGGTACCTAAGGTATGTAACTGTTCTGTCTCTTAGTAAATTTTAATAATCACTAGATTCTTTGAAAGATAAATTATACAAGGAGAAATTCTGATTACTTCACCTATTTATGTTCCTATTACTAAAATGGTACCTTTATAAGGATTCTAAACTTTGTTTTACAAATCTCTCTCCATACCCCTTGCACTACAACCTTCAAATTCTACTGATTCCACAAAGACTTTCCTAAAGATGCAAGAGATAAATTTAGAATCTATCTGCTTCTATAATGTGCTCTGGAAAATTATTATTGCAATTTTGACTAAAGAATTGTTGCAATCACTCTCTTCATTCTCAGGTGTATGTAATTCTTTTTTATTTTGATATTTTTTAGTTGTTGATAGACCTTAATTTTATTTATTTATGTGCAGTGCTGAGAATTGAATCCAGTGCCTCACTTATGCCAGGCAAGTGTGCTACTGCTAAGCCCCATCCCCAGCCCTGCTTCTGTGATTCTATATTTCAACTATGATAAGGTATTTACCATAGTATTATATTTGTTATTAGTTCACTGAAAACATGCCTTAACTCATCCATTAAAATTTCCTTCAGGGCAAAAAAGTAATAATAACTATATTTACTGAATCTTCTACATATTAATTCACCAATCCATAATTCCATCAGATACGAACTCATTTTATTGATGAGGAAACTAAAGTACATGATGGTTTAAATGCTTGTATAATATCATCTAGACAGCAAGTGGTGGAACAAGTGTTCTGATTTGTCTTATACCTAGAATGACTGACAAAGATAATCTCCTTGGCCAAATCTAGCTCTGGTCCTCTGAACCTTTCTCTCAAATAGGCCTGAACAATGGCTTCTAAAGACTTGAACAAATAATAATTTAATATCTTACAATTACATACAACTTCCTTAAGATGACCCCATCCCTCCTTGAAGTGTCTACTTGTGAAAACTCAAGGCTGCCAATAAATTTGCTGTTTGTTTCACCTAATACCTGAGAAAATAAGGCCAGTGTCTCCCCGTCTTTGTGGTAGGGCAGAATCATAACTTAATATTTGCCAGCTAGTGAAACAGCTGGCTTAATAACATTTACACCAACTAAACCTTTGTAATACTTTATTTCCCTGATTCTATTAAGCCCTGGCTTGTCCCCTATGCCTCTCCTCCACTATTTCTTAATTCTACCTTTAAAATGCCCAGTTTCTTTTATGCAAATAGTAATTGAGTTTAATGGACACTGGATTCTCTTCTTTATGACAACAGTTATTACTGATTAAAATATGTTCTTGACACACTTTATCTTTGACCTGACTTACAACACAGACACGGGGACTAAAAAAAAAAAAAAAAAAAGTGGGAAAAGACAATAGGAAAAATAGAAGCCTTGAGGTCACCATATAGCTCTTGGCTTTAAATGTGAGTGGTGCAGAAAACTCTCAAAAGGTTTTAGGTGAAGGGTGATTTGATCTGACTTTAGTTTTAATGGGATCTCTGTGACTGCTATGTGGAGCACACTCTAGGGATGCAGAGGTACAAGGGGGGCAATAAGAAAGGCTACTGCAATCATCCAGGAAAGAGAGGAGGGTGCTTGGCCCAGCATGGGAAAGATGGCTGTGGTGAGAGAACAGTAGATTTTGGATATATTTGGAAGGTAGAAGCAACAGGATTTTCTAGCATATTGTTTATAGGCCATGAGAAACAAAGAGGTGTCAACAAAGACTCTAGGGTATTTAGCCTAGAGGAACTAAACACTAGAATTGCCATTTACGGAGATGAATAAGACTGAAATACAATATTCCAAATAAGAGAACTCTCGTTTATGATCATTATTCACAAAAACTGAATAGGTAACTAAGAAACAAAGATTAAAGTGCTGTTAACCTTGCACTGATATATTTATTCTCTATGTTCTGTAAATCAGAAGATACAGTTCATGAGATGCCAAAGGTTAAATCCATTTATTAGCCTAAATGGCATATGCAATTGCTTCGATCAGGGACCAGGAAACTACAGACCATGGGCTGACTGCCTGTTTTAGTTAATACAGTTTTTTATTGGAACACATCCAAGCCATTCATTTACATATTATCTATAGCTGCTTTCTAAAACAGCTGAAACCAGAGACTATTTCTCAGAAGTTAAAAATGTTTACTATCTGACACTTTAAGAAATAATTTTCTAATCTCTGGCTTACGTTTAGACAGGGATAATGAAAAAATTGTGTTAAAAAAAAACTAAGGTAAAATCCATATTGGGGTGGGCATGGGATAAATGGAGGAACTTTGGGTAGGGCAAAGGGGAGGGGGACAGGAGGCAAAGTGGTAGGAAAGACAATGGAATGAGACGGAATCATTAACCTAGGTACAGGTATGATTGCACAAATGGTGTGACTCTACTTCATGCATAAACAGAGAAGTAAAAAATTCTTCTCCACTTACAACGAATTGTACAACAAATCAAAGAGTTTTCTACTGTCATGTATAACTGATTAGAACTAATAAATAAATAAAGTAAAATAAAAACCTAAGCTAAGTTGCTTGAAGGTGTTTTATAATAGTCAATTATTTAGAATTATCTCAACAGATTCCAGAATAGTAGCATTTCTTTCTTCACAGGCATGAGAAGATATAAAAAAAAGTCATTCAAAAATATATATGTAGACATAAATATATACAATATATTTTATGTATACATATATATAATTTAACTATATATAGTTTCATTCTGCTACTATATGTCATTTTTATTTTACATGTTTGACCATGATGGTACCTAAAGTATATACTATTCTGTAATTGGTAAATTGGACTATTAATAATTACTAGATGTCTCCACAGATAGGCCATTAATAGATTGGCAAATTATAAAAAGAACATGAGTCTCAGGTTCAAGTAAATATGTATTTAAGGCCTGTTTTTCCATTTATGGGCTATTTGGCCATGTACATTTTATTTAATGTTCTTGGGTCTCAATTTCTCATACAAAAAATAGGGATCATAAAATCTTTTTTTTTTTTTTTTTTTACCCCAAATACAGATTGCAGAATCACATCAGTTACACATCCATTGATTTACATATTGCCATACTAGTGTCTGTTGTGTTCTGCTGCCTTTCCTATCCTCTACTATCCCCCCTCCCCTCCCCTCCCCTCCCCTCTTCTCTCTCTGCCCCCTCTACTGACATTCATTTGTCCCCCTTGTATTATTTTTCCCTTTCCCCTCACTTCCTCTTGTATGTACTTTTGTATAACCCTGAGGGTCTCCTTCCATTTCCATGCAATTTCCCTTCTCTCTCCCTTTCCCTCCCACCTCTCATCCCTGTTTAATGTTAATCTTCTTCTCATGCTCTTCGACCCTACTCTGTTCTTAGTTACTCTCCTTATATCAAAGAAGACATTTGGCATTTGTTTTTTAGGGATTGGCTAGCTTCACTTAGCATAATCTGCTCTAATGCCATCCATTTCCCTGTAAATTCTATGATTTTGT
>NW_026000026.1:60329596-60343064 GCF_001458135.2 Marmota marmota marmota | reverse complement strand
TGGGGGGCGGCTCTGCCCCTCAGCAGGCCGCTGGGCCTGCTCTGTGGGTGGTCACAGTTCCCTCTACCTTGCCAGCGCAGGAGGAGGGGGCGGCTCTGCCTCTCAGCAGGCCGCTGCTCCTCTTCTGCCGGTGGGTCGCAGGCCCGCCTACCTTGCAGGAGTGATTGGAAGCTCTGTCCAGCCACGGGCCACTGGGCCTTTTCTGCTGGTGGTCACCGTTCCGCCTACCTGGCAGGCGTGGGGGGTGGGGGGCCGGGATCATAAAATCTTGAACACAGATTTTTTATGAGAATTAATGAAACAATATAATGTGTTCAAAACAACAGTGTTACATAATGAATGCTCAAAATTACGTTTTCAGCTTTAAAAAATTTAGTAGAAACAAAAAAAAAAGCATCTTTAATCTTTTGTGAAAATTGGTGGTAATAATGAAGCCTTTTATACCACAGCACTTTTCTAGTATTCTAATAAAGAAAGAGAAAATGGTCAATGTATACTGTCATGTGAGATTCTGAACCAGACATGTTTAGATTGTTCTCACAAAGGAAAACACTGTTAACAGGTCAAGTATGTCCTCCCTAAGTAGACATTAAAGGTTTCAATAAAAATACAGATGAAGCATCATAATTTAAACTTAAACAATTAGCAATGAACTATATACCACTTTAATTGGTACTTTACAAGATCCACTTAACATTTTGAATTTTATTTTATCTAAATAATTGAATCTTGCTGATAAATCAAGGCATGACTATAAAAATAAATATAATTTGAGAATTTGACATGAAGCATTTTAAATGATATCAATTCCAAGCTTTCAAAATAGAAAATGAAAAAAAGCCAATTTAATGTGAGACAGCTAAATAATACAACAAGGGCTTGGTGGCTGTCCTTTCTAGTAATCACTGAATTGTATCCACTATTAAGTTTTACCATTGGTAAAATGGAGATAATATTAATCCATCAGTAAGGGGGCAGGAGATACAGCATTTTAATATCTTTTGTTATTTTTTTTTCACAAGTCTTAGAATTTTATATGTATTGCCTAAGTCTTTCTAAATGAAAAGCAAATGCTGATCCAAAATTAGTACATTTCTCAATTTTCCTCTTCCAATAGCAAGAACACTCTGTTCCTTCATTTTCTGTTAAGGGAGAAAGAAGAATAAAAGTGGAGGAAAAGTAAACACTATGAGCTGTGACATGTGTTCATTTTAAGACAATGACTTGATATATTCAATCCTCACCCATGGTTGGTTCTTTCTGACAACACAAATGCACTTTGCAGGAATGGCCAAAACTAGCCATTAAAGCCACCACTTTCCTCTGTCACTCTCTGGGGGAAATGTCATCATGTATCTGTACATTTGTCCACCAAGCCCAAATGAGTTCTCTCAATTCTTCATTTCTCAGGCATCTTCTCCCAATCAAATGGATTTGGCTGAAAATAGCAACCTCTACTTGCCATTTCTGATCTAATATATAGGCTGAACTAGAAAAAGAGAGGGATGCAGTGATGAACATTTCAGAGGACTAGAGAAGGTAGAATGGAACATGGTCTCTGACTGCAGAGGAGGTCAGGAAATCCACAGTGTTCTGGAGTAGGGTGGGAATCTTCTTGAGTTGTTTCTCAGCAATTGTACAGCTGTTTTAGGAAGAGAATTGATTCATTTTCCCTAGTGAGTTTAACATATAAGGACCTTATGGTGCCCCAAAACCTGCTAATGGTCACAGATTAAATTTCTCTTCTACCAGGAGGTTACAATTCAGAATTAAGTTAGCATGCAAGGGGAATTGAAGAAATGGGAGTGCAGTGTGTCTCCCATCCTTTTTCATCCTCAATATAAAATTCAAACTTAAACTCTCAAAGAATGCAAAGATTACATGCTAATAAGTAGAGAGGCGGAGATGAGGAAATAACAACCTCTGACATACTAAAATTTATAACTTATTGATTGCTGGATGGCCTTCTGGGAAGGGGTAGAAACTGTGGGCAGGTGGGGCAAAGTTAGAGGAGGTAGGTCACTAGGGGAAGGGCATACCCCAAGGGATTATTTCTTGTCCCATGCCTCTTCCTCTCTGTCTCTATCTATCTGGGTCTCTTTCCCTTTCCTTCCCTGCTGTCCTGAGCTAGGTAGCTTTCCTCCATCTTTCCCTTCTGCAATGAGATTATCCTTACCTCAGACCCAAAGCAATATGTCTTAACCTCTTAATCATGAGCCATCTTTCCTCCTTTAAATTGTTGATTTCAAGCATTTTGGTCACAGTGATGAAACCTGAGTAACACAGGTATCATATAGCATCCAAAATAAGCAAATACCACACTCTGGTCAACTGTCTTTATATGAAAAAGTCCAATCAGTGTTCTGAACTTAAGATTAAAAAAAATCTGGTTTTAATTTGTGTATTACCTCTGATAAAACACATATTCTGAGCAACTACTGCTTAGAAATGACATTATGATTATATCTTAATATTTAAAAACTGATTCCTTAAAGGGATGCAGAAAGCAAAACCCTGAGTTTTTACTATGTGAATTATCAATACATTGTGGAGGCAAGAAATAAAGTATAGTAGTAAAAATTTTAAAAGATTATTCAATTGAGAAAAAACAAAGTGAAGTACAGTGGGAAGACTATGAGAAATTTTTGTAGAAGTATTTTATTCACTCTGTTACATTTCAATGACTACATTCTTTGGTCATTATTCTAAAATAAATGATGTTTTAATTTCAAGATTTTCAACCTGTTCCTCTGTAGTATGCGATGTGATCTTTAAATTTTGCATTGTTCTGTTTTCTGGAGACAGATATTTGTGTTCAGAAACACAGGGGAAGTATGCTTTTTTTTATTTCAGAGCATGATCTGCGACTCTTCAAAAAAACAAACACTGAATGAGACAAGAATTTCCAAGAGGTTTCAGAAACAGTGTATTTTTCTGTATTTCTCAAACTATTCCCAAAGAAAGTGAGGAAAATGACCAAAGACAGCCTAAAACATCTTAATTAAAAGAAATTTAGTTAATATGTAGTTCACAGATAATAGACTTAAAAAATACTTAATTTTGTAGAATTGTGTGTTACAAATTAGTTTACACTTATATGTCCTTAAGCCAAGATGCGGAGGAACTACGTTGGGCAAATAGCAAATAAATAAAATGCTTGCACACATAGGATTTGAAACAACTTACATTAGAAAAGAATGGTTTTGTTGTTGTTATTTGTTTTTTAAATAAGGTCAATATCCAAAATCCTTAGGTGAGCTGACATTGAATAAATCCAGGCTGATTCAAACTAATACATGCATATTTTTTAAAAAACCTCATCAGGTCACTTCTTTAGATAACTTCTCTTCCAAGCAGTATAAAAAGATGTATAAAATCTCTCAGAAAAATACATCAATTCTCAATATTGCTTCACTCTCTTATCAAAGGCCTGTTGTTAGTGGAAATATCTACTTTAGAATTAGCACATTGAAGGATCTGTTTCCTCACTTACCCAGGCTTCTCGTATCCTGGTTTGTACTTTCTATTTTTCTTCATTTGGCTACCTTTCCTATCCCTCAAAATTATTTCCACATCTCACTTTTTCCATGAAGTCATGACTGAAAGTATAAGGGTTAGCAGTTTCTCATCCTGAGGCTTGTTCCCATTTCCCTCAACACACTAATAACCATAGCAACACCAGTGAACATTTTCTGAGAACTTACCACATATTTGGTCACTGAACTGAACATTCTACTGGTATTATTCCACTTGGTCCACAGAATACCCTGGGTAGGTAACCTATCACCCCTTCTGCAGATGAAGGAGCATGGCTAAGAAACATGCCTTCATTGACACTGCAAGAGCCAGGACAAGGATGCCATCAGCCTGGCCCTACGTTTGATTTACAGTTAGCCAAGAAACTTTATATAAAAATCATTGTAATTAAGCATTCATTTATTTTATTTTAAAATGCTGGTGATGAGGTGGAGAAAAACTAAAAATAGAACTATTATGTGATCCAGCTATCCCACTCTTGATAGCTGTATGCCCATGTTTATTGCAGCACTATTCACAACAGCCAAGATAGGAATCAGCATAGATACCCTGTCAACAGATGAATAAGGAAAATATACACAAAGGAATGTTATTCAGCCATAAAGAAGAAAAAGTCCTGTCACTTGTAGGAAAATGGACAGCACTGGAAGACATCATGTTAAGCAAAATAAACCAGACATAGAAAAAAAAAGTCTCAAATATTTTCTCGTACATGTGAGAAATAAGTTAAAATAAAATAAAAAGATGACCTGAAAGTAGAAGAGGGACTATTAGGAACTAAGAAGGGGGCTGAGGAAGCGGGAGGACAACAGGGCAAAAGGGACGTGGATATGCTCGTTGCATGACCTATGCACATGTGGAAACGTCACAATGAAGTTCATCACTTTGTACAATTAATATGTGTTAATTAAAGCAAAATAAACACCCTGGGGATAGTTAATTCACCAAATTGATAACAGCACTTTATTATGATCATGAATGAACTGGCAATTTATCGAATTGTTTTATTTATTCAGGTGAGAGGTAGGGTGAGCAGAAGTCCACAGGATCCCAGGTGAGTAAAGGAATCAAATGAGGAAGAAAAAGGGCTAAAAGACTATTCTCAAGATATCATCACTCTGTGGCTCTGCTAGATTTGAAGACAATGGCATTGGATGGCAGTTCTTTACTTAGGTTTACTATTTAAAAGTCACTACTCTTAACATAAGGTTTAAGGTTAAGGATCTTTGTTTTCTTTCATGAGGAAGGTAGAGAGGAAAAAAAGGAAAAGAAAGGTGCAGTGGATCTTATTGAAATTAAAGGGAGATCAGTACAGGAAAGGGACTAAGGGGTGGGAGATGGGAGAGATGGGAGAAGTACTGAGGAGTGATATTGGCCAAATTATATTGTTATATGGTGTTCATGTCTGAATGTGTAACAATAAATCCCATTATTCTGTACAACTATAATGCACCAATAAATGTAAAAGAAAAAATAAAAACAGGATTTGAAAAAGAAAAAGTCACTACTCTTTCTGCAAATCTTCTCAAATCCCCCCAAACACTGATTAACAGAAATTTTATAATAAAGAGAATGGAAATTACTTTAAATTTTTTCAAGTTAGAGAAAGAATGAATTCATTTTACTGTCATTCTCATGGAGATTAAATTCATATACTACATAAATGTTTATATAGCAAACTGTTTTTAATACCATATAGTTTGCATCTTTGTGCATTTATATTTCAGATAACAGAGTTCTCAATGATATGCATGGAGACTTTCAAAAATGTTCAGCCTTTAACCTTGTGTATATATTAGCAATAGCTGTGCCCCCTAATCCGTACCTCTCCTTTTTAAAGCTATTTTACCACAAATATCTACAAGTCCCATGATTCACTTTCACTCTCTTTTCAATAAGTAGAAGGAAAGGTTGTTGGTTTGATCTTTGTTAAACTAAATATCTTTGCTAAACTATTCTTTGTTTATTTGAATGTTTTCTTTATAGTTTTTGACTAGAGTCATCTGTGAATTCCAGGTCTTTGCTGAAGTTTTCCTCTATTGTTTTCCTATTGTCAAAAATTTAACTGATTTTATTTACTTACTTATTTATTATTTTGTGCTGAGGATTGCACCCAGGGTCTTAAGTATGCTCTACCACTGCATTATACTACCTGCCCCTGTGACCAGTATTTTATGTTGAATCTGTAAAGAACATTAAAGTTCTAAAATATCTAAAAACTTTTTGATTTTGTAATCAAAGTAAACTACTTTCCCTGGACTCACCTAATCGTGTTTAGTGGGAGTAATTTTTAATGGCCACTACGAAGTCCTGTGATATAGCTGAATCCATTAATGTGGAAGCCTGACATACTGATATCCTCTGATATGACACTAATCTAGAATTGTATTTTATCTGGAAAATTAACTAGTTGTACTCTCTGTAGTATGTGTATAGTTCTCTCCACCTCTACTCTACATTTGCTTGTTTTTTTTTTTTATCTAAGCTTATCTAAGGACCTCTTTCCCAAAGAAAGGATTTACATCAGATGTATTGATGTAGCTTTCACTATTGACAAAACTTAAAATGTACTTTATAAAGGAATATATTGAGTGAATACACTTCTTTGACCAATCTGATCTGCCTGATGTACCAAAGGAAGTTCTTACTCCTCTGCTCCTTTTTCTTCAAATTTTATTGCTCTTATGGATCCTCTAACATTTAAAAACAATCATCTTATATATAATTAGAGATATAATAAATTATTGTATAATGATGTATTAAGAATTGTAATACAAATATAAATAAATAAATAAATAAAAATCATCTTAACTCCTCAACTTCTTTCCTAGTTTTTGTATGTTTCTTAACTCCTCTTTTTTCTTATATTATTTTTAAAATATTCTGTTCTTCATATTCTGGTTATTCCTAAAATTTTCCCTTAATTTTTGTTCTTGACCATTTTATTTTCTTGGACATTTTATTTTGTTGTTGTTTTGGTCAACTCTTCTTACTCCACTTATACCTTTTATTTCTTCCCTCTAATATTTTATCATCTTTTCTTTTCTCGTTTTTTAAAATTTCCTTTCCTTTTAAGAACTTGTGTTAACACTAGTTTTATCTGCATTCTTAAATGTTCTTAAAATATAAATTTTTTTTCACCAAAAGTACTTACAGTAACAGCTCTGGGTCTGCCTCACCAAGAACACCAAGTTCAGGAAGAAAGAGGTTCCAGGGGTTCTATATCCATCTTTCCCTCGAGCATAGTTAATAGGGAGTCTATCATTTCCCACAAAAGCTTACAAGGTATATTATCTGCATGTCAGTCAGAAAATTTAAGTCCTCATGGCACATCATCAATGAACAGCATTTAGTGAACGTGGAAGAAATATTCAACAACCAGTCCTGAACTGCTCCAGCTGAGGAACTGGATCATTTACTAGATAGATTTATATGCAAATAAAACAAAATCCAACTCGACCTAGTTAAAATAAGAAAGGCTAACGTAACTGGAAATTCTGTTAGTGATGTAACCAAGAACTAACACTCTCAGTCTCTGTATTGCTTTTTCTGGTACTAGTTTTAGTCTAGGCATGGCTCCTTCATGCACAAACAGACCCTAGAACTACATGCCTATTGTGCTTGTGCAATAGAAATATGCCTTCTCAGCAGAAGTCCTGGGCTTTAATTGGACTCATCTAGATCACACACCTTTTTCTGAATCAACTGTTGTGGAAAGGGAGGTAAGATGTAGTTATTTGCTGATCCTAGTCCACTGGTTCCAACTCTGGAACCTTGGTAAATAGCTCTTGGGAGTCACAAGGTCTCAGAGAAGGAGCAAGGAGAAAACTAGCTCTTTGCTGAGAAGGCAACAAGCAAATTTCCACTACACAAAGGAAAGTTGAATACAGATAGTGCGAAGTAAATAGTGGTAACTTCAATAATCTATTTTCTTTTGTAATGGAATTATTTTAATAATTATAAGGTTACAAAAATGAATACATGTATTTTGTTTCATGAAAATGAAGCTGTTCCACATTTTTATAATCAATTCCAGTAATTATTCCTGAGATTATTGATCCCAATGTAGTTGCCTATTATTATTATAGGTGTTAAATAATTTAAATGTTATTACTCTTAAATAATAAGAAGAAAAAATAGCAGAATAATAACAAACAACAATAAATGGCTATTTGATTAAAACAATAATATTCTTGTGGGAAAAGATTAAAGACCAATTAGTAAATATTTTAAAATAAGTAATATAAGCTAAGGTTAAGCAAATAAAGGGGGAAAATGACTTTTAAGAGTGAGAAGAGACAAGAAGAGGCACCCTTTACAAAGGAGGGGCTGTTGTTTCTCTCTCCTCATTTTAATGTCATCACATTCTTCTTGGGCTAAATATCAAATAAGGAGTTTATGAAATTAAAGGCCAAACACGAATAACTGAATGCACAGAAAAGTCACCTGAATGGTCATTTGGGAATGGGGAGAGGGTGGAAGTCATTGTGACAGTAGTAGTTACTAATAGACATTAGATCATATGCAAGTTTTCAAGTAAATGAATGTCAATCCTTAGCCACTAGGGGTGGGGGCCCACACATATTTTCTAGAGCTTCTGAATGCTAATTTTAAAAGAAATTCTTCCCAATAAGTAGAATACTTTTATTTTCCCAATACTAGAAAAAAAAAAAGAAAAGAAAAGAAACATAGAATGTTATCTGCAACAATGAGTCAGCCACTGCAGCTCTTCAACATCCAGGTCTCTGCAGCTCTTCAAAAGCAGAGGACTGTCTTTTAATGACACACATAAATCCCTGCACTGCCTGCCTGCAAAACATAATTAATTCTGGCCTTTTTTTGCTTAATGAAACACCTTGCACACATGACAGCAATGGCTTAGAGCTTCTCGTGTATACCTGAAATAGGGATAGCCCCAACAACAACTTAGTTCCACTCAAAATGCTCTATAAGACTCACTTGTCTGAGCTTTATCATTATTTCTTCAAAATATATCTCATAACAGACACGTCAGCCTAAAGGAAACACAATCAGCCACCTGTATGAACAGTTTTCCTAACTTCTAAAAGTGTGGAATGTTTTGCTTTTAAACAAATATGTGGCACTTAACAAGTTTTTATTTCTCAAATTGTGGCTTCTATAGAAGAATATTTAAACAAAATACTCTCTTAGATGCAGCTGCTCAATGTCATTTTTATTAGAATAATTTTTCATGTTTTAATGCAGACTTGCATGCTGCATTACAAAGGACATTACTCTTTGGAGAGTCCCAGCATGCAAATTTATAAGGTTCCATTTCAAACAACAAATAGCAATATGAGTAAAATTTGAAAAACAAAATTTAACTGAAAGATTTACATTGAAAAATTTACCCCTCTTTGTAATATTCAGTTATTTTGGTCCTATCTGAAGAGATCTGAAGCAAATGCCTACTTTTGCAGAAATTACTGCCACTGGAAATATAGTTTCCCTACTTTAATTATAGATTGTACATAGAACAAGTGAATAATTAAATAAGGAATGCCTCTCACCTGTTTAGGTGTGACCCCAGGCATGCGAATATCCAACGCAAAATCTGATGAATCAATAGGAATTACTGGTCTGGTGGTACCAAGACACTCACTGGCAAACGGTCTGGTAGTTTCTTTAAACCTTGAAAAAGAAGACATTTTCAACATTCTTTAATATAATGAGTAGAGGAAAAAAGGACTTCTATGACCTTAAGGTTAAATAATGTTGAAACAGGCCCAATGAAGACCCTATAAAGATGTGATGATCATACAATGTTATCAGAGACACTCAGAATTGCATTTTCTAGTCCATGACCAAGATACAACCAACTTATAAACAAAATATAATCAAAGAAACCAAGCAGCTACATTCAAAACTTTATTTAATAAAAACTTGTCAACATATACATTTGTTTCTAGTTAATGAGGATACAGTATTAATACATTACAAATTATAATTATAATACACATACCAATCTTCTAATGGCAAATATTAACCATAACCCAATACAAATTTTTGTAACTATGTTGTGAGTGTCCGGTATTACAGGTCAAAAACAAAAAAACTGATCATAATCTTGCTGGAAGGCAGAGTTACATGAGGAGGAAATAAAAGGTTGTGATGTGAATTACAAATGTACAAGTACATAAATATTTAATATGGTAATTATGGGGCGTGTGTATACAGCTCAATGTTTCTTAGTGAGCGATTACAGTCCATGATCTGCTTCTCCTAACCACTGATCTTGATATTTTATTCTTCAAGCTGTTATAAACAGGAAGGCATTCAAGTCTAAATGACTATATCGTACTTTCTGAAATATCTCCCCAAGAGGGAGTGATTAGTATTGGAAATCACAACTTCTAATTGGAGTTCTAGAAGCCAGAGCAGCAACTCAGCTACAAGACAGTGGGCTTTTTCTGCAAGGGAGACTTTACAAGAAGTTGCTGGGCTAAAATTCCAAATCGTTTCTGTAGAGAAAAATCAACCTTGTGTATTTCGCCAACACTTGTTCGTAAAAGTGATTACATTTCTAAACAGCATGCACAAAACCCACCCAAACAGTATTTCGCTTGTTAAAAAAAAAAAAAAAAAAAAAAATTAAAATAAACACAAACACACCCACCTCTTAAAGACAGAAAGTGGGCTTCTGAAACCCAAGCAGCTGCCTTGCAAAGTCAGGAGGAGAACTAGCAGGCTGCGCGCGCGGCCAGCCATGTCCGCGCCGCTCCGGCCCCGCCGGGAGAGGACCGGGCAGCGCAGCGCGGGGCTGGGGCCGGCGGTCGGGCAGCGGCTCCACAGGCAGCCGCTACTTCATCGCCGGGCGCGGCGGGCGTCCTGCGGCGGCCACACGCCGGCTGCCTGCGAAAGCCGCGAGCTGGACCCGGCGAGGTGTCTCGGTCACGAGCTGCGGTCAGAAACCCGTGGGAAGGCGGTACTTCTGTCCTGGCGGCCAGCGGAAGCCTGCCTCCCTCCAGAGCTGCTGCTTCGCCCTGGTGCTGGGGCTAGACGTGCGAGTTCCTTATCACTCGGGAATGACAGGGACTGTAAGGACTATCACACAAACCCGCGTCAGTCATCATTCAGAACCTGCAAAAATAGAAGCAGATAATGGATGACTAACACATTACAGCATTTGTCCTCAGCAAATCCCAGCTGAGGTTCTTTAATACATTAGTAGTTTCACAAGCTTGAGCCCAAGCCTGGGGAAAACGCTGGTCTGTTCATCTTCCTCCCTCGACTACTGGCCCCCCAAGATTTCACAATTCCTACCCCCCCCCAAGCATAGCCCCTCTTGTGCCTTTTGCTTGTCTTCCTCCCCCAGGCCCACTCCGAGTTTTTTGTTTATTTTTTTCATTTCTCCCCTGTTCACCCTCACTCACATCCATCCCTCATTCTGTGTATCTTCTTACTCAGTCTACTATTCCCCCCCAAAAGCACTTCAAAACCGCTGCTCAATCTAAACAAAGTTATTTGCATAAATGATCTACTACAATACAAGGGGGGAAAGAGGCAAGGACAAAGGACTTGTATACAACAACAATCAAATAGAAAAACACCGAGAACAAAGGCATGTTCATATACATGCATCCTAGAGCTACAGATAGAGAATTAAAATGCTCCCTACCAAGAACTCCCAAGAATAGCCAGAGAAGTAATTGCCCAAGTTCTGGGAATTATTTTAAAACAAACCAACACTTGGCAGCTACTAACATGATATTTAAATACTCATTTAAAAATCTAGCATCTAATATACAAAGTAATAATTTCTCACATAGAAGACTTGCCTCCCTAAAGATATTTTTTCCTAAGTTTGGAGATTTACAAAACGTAATGAGAAAAAGCAGAATCTTGGCTAGCTCTAAATGAATTTTCTACAAAGGTTAAGCATAATCAAGAACTTCCTATTAATATAAGTGAGAGATGTTAGGGCTCAGAGCAGGTTACCACCAAAGTATGTTGTTGTTTTTTTCTTTTTTGCATACTGAGCTATTTGATCTAAAGAAAATTTAAAGTCCTTAAAAGCAGGCTCAGAATCAAGGAAGGAAGGAAGGAATAAACAAACAAACAAAAAACACCAGTAAGATCATATAGAAGTGCTCAACTATATTAGCCTCTAAATTATCCTCTGGAAATTACAGCATAATGAAGCTAAACCAAAGAGAGAGAGAGAGAGAGAGAGAGAGAGAGAGAGAGAGAGAGAGAGAGAGAGAGAGAACCAAAAAGCACTAACCTTAAATTTAAATTTAATGGTATTCTTATGGTCAGTACTTTCCACATAGAAGAAACATAACATACACCAAATACAAATAAAACATAATTTATGGGGCTGGGGAGGTGGCTCAGTGGTAAAGCGCTTGCCTAGACGTGTTTGATCCTCAGCACGACATAAAAGTAAATAAATTACTTAAAGTTATTAAAAAAACATAATTTAATATCCAACCAATTCAAAGATGCTTGAGGCTCACAAGCAACCAAGGACCCAGTTAATTTACATAAGCAATGACATTTTTAAAAGACTGATATTACTTGTTTGAACTTTCTCTTTGGCTTGCTATTTGAGCTTTCAACAATGCAAACCCTCAGCTCTGTCTTTATCCTGTGGGTAAAGGAAAAGAACTCTAGGGGGAAGAGAAACAAAGGGCCTAACAGCTGTGCTATTGCTTTTGCTCCAAACAAAGTAGAATCCTGTTGAATGACAATACTTAACATCCTCCAATTTTGTTTTTTGTTTTTTTTTTTTTTTTACATATAAATGTGAGAAAAGAATTATATTTTATAATTTCATTCAGAACAGTCCTTCCTCCAGTTGGCAAGGAGATTTGGCATTATACAAACACTTGAAAACAAATTTATTATTAAAATTCTCTAACAGAAGCACACCCTTCAGTACTAGCCTTTGAGGGAAGGGGGACTCCTCTTCTCTCTTTGATTGATTTACTACCTTTGATGTCCCTAAACCATTCACTTAAAGAAAAGGGAATTGAAGTTCTGGATAGAAGCAAGGTTGATATTTGTCACCATGAATAGAACACCTTTTATTATAGAAAGGAAAGGTAATTATCATTCTTATTTCTTGATGCCTTATAAAGACAAAATATAACTCCGTCAAATGAAAATATGTCTATTCCATTTGTTTTAATTCCTGATAATGCAGAATACATAATGTTCAAAAATCTTGTCTCTCATTTAAGATTTAAAATGTTTTCATGAGATCACTCATTGACTCATTCAAAAGAACTTAATTTCATATTTGATGTAAAATAATGTGATATATACTGGGGTTTTATAAGATCAATAAAACTAAAAGGGAATATAGTCCATTAAGAGATGAGAACATTGCACAATTAATATGAGATATGTTTAGAAAGTACTCACTTACAAAAAGATGGTGGAATGAGATGGAAATCATTACCCTAAGTAGATGTATGAAGACACGAATGGTCTGACTCTACTTTGTGTACAACCAGAGATATTTGTGCTCTATAGGTGTAATATGATTTGTAATGAATTCTGCTGTCATACATAACAAATTAGAATTAAAAAAGAAAGAAAGAAAGTACTCTCCTAGAGGAGTACTTTAAAAAGGACTCTGGGAATTTTAAGGAAGAAAAGAAACTTCAAGAGAGAGTAAGAAAAAAGAAAAGGATAAAAGCAGTCTTCAATAGAACAGTGGCCATTGAGCAGGGCCCTTGGAGGACCCTTACAGTTTCTACTGCAGGAGGTAGACAATGAGCATGCCAGGTACAGGGCACAGCAGGGGCAAAGTTGAGAGCAAGAGTATGTGTTTGACACATAAATCAAAGGCATTCCTGTATATCAGCGACAAATCCTCTGAAATGGAAATGAGGACAACCACTCCATTCACAATATCTTCAAAAAAAATAAAATACTTGGGAATCAACCTAACAAAAGAGGT
>NW_026000026.1:60326843-60328959 GCF_001458135.2 Marmota marmota marmota | reverse complement strand
TATGGCAATATGTAAATCAATGGATGTGTAACTGATGTGATTCTGCAATCTGTATATGGGGTAAAAATGGGAGCTCATAACCCACTTGAATCAAAGTGTGAAATATGATATATCAAGAACTATGTAATGTTTTGAACAGCCAACAATAAAAAATTAAAAAAAAAATAAAGATGTAGTATGGAAAAAAAAAAAGAGTATGTGTTTGAAAAACAAGTAATAAGAGGCTTGCCTCCTAGATTCAAGTTACAGGCCCAGATTTACTATTTTACTGATAATACAAAGCAAATATTGTTTACATCTCTGTAACTTCTTCAGGGGAGAATGATTTATAGATACCCATGTGGATGTTAATTCTTGGTGCAGCATTATTAAAAGGTACTAAGTACAGGTTAGTCCAGGGAAGCGTAAAACCAATTTGGCTTTTGCAAAGTGAGCAATCTGTTCCCTCTAATTTTCATTTAAAAAGGAAAAATCAAAAACAAAAATTAGGTGAAATTTGAAATTGGTTAAAGATTCAAATAAATATCTTGGCCATTGACTCATTTATGGATTAATTTACTTAGTAAAAGTAAACCAGTATAGCATAATAGCTACTTATAAACTGAAGGAAAAGTGCCTGATGCATGTTTTTTTCCATTTACTAGGTACCTGAAGCTGGGCAAAATAGAAAGAATCACACTACCTACCTCATAAAGACCACTGCCAGGAATAGCTGATTTAATATCCTTAGAACAGCGTCAGGCATGTAATAAATGATTGCTGTTATCATTGTGGCAATATATACATATTGAGTGCCTGAATGCTAGGGGTGGTGATAATCAAGAGAGATAAAGTTCTTACTCCTACAGAAATTATTTTCTAGTGGGGAAAAACAAAAATAACTAACAAATTATAAATTTCATTTTCTTCTAAGCAGATTTTATGTGGTTTTCTAGTATGACTTATGATTAAATTGATTAAAGGATGCATATCCATTCACAGCTATTTTGACTTCTGGGGATTTACTCTTGGGCAAAAACTGAACCAGGGAACCAAATTGTTTATAAGGATATTTAGCAGCACTGACAACAAAGAACTGAATGTTTATAATAGCAAAGAACTGGAAGCAATTTAAATGCCCATCAATAGGAGATTGGTAACAAAAATATATATATTTTAAACTTACAAAAGCCAGAGTACTGTGCATCCCTTTCAAAAAGGACAATATGGGTCTGATTTTATAGTTAGAGCATATTCTATGATATATTATTTTTTCTTTTTGCATAATTCAAACAGTTTTAAATAATCTCAAACTTACAGAAACGTTGCAAGTACAGTATAAATAACCATTTTTCTCTGTAACCATTTAAGAGAAGAATGTTACTCTCCTGATGCTTTAATACCCAGAAATTTCAGTGTGATTTCCCAGAAACAAATACATCTAACTGTGTAACTCTACACAACCATAAAATTTAAAATTTCTCAATGATACTTTATTATCATCTAATCTTCTGTCTGTAAACTTTGCCAGGCAATAACCTTTATAAACAAAATGATCCAGTTCAGAATCAGGCACTGCATGGAAATGTGTCGCTTCTCTAGTCTCCTTCACTCCAGGACAGTGTTTCAGCCTGTCTTTAACTTATATGACTTCAACTCTGATTATGAAAGACCACAGGGTAGTTATTTTGCAAAATGCCCCTCAATCTGCATTAGTTTTGTGTTTCATTAGTACTAGATTTGGCTATGCATCTTGAACAGGTATATCTCAGAAAGCGTGCTGGATTCTATGCAATGAACTGTCCATTGCTACATCAAATCTCAAAACTTAGTAGTAGTTGAAAACAGTAAGTATTATTTCACACAGTTTCTGTTCATCAGGAAAAGCTTAGCTGATTGGTTCTTCCATGAGACTGCAGTCAAAATGTTGCTCAGGCCAGTAGTCATCTGAAAGCTTCACAGGACCTAGATGATGTACTTTTGAGGAGGGCTCACTCATATAGCTGACAATTAGCGATGGATGCTGGCAGAAAGACATGTCCTCACCATGTGGTCCTCTTTCTAGGGCTGCTTGAGTGTTCTTACAACATGGCAGCTGGCTTTTTTTTTTTTTTTTTTTTTTTTTTTTTTTTTTTTT
>NW_026000026.1:60217927-60324791 GCF_001458135.2 Marmota marmota marmota | reverse complement strand
AAATGAATGACAGTAGAGGGGGCAGAGAGAGAAGAGGGGAGGGGAGGGGAGGGGAGGGGGGATAGTAGAGGATAGGAAAGGCAGCAGAACACAACAGACACTAGTATGGCAATATGTAAATCAATGGATGTGTAACTGATGTGATTCTGCAATCTGTATATAGGGTAAAAATGGGAGTTCATAACCCGCTTGAATCAAAGTGTGAAATATGATATATCAAGAACTACGTAATGTTTTGAACAACCAACAATAAAAAATTTAAAAAAAAAGGCACTATTCATGGGCAAGGGTTGTGGCTCAGAGGTAGAGTGCTTGCCTAGCATGTGTGAGGCCCTGGATTTGATCCTCAGCACCACATAAAAATAAATAAAATAAAGATATTGTGTCCAACTAAAACTAAAAAAGTAAATAAATAAATATTTTTTTAAAAGGCACCATTCATTAGCAAGATGCCAAATTGAATGGCATTTTCTGCACATGGATTTATTTGGGATTTATTTTTTCCAACATATAGCCAATTTGAAGTATCCTTTTCTGGTAAGTCAGAATTGACTGGGTATCTATTAGAATATATATGCTAAAAAAATCTCAGGAGTACCATTCAGCATATGATATTACTGCAATAAAAATATTCCAACAGTAAAAAATATGCACATTATTTATGTATTTATTTCATTATTAATTTATTTTTGGTTTCCATAATTAGTTCCAGATACTCCTTCAACATGTCCATTTAAATATCCAATTGGTCTGTCCTATAAATATATCCATGGGGAAAATAACAAGAGACATAATTCTTAATTAAATTTCTCAGCTTTGACTAATACAAATGTTGCTTCCTAACACATGTATCTAAATTCAGTTCTAGCATATTTTAATGTAAAATAAAACAGATCCCCGCGTTCCAAACAGCACACGTCTTTTAGCTCAGAGGACTGCACTGGCATGTTCTCAAGAGACTACTGAACTGCACGGAAAAACCATTCAATAGTTTCTGATGATGTCACGGAGGTAGAACAGCTCCTTTGTATTCTACTCATTTGCCCACCAGGTGTTTTATTTATTTATAAGCTTAGATCATCACATAGAATTTAGTTTCAGAAGAAGAGGACAAAATACTTCTGCAGGCATCACCTTGCTTCTTCTTTCAATATTCTTGTTGAGTTGGAGGACATGCCTTTTGCCTTGTTTTGCAGAGATATTTAGTGTGGATCCTTTGTGTTGGTATTTGATTCTATTTTTAAGAGGATATTAGTATAGAATGGAGGGAGAAAACTGCATTTAAGGGCAAATATTGCTCCCATGGATGTGGTCTGAAAGTTGGGCTCCACCTTTCCTTCTTTTTCTTGCCTTTGATCAATATATTTATGAGATGTTTGGGATTTTTTTTTCCTGTTTATAACTACACATCCTTAGGCATAGTTACTCCTGATGCATTTCCATTTAAATTGTTAAATTCCTTCTAATGAGTTCAGAGGCAAGAGTTACTAACTACACATATAAACTGGCTCAGACATAGAACATGAGACTACAAAATAAGTCTTTTTTTTTTCTTATTACAGATATACAGCACAATTTTTCATATCTCTGGTTGTATAAAAAGTATGTTGTCACAGATTCGTATCTTCATACACGTACTTTGGATAATGATGTCTATCACATTCCACCATCCTTGCTGATCCCCTGCCTCTCCCTTTCCCTCCACCAATCTGCCCTATCTAGAATTCATCTACTACTCTCATGCTCCCCCTCCCTACCCAACTATGAGTCAGCCTCCTTGTATCAGAGAAAACATTTGGCATTTGTTTTTTGGGGGGGGATTGGCTAACTTCACTTAGCATTATCTTCTCCAATACCATCCATTTACCTGCAAATGCCATGCTTTTATTCTCTTTTATTTCTGAGTAAAATTCCATTGTGTATTAAGAAAATCTGGGAAATGTTGAGATTTTCACTCTTAACCAACACTAAACTTTATCTTTTGCTTCTGTGCTACTCACAGAGAAGCATTTTCTCCCATAGCAGAGAATCATATTTTCAAACGCTTCTTATGTTTTCCATTACAAATGTTCAAATCTATACAATAAAATGCCCATAAACACACCCCTTCCTATTATAAAAATTTTGCTATCTTTTTCTTCAAGCCTCTCAGCTATATAATTATAGTACTTAAAGTGAAAATCTATAATCATGTAATGCTATTATATAATTGAAAAACTTATGGGAATTTTTGTTAAAGACCATGAAAGAATGTCAAAACACTCTAACTTACATAATTCTGCTCAATTGTGTTTACAGTAACCTAGAGGGATTCTACAAAACATACACTGCACACTGCCCCTTCAATCATCCCAACTAGGTAATTTGAAAGTCACTAACATAAGAGAACACAGTTGCTTAAAAAACATTTAGAGTATAGCTGCTAGAATAAAATTTAGCTTAAGTATAAGATGACCATTTGAATTTTTAAATGTGCAATTCACCATTAAAAGAATTGTGAGCTGCTGAAGTAGCTTATATGTAGATATTTTAATTTCTAGTTTATAATAGTAATAATTTTCTTTGATCAGTGTCCTCAAACTCCCCAAGAACAATCAATGAAGAGCTTCATAATTTTCTTTTGGCTGAAAATGATCAAAGCATTCTTATGTTTGTTAGAACTCTTTGATGCTGCTGCACAAACAGGTGGTGAGTTTATTTCATTGCTATTAAACTGTTTCTTGCTGTCTTGAGCTTAGGAAGAAGTGGTTTATTTTAACAAGGTACTTAAAGAGTGGCTTGCTCTTTTCCAATTTTTAATCCTCTTTACAAGGTTTCCCATAGTGATTTGCAATATACCCTAGAACTTAATTGAAAGCTGAAAAAAAGAGAAGGCCCATGATGCTCCAGGACTAAGAGACCCACTGAGTGCAGTCCCAGCTGTAACATTCCAAAGAGCCAGGTCTAGGCACTCCCAGTTGATCTCATCTGCCTTCTTTCTTCATTACTGAAGTTACATGCCTTAACCTTCAGTTACATCATAACTAAAAGTTGAGTTTTTCTGTTATAAATGTAAAATAGCTTTCCTGTGTTTGCCAATTTTGACCAAAATTTTAAAAAAAGACCCAAGACAGTATGGTATGGAGAAATGGTTCCTACCTTTATATCTTTAATGTAGGAAAGTTAAAAAACAAACAAACAAACAAACAAACAAAAAAAAAAAACAAGTGTACTTTATGGTCTTATATATTAGAATAATGACACTATTAATAATTAAAATAATATTTAACAATTGCTGGGTATTTGCCAGATGCCAGTACTTTCTATGTATTATTTCATTTAATTTTCACAATATTATCTGAGTTGTTATATTATTGTCTTCACTTTGCAGATATGAAAACAAAGACAGAGAGGTTAAGGAACTTGCTTGTCCTGCTGTGATAAGCGGTATAGTGGAGACTGAACACAGGTTCAGCTGACTTTGAAGGCAGGAGCTATTAACCACCAGGCCATACTAAAGGCTGTACTTTGGGTAGTTACTAATAAATGACATAAAAACTAACTAAATTACTACTGATTCAATAATGCCTTGAAATTAATCTGTATTTTATACCATATATAAGTGAAACCAAACCAATAGTACACTTTTAAGTGTGAGATGTGTTGCTTCCTGCCAGTGACTCCAGACTCCCCCCACTCCAAAGCTCCTTTCTCACAGGGGATTCTGAAATAACAGATAAATACCACTGGTATGAAACAGAGGGTGCACACGACTTGCACTTGAAGTCAGAAATTGTGGCACTAAATCCTGTTTTATAGATTCATTTCACATTTCTCAACTTTTGTTCCTACTGCTAAAATAGAGGGTATGGATAACTGCTCTATCAGAGGGTTGTGTGAGAAACAAAACTAAGCAAATTCTGAAAAGTAAGCACAAGAGCGATCATAAGTTGCTCTCTTTCTTTATCTTTCTAATTTTTCATTGTTCATTATTCACATATTTATGTCTTATCTTCAAGTAACATTTCAGAGTACTAGAATACCTTCAGATGGCAAACACTTTACAACCATCATTGAAGAAGTCAAGAAAAATCAGGGCTAAAAGACCAAGTTACACACTTTTCCTAGCACTAAAACTGACAGCAAATACAGTAACTGTCAAAATATAACTAAAATCTCAACCTAAATTATTTGAAATGTAATCATTAATATTCTAATGGAATTATCAACATTATTTCAGGAGTATTAGGGAACATTCAGTGGGCACCAGCACTGACAAGTATTATGTGTCTTAGCCTCAAGTTTGGACTGCTCAAAGACATCCGCAGAGGAGGTAAATAACATGAATTCAAATTCCAAATTCAGTTAGATATTTATGAAATAAAATATAAATGAAAGTAAATTTATTTATCATAAAATTTGTATTTTGTAATATATATTTTAAATTGTATATAGATAAAATATAAATTTTATAATAAATAAAATATATAATGGAAGATTCTTGGGATTTAAGTAAGACAGTATCTTATTAGTAACCCTTGATCTGCTTAGAGGAATATTGACAAGAAGTGTAACATATTGTTGGTTTATAGAGCATTTTAAAAAATGAAATACATTATATGGTTAAGTGTTACAGTGGTATCACATGCTGTATGAGTAGTCTAGCTTACTGTTACATGCTTGATTCTCTTGAATTCAATTTATTCCTAGAAAGATTAAAATTCATATGAATTTCTATTATGAGATTATAACTTTCAATCACAAAATCATGCAGATTTAAAAGAAAACTTCCTTGATCAGGTTACAACTAATCCTTAACTACAGGAAAAACTATTGATAAGGCAAATAGTGTTTCCAATAATCCCACCTTAAGAATGTTACCTCTTTTAAAATGTTACCTCTTTTAAAATGGCATATTCCTAGAGATTTGGTAAAAACAGAAATATTCATAAATATACAAAAAAGTAAACAAACAAAATAAAGGTATTATGTCCATCTACAACTAAAAATATTTTTTAAATACATTAAGATCATTGTCAAAACTTTTACAATTATAGTAACAAATATAACTATAAAAATAATCAGTAGACCCCACAATCTGCTGACCATGCTTTTAAAAAGCTGACCATATACAATTTTCAGGGAAACTTATGTCCCTGTCAATATGTTTAAAATGCATGTCCTGTGCTTGACTGGCCAGTCATTTCCACAATCATGATAGCTAATGCAGATGACCACATCACTGATTTAAGGATGGATACCAACTGAGAAGGCAGTTTCTAAGCTGGCTGTGCTGAGTATACATTCAGAAGAATATGAATATATTGTGCTAATTACTGTTCTTTGACACGGTGAAATTTGTATTTTATTTCATGGTAACTTCATCTGTGATTAAGAAAAATTGAATGATAGAGATGAAAGAATGATATTGTTAAATGAGAGGAGTTAATTCAAATATCATAGGAATGTACACTTTAAATTTTCGATCAATTAAATCAATTTTAAGAGAAAAAGGTGAATTCCTTCCTCTTCACATAATAATATTGAACTAAAATGTGCTGAATTTATCTTGAACTCAAAGTTAAGGGTTTTTAAAGTATACTAACAGTACTATTGTTTCACTGTGAATTAGCCAAATCCATATTTTAAGATGGCCTAGCTTATTTTATTTCTGAAACTTCATAAATGTAAAGATACTTTTCACAAAATATTAAAAATGTTCTTGCTAGCAAAGAGGTCAACAATTTTTATCATTAAGTTTTATCTTAACCAAATGTTTATGTTAAAATCAGAAAAAAGTTAAATAAGCAGCATTAATTATTTTCCTAAAAAAGAATAACATTTAGGATAGATTTTACCTATTATTTTGATATTAAAAGCACTATTGGTACATTATAATGAGATAAAGTTTCATTAAAGCTGCCTTTGTTACAGTAAAAAACAAAACAAAACAAAACTAGAAAGGAAATTCTTTATTGAGTTACAATTATCCTCCAAGGACAGAGCAAATGAGATATCATTAAAATATTTAAGTTTAATTATGCAACATGTTCCAACACATAATCAAAATGTAATACATATGCACACAACCTGAGCAGTTTACTTACACTCCTGAAACCTCCTGTATTTTAATTTTCCTCCTAAGAAGAAAGTCAACACTAATCAAATTAGAGAAGAATTGTGAAGTGGAGCAATCACATATTTATGCACACAAAATATTATTTTCTGAGCTAACTGGAGAGCACACCTGATTAATGAACAGAGTTTTCCCAATAGTCATTTTTAGGTTCTCCAAATACTACGTTCCTACTGCTCCAGTAGATCCAATTAATGTACCGTTCTGCTTTTGCATTCCCAAAATGGAATCTGCTAATTTATGTTTCTCATCCCTCAAATGTGCCCCACAAATTTATGTATTTGAATCTTTGACCTAATGGTAGCTAATGTCTACTACTGCTACCTCTTGATGTTTTTTTTCTCTCTCTATTCTTTGTATCAAAATTTCCTAAACATCAGATTTTTTGTAGGACATTGAAGGAGTGCAGGAACTATAATCCCAAAATATGTCCCCCAGGTATGTTGATCATTTTAAATTAAAGTAGCTTAGAGAGCAGCAAATGCCTGAAGAGGCTTTCCTCTGCTAGCTCCTATTTACAGTTAGGATCTACCCCCACCCCTAAAGGAAGAAAACAATTAATCATGGTATCTTCCCTGAGTTTCCATTAACCCATATTACAGGAAGAGAGAATGAAGTACGCCAGCAAACCTGGACAGACTTTTATTATATGCTTCCATATTTCAGACTCAAAGAGAATTATTTACAAATCATTATATGTGTTATTCAGACCAGAACTTTGTCTTAGGCCACTGTATGTTCTCCAAAACTATTGTTCTCCAAAGCCCTAAAAACCATTTACTGTTTTCCTGATATTCCCTGTTCTCCCCCTCACCTAAAGAAAAAGGGGGTATATAAGCTTCTGAACAATGTGGGGCTTAATGGGTAATTACACACCTGTGATTTTTTTCTCCTTTTGTATGTTAACAAATTTGTATATCTTCTCTCCTATTTAACCTTTGCCACTTTATTCCAGGGAACCTTCGAGGGGAAATTTGCTTTTACCCTTACATGCTGCATGTGCTATAAAGGAATCTTAGTTCAGTTTCCCACAACTGTAGTAGCTTGAGGCCCAGCTGGGTAGGGAAGTGAAAATTACTAGCCACCAGGTGGTCACATGACTTCTTTTAGCTAATAAAAGAGGGGAAAAAATGAATTGTGTCCATGCTGAAGTTCTAAATGGCATTATGTCCTTCAGCTAACTCTCCCTCTTCCAAAGACTACATATGTTTAGGAGGGGAGGCTGCTCCATTAGCCTGAACCCAGACTCCTTTAGAAAGGAAGAGGGCCAAGAGGTGTAACAGCCTCTTAAAGAGACTTGAATTTACATGAAAAGAGAATACTAAAGCAGAAGAGTCACATACTTTTAATGGGTAAGTTTGATTATCTCCCAACTACCTGGAAGGGTGGAGGTTTATGAAGAAGTTTATGTCAGCTACAGAGAAGGTAGGTGTGATTTTCAGTGCTTACTTCTATGCACTATACTTGCTTAGGACTAACATAATTATCTCTAGTTCAGAAGGAAAAAAAAAGGTGAGGGGACTCTTTTTCTCTTTCTTTTAATCCACTAAGCATAGAGCTTCATCCCATCTCTTCCAACTAGTGTATCCATGAACCTAGCACACAAATAATATGTTGATACACTCAATAAATACTAAGCAAACAAATGGGAACAAGGAATACAAAGCAATACATCACACAGTTATTCAGGGTCTCATAGTAAAGTCTGAGAAATTTGGGGTATTTATCAAGTTTAGAAATAGGAAATAATTCTCAGGAGACTAAGGCAGGAGGATTGCAAGTTCAAAGGCCAGCCTCAATAATTTTGCAAGGCCCTAAGCAACTAACCAAGACTCTGTCTCAAAATAAAAATTTAAAAAAAAAAAAGGGCTGGGGATATGGCTTAATGCTTAAGCACCCCTGGGTTCAATTCCTTGTAAAAAAAAAAAAAAAAAAAAAAGGAAATAATTATTTTTAATTAAAAAAAAAAACTCAGAGTAGTATGTATAGAAAATTAAAAGTGACATAGTTACTCAAAATCTGTGATGAAAACAGCAGTCCTCTGCCCAAGTCCACCAAATCCTGCTCTTCAGATATAACTCTTTGGCTGTCTCTTAAACAGGCTCTTCTGGCTTTCCCCACTGTGGTAACATTCTGGTTTACTGGTTAACAGTTCTATACATTATTTAGTGACTTTTTATTTTGGAAGATGAGGATTGAATGCTCTTATACTTTCCTTCCCATTCATCAGCTTTTCAATGTCACAAGTTTTAGTTAAATCAATATTTGAGTTGTTAAAGCTATATGAATACTATTCTCCCCTGAGACAAGTAGTACCCCATGATTCTTACCTTTCTTGTATACATATCTCTTTACAAAATTTTTTTTAGTTGTTGAACGATCTTTATTTTATTTATTTATATGCAGTGCTGAGAATCGAACCCAGTGCCTCACACATGCCAGGCAAGTTTACTACCACTGAGCCCCAGCCCCAGCCCCTCTTTTTCTTTTTACTAGAATTCAAGAAGTAGGGTATATTTCCTCAATCTTGTTTGGAATATTTTTATTCTATCTTTACACCTAAGCTGGCCATCATTTCCTCTAAAAATTTTAGTAGTATTTTTTTTTTCTATCTTCGTACTTAATCCTATTGTTGAAACTCCAGGTGCCATTCTGACTTATTATATATTTATTTAGGATATCTTTCAATTTCTCCTTTCTGTTTGCTGGAAGCTTTTAATATTTTTTCCTTAGGTTCCTATCCTGAATATATTGATGAGCCCTAATATGGATTCTTTCTCATTCATTTTTCTGGGTGTTTCTCCTTCATTCAGCTATGCTGTTTCAATTGAAAATTTACACTATTGATGAATATTCTTACATATTCTTTGATAATTTCTCATTTTATTCTCTTAACTTCTTTATAACTCCTTATTTGGGGTTGGTCCTGCTGAAATGACCCTCAAAATTTTTGACCATTTTGTTTCTACTTCTGTTTTGTCTCGATTTTTTAGAAATTTCCTCAACGTTATCCACCATCTCTGATTTTCTATTTTACCTCTATTTTCTATTCCTTCCTAAGTTGCTTATTGCAGCTGTGTTTCTCCCTCTCCCATCCCCTCTCCTCTCCTATCTCTAGAGACACACTAATAAGCTCTCTGGTGCTTCACTGGAAGACGAATGAGCATCAAGTTGGCTTCTTCTTTGTGGAGCCCCTATACACTAGTCTATGAATGGTTCCTACTCTCTGCCTTTGGCTTTTCAATTATCCAGAGAAGAATCTACCCATCTCTTGAAGGGGTGAAACATGCCACCAGTGATCTAGGAGCAGGGCAGTGGGTGGTTGCTGGAGAGGACTCCCACATTATTATCCATTTCCAGCTCCATTTATCAACCCACCCCACATTTTAAAAATAAGCAGGAGACCTTTTAAAAATAAGCTTGAGGCTATCTCCACTCTTTTAAGATCCTACATTACAATGTGCAACCTAATAGTGCAAAAACAAACTGAAACCTAATTTTAGAGTGTAACACCCCTTTCAGAAGCAGCTGAATTTCAGCCAATCACATACCACAACTCATCATCAAATAAAACAGCAATCTAGCTGTAGCAAATCAAATGACTTCTCTACTTTTCATCTGAGTCCTGCCCACACAAGTTAATGGGTGCTCTGAACCATCTCCCAAAGTTTCTGGGTGCTGCCTGATTTATGAATCACTCTTTGTTTAAATAAATATTGCTAAATTTAATTTGCCTAATGTTCTTCTTTTAACACTACTCTCTTCCATGGTACAGTCAAGACTTAAGTATGTTATATGATATGTGGGGCAGACCAGCTTGCCTCTTGGTCTTGCCTCAGGATAGGCACCTACTTGAAACAGCTTGTGCTGTACTGAGATTTCAGTCTTTTTTCCACTTTCACTTTTCCCGCTTACTGGCTAGGAAACTTCTCCTATGCTCTTTATCTTTGTAGGAGTATAACTTTTTAAATTCTTTCATCCTCCATTTTAGAAGGATTTGGGAAGGTAGAGAAGATAAAAATCATGTATTCAACTTGCCACAATGACCTGAAATCCTAGAGTTACAATTTTAAAGTAGATTATCTGAAGATTATCTAGCTCAGTTCCTTCATTTAATAGCTAAGGAAAGAATCAAAGTTACATGCTCTGCTCAAAGTTGAGAGCAGAATTAGGGATAAAATTTCACCAGTCTTGTTAGTCCAGTATTTCTAAAACACCCAACCTAATATCTTTCTAGGAAAAGCATTTTATCAACCTTCTGGATACAAGAAAAAGGAAATACACCATTGAACCATGCATTAATTACAAAATTAAAAAGAAAACTAACAACTCAGGGGAGCATAAGCTGAATGCCGTGGGTCAAAGATAATAATAAGCACTAAAGCACAGAGAAGGACAGATGCCTTAAGGCTGGGAAAATTTAAAGGCTGCATGAGGAAGCTGAGGCTTACATTAACCTGCAGCAGGCATTCAGGTAAAAGATGGACAAGGGCAGTGTGCTGGCACAGGATCTATGTATCCAGCAACAGGAATCACTTCACAGACCTTCACCAAAGCATCTCCTGTACAAGGTGGAAACTGCCCCTGCAACACCACCCATACCTGCCCAGTATTCTGAGCAGGACCCAGGCCACACACACCATGCCAGCACAGGGTGCCTTTCTATACTGTGTCCATAAGATTATGTTGTTGATTCTTACTTTCAATAGCTTGTGTTCTGGAAACAAAAGATAGCCCCTGCCGCCCCTTATTTTGGATTAGCTTCTGCATATCAGAGAAAATATTCCACTTTAACTTTCTAGAGAAAGAGAAAGGAAAAATAAAGAGAGAGGGAATTTCATCAGAATAGAGGGAGATCAGTAGAGTAGAGAAGGGTATGGAGTGGGGGCAGGAGTGAATGGGAAAACAAAAGAAGAATGGAATGAATCAGACCAAACTTTTGTTTGTGCATACAAGAATATAGTGGAGTGAATCCCAACTTCAAGTATATCCACAAGACACTAATTTAAAAAACAAACAAACACAAAAACTATAAATAAATTGCAGAAAGATCAGTCGAGGGACGGAAGCAGGGGAAGAAGTGGAGGGGAGGGAGGAATTGCTGGGGACTGAATTACAGCAAATGATATTCCAGACTTTTGTGATTATGTAAAAATGTATCCTAATGTTATATATAACTAAAAGGAATCAATTAAAAATAGGTAGTTTTTAATTTTTATATTTGCATTATATGATAACCATTTTCAAAGTACATAGTCCAAAATTTATAGAGCGAATCTCAATATTTTTAGGCAAGACACTGTGCTTAGGGACTCAACACATTAATTACAGGACAGAAATATGAGTGGATATATAATTTCAAAAATTCAACTGAATGGTACTGACAACATCCAAAATTTGAGCACTTTTCTCTATTTCACATGTCAAAAGATTCTAGAAGGCCTAAGAAACACATTTCAGTCATCAATAAGAGCTTTAAATAACGTGTTCTCTCTTAGGAAAACAACTAAATGTTTATTTATAAATGGTAAGATAGTGGAACAATGCAGCTGCAATTATTTTTGTTGTTGCTGATATTTCAAGGCAGCTTTTAAGCTAAAACCTCCACCGCTCTCTGACCTTGGCATGTACACTGCTTCATTTAATGGAAAACATCTAGTTTCTATTTAATTTTGTCAACCTAAGTACAAAGGTATAACTAGATGTTTCAAAATAAAACAAATGCTTTCAGAACCATAAATAAACAGAAAGTATTTCATCTGTTGTCCAAATGTTACCATAAATGTCCTCTTCATTTTAATTTCTTATTTAATTCCATTAAAATTTTAGAAACATTTAGAGATTAAAAATATGTGTGCTGTAGCTATTCAGGATTTTTTTGGAAGGCACTGCTATCTGGTATACAGTTAGACTATATTTTGATGAAACTATGAATTGAGGGGAGGTAAAGGGGCAAATTATTGAAATTCTTTTAAATTTAGTAAAAGAACTAGACCTGAGTATTATATAAGTGTAAATTCACTTATGAGCAGAAAATATTCTTGTCTTTGCTCTTGAAACAAGCTAATTCATGTCTATGCATCATGTCCAAGCCTGCTCTGACACTGAATTTTCCAGCACTCATTCTAATTGCAAGCATTTAAAGGAAACCAGCAAAACTTATTCTTGTGTTCCTTATTTCATAGTGATTCTTAGAGGAAAAAGGATGACACTAACTGTGAAAGACTGCTACATATTTTACTTTTAAAAACTTTCTTTCAAGAGGACCAATCAAGAAGAGAGGAAGCTGCTCCCAAAAAAGTCCAATATACTCTATCAACCTTGCAGTACCAAAGTGTGGGCTATGTCTGTTTGCTGAGCTATCCAAAGTATTTTTGAAAGGTCAAAAGGCATACTAAGAGCATGGGAACATCTTTGTAGCTGTTTCTGAGGCAAAATTAAAGACTAGTTAAGTCAAGAGTGTGTTTGACCCAGGAATCCTGTGACCATAGGGTCTAAGAAGCTAAAAAAATATTGTTAATGTTTAAGCTCAGACCTACACATTTCAGAACCTCTGGGGGCGATGAGGCATGCATAATTTTTTAAAGTTTCTCTTCTCTCAGGTCACTACTGTTCTCACTGATGTCTCCCTGTTCAGGTCTACATGGACCAGGACATAGGCATCTAGCAGAAAGTTTTGGGATTCAGCTTACCTCTGAGTCTTCCTAAATCTGAGTCGGATAACTGCAACCACACAGACATGTTGTTTGAATTCAAGTATCACCCTCAGAACTTAAAATACAGAATCTAGGGTTCATATTTCTTGATTCATATTTAGTTGGATTGGGAAAGGCCCTGGAATATGCATTTTTGATACAAGTGGGGTGATGCTCAGTTTTGGAAACCATGACCTAGAAGTTTTGACCACTCTACAACAGGCAGGGCACTCAGGGTCTTTCATCAGTGTGACCATTGTTTTAATTTGATGCATAATATGTCCTACTAATAAGGAGTCCCAATCCAACAGGATGTCCTCAGGGCAATGTGGGACCAAAGTCTGACTATTATTCCCAATATGCTCTTCCTCTCTGACCTTTCTTTCTCTGTCTTCACTGTATTGGGTCAACCATATCTAGACTGGTCTACAACAATGATTCCACTGGCATTAACCTAGGGTTCTTTATCTTATTCCTAAATGTGGTATCTGAGTAAGAACAAAAAGCTCAGAGCCTCCCATGAAAATATAAGGCTGTGTTTGATGTGGAAGGGAAAAAACAGGCAAAGCTGCATCATCTTCTAGCCCCCTGCTTTTCCCCACTCCCTACCCCCCTCCAACAATGCTACACTGAAATTCCTCTTTAGTCAGTGGCTAACACTGAAGCAGGGCAAGGTGACAAGAGAAAGCCTCGTGAGTACACAGTGCATACAATTTAGTTCCCCTGTCTCCTACTGAGATCAGAAAAGAGTATATCCATGGGTGAGTATAGCCTTACTGTCCATCCCTGGCCCTTGGCATCAGCAGAGGCTTCAAAAGAACTGGAAAAAACAAAGGTGTCAGGGAGTGCACCACTTTTTAGAATTATAGAAAAGTTGATATTGTTTTGCACAACTTTATTCATTTTCCATATGGTATTTTTGTTGCCAGAAGGCAGGAAATTATTCAGTATAACAATGATGATAAGACAAACTTGGAAATTTGTGCAAGCACTGAAAAGGTAAAAAATGCCCAATGGTACACAACTGTAATCCAAGCGACTCTGGAGACTAAGACAGGAGGCTTCAAGTTCAAGGCCAGCCTCAGCAACTTAGTGAGACCCTGTCTCGAAATAAAAAATAAAAAGAATTGGAGATGCAGTTCATTGGAAAAGAGTCCCTGGGTTCTTGAAATTCCCTCTGCTTGCTAGTACCAGGGCTTGACTATCTATTGACTATATTATTATAACACTCCGTGGAAAGGAATAACTGGTTATGCTATTTTTCACAAAATTCTTTTTTTTTAAGTTTTTAGTTGTAGATGGACACAATATCTTTATTTTATTTATTTATTTTTATGTGGTGCTAAGGATCAAACTCAGTGCCTCAAGATTGCTAGGCAAGAGCTCTACCAATGAATTACAACCCTAGCCAAATTCTTAGAATGTGATTTTGACACAGTAACAATGCCAAGTATATAAAGAGGGTCTCTAGCAAAATAGGCTAAGAAGAAAATGGCTAGCACCACTATGTTTACTTTGGCGGTAATCAACTAGTTACTGACCATCTGTGGTTTAAAACTCGATTTTGTGTCTGGTAACCTTGAAGTCATGGTGGTATATCCTTACTCCTGCCCTCCCCCTTCACCTTTCCTTGTCAGTGCCTGCCTTCAAAACACACATATGCACCTTATGTGAACCTGTTATTTTCCATGATCAATCTCTGTAAGGCTCAGCACCACAAAGTGCCTCACCATGTGAGCCCTGGTTCACAAGACAGACTTAATAAGAGCATGTGCCTGGATCAGACACTGGACAATCAATCACTAAACTAAACTACTAATCAATCACAAAACTAAACTACCTCACACTCACTGTGCATTGGCATCTACTGACTTCACACTAAATGGTAAACATCAAAAATATCACATAGGAGCTTTGAGATCTCTTCCAGCTAAGCTCTCTGATCTTGATTCTGTGGTTCCAGCCAAAGTGAAAGCTCTGATAACATCTTTGTCATGATAGTAACATAGAAGTTAGGCAACAGAACTGGTAGAGTCTTTATTACTCCATAATGATGGCTCTGATTTCTTGAGCACTTGGTGTTCTGCTGCTGTTTTGTTCACCAGTTACAACTCTCACACCCAGAACAAGGCCTGACAGATGGCAGACACTCAAACACATGTGTTGGATGAATGAACGAGTGAGCTGATAGGTGAGTAACTCACTGCTTCACACCAATCCCATTGTCTCTGGCACATAGTGAGATAAATGATGCACACAAGGTTAAGTGACAGGTTCCAGGTTTCTCAGCTCTTGAATGGGAAAGCCAGGACTTGAAAGCAAGTTTTGCAACACCAAGTTCAATAAAATGCGAAGTCTTGCCCAGTAAATCCACTCTGCATATCACCTCTCATAGTCCAGTACAGTGAACTCGTCTCCTTCTTCAATAGAAGTAAGTCCTCCATTCATTCTGAATTGCCAGAACACTTAATTACTACTTTCATTAGGGTTCTGATCAGTCTTCTGGGCTTTATTGAAAGAAAGGAGAACTGCTGTTTACAAAATACTTATCATGTTCCTAGCCCCATGTGGGAACTTTCAGGAATGCTATCTTATTCACACTTTGTTCATTTTCTTTTAATCCCCTATTTCATTGATGAAGAAAATGGGAACAAAATCTTCCCTCATTATTTCCCAAACTTGCCCAAAGATAAGCATAATCTGAGGGGTTGTGTAAAACAGAACTAGGCCCTACTCCAAATCTTTTCATGCAGAATGTTCAGGCAAGGATCCCAGATCTGTCTGACTCCAAACTAAGTGTTAACTCTTTCAATTGAGGACACGTCAAGTCATCTTTGTTCCTTTTGCTGTATACACTGGGTCACAATGGTGTCTCATCTTTTAATGTGCAACAGTTGGTAAGGTACATTCACAAGATTGCCAAAAATAATCATAGGGGAAAAGCAGGGAGATATCAACATCATCCTTGTATTGATGGAAATAGTAATGTGCAATCAAGTTTGGTGATTTCTGGCTAAAGGATTAGAAAACTGCAGGAGAAAAGATGGTAATAGAGACAGTGAATATAATTTTTTAAAATTATATAGTTATTCTTATCTTTAGATATACCCTGCTTCTGACAGGAAGAAAATCAACTGACATTTCCTGAAAATTCCAGCATGAAGAGGTTTGTCAAAAGGATCACACAGATTGTTTGGAACAGACCCCTCAAAAACCAGTATTTTTTAATGGCAATAATCAATAAAAGTTTCACCATGCTCTTCTTTTCCCCATTATGTAGAACTGGTGCTTTATAAGATAAATTCTCAAAATAGGGCATTAGAAAGCATTTATAGAATATATTATATATTCAAAGAGAAAAACATCATAATTTTATGACCAATTTCAGCTTTAATTGAGTTTCTTTAGGATATTTCCACCTAAATAAGTTTTCCTAGAAGTTTTGCCCCTTATTATCTAAACCACTCTCACTGGAATAGTCTTCAGAAGTAGTTTAGAGAGCTGAATGATATTAACCTACATGTAATCTTACTATCTTTAGCTCACTCAAGTAGATAATTTTTCACAGCACAAGAGATGAAGAAAAAATCCAATTTTCTTTTAAATTTTATTTCAATTTTCCTTTTTCAAATAACAAAGATTTGAGTCCATTGCACCAACCAAACCAAAGTTTTTGTAAAGATCATGGTGAGGTCCAGGCCATTTGAAAACAGAGTTGCTTTTCTTTCTTGGCACAAACATTTTGAGAGCGAAAACAAGCTCAGAATTTGGAGAAATTCTTAATATGAGGCAAGGTGTTATGTCCTAAAATCTGAGTACCCTAGACCCTTTGAGTGGAGGATAAGTAAAAATGTATGTTTAGGAGCTCAATAAAACAGGTTTTGGAGAAAGAGGAAAGACAATCCACTTCTGTGTGATAGAATCAATCATACCCTCTAGCCTTGAAAAAATGTGGCCCATGTAAAATACAACCCCATTCCCCTGCCATACCTAACTGACCACTTGACTTAAAGGAGCCCATCCAATATATCTCTGCTTGAGAATCTGAACTGGGAAAGAAGAAGCTAATTGAGTTAAAATTTCATTTAGAATCAGGGCCAAACTAACAAGGATGTGCCAAAACAAAGCCAAAAGCAACTCAAAGTAACAGTAGAGTAGGGAGGCCAGAACATCACTTTGCAAATCAATGAAGATTCATGTAGCAAAGAAGAAAAACAATTTGAAGTCAAGCAACATGCAGAGAGAGGATATGAGCAGTCTTGGTTCTTGGCTGTCCTTTTCCACCCCCTAAGTCCTAGCTCTATTTTTTCACCCTATTCTGGACAAAGTGACCTGTTCTTTTATTTATAGAAATGAGTTTTTTTTTTTTAATTTAAAATTAACAACTTTCACTGAAGCACCTTCGAAATGGAAGTAACACCTGAGCTAAGCGCCAGATGTTCAGGTAGCCATGGGAAAAAAAAAAAAAAGCATCCCTAATAGAGGATGTAGTCTGTAGGTCAACCTTGAGGCAGGAGAGAGCATGTTGAACTCTAAAAACTTGAAGTAGTTAAGTACAGCCAGAGCAAGAGAACATTGTAAGTGGGGAGGAGTGGGAATTAGATCAGAGAGGACAGCAGCCAACACACAAGGAGCTCATGATCCATGACTAGGTATTTAGTCTGTAGCCTATAGGTAACAGGATCAGATGTGTGTTGTATAGAATCATTTTGGTGGTGGACAGTGGAGGTCGGGGGCAAGTCCAAAAAGACCAGAGAAAAAATGAGTTTCTCGACAGTAGTTGTATGTGTCAACATTTTTTAAAATTCCGATTGAACCTTTGTGTATCAATATTTCTACCTTTTGGAGACTATTTTAAGGGAGAAAGAGAAGGAAAAGGAAAAGTACTTCAACTTGGTGCTAAGAAGCAAGTCAGCACAACACTTCATGAGACCCAAGTCTTACAGCTTGGTCAGCAGTATAGTTATACCATGTTCTTCCCCTTGGGCCTGATGTTTTAAAGAAACTCCTATAGCCTAAGGGCTTGTTGACTCATGAGCAAAGGCACCACCAAATGTGAGTTAGTACATCATAAAATATAGATCACAAAGGAAGCTCACACTTTGAAATACCACACAATTTCACACTTCATTTCCCCTGTTCTCATCCTCATTTATTAATTTCCCATCATAACATAAAGACATATCAAGTTTTAGTTACTTCAGGAAACATGGCACCTTTCATAAAGTCTGATAAAAGCATTAATAATTGAAGAATGACTTTGAAAGTAGGGCATCTAAGACTGGCACAATGTTTTCATGCTATTCAGTAATACAAAGGGGAAACATGCACGCTCCTGAATAAAGGGAAGCAATGGAAGTTCTGATCTTAATTAGTTTGATAACAGGACAAATCAAATCCCCAACCACTTACATGGATGGAAATGGAGCTGTCAGATTTGATGACAGTCTAGGCTTCAGACGATAAACGTCCTACCTTATCAGTAATTTCCCTTATGCACAAGTCTAGAAAGTGGACATTACATCTATAACAGCTGTTATTTTAGCAACTCACTGCACAGTGTCACTTCAACGGTATGCTTTTGATTTTTGAATATTTCTCTTTGCACACTCAAAATGTTTGTCTTCAGTCTTCATTTCAGTGTCATAAATGTCTACCAAATAAGAGCATGAAATATGCTAATATGATTTATTGGCAGAAAAGTTAAATAAGTAATATCCTTTCTTTCCTTATATGTAGATAACATACTTGAATTATAACCCAACAATGGTTTCCTTCTCTCTCACTCCATTGTCATGAAGTACAGCCTCCTAACCACATCTAAAATGCTCTTTGCTATAAGCCAGGCAAGTGCTCTACAACTAACCTACACCTCAGTCCATAAGGCATTTTAAAACTCTTTTTAATTATAAACAGCTACTCAATATTTGATCCCCAGACCATAAATGTAGTGTCACATGGGAGCTTATCAGAATTGCTGAGTCTCAGATCTCAACCAAGACTGAAGGTGGACTGGCATTTTATCAAGATCTCCAAGTTATCTTTTTAATGTCTGAGAAGTATTACTAGATATTTTGGTTAATATAAGTTGAGAAGAGTTTGACTATAATGAAGATCTGACCTCAATTTTCTTTGCTAGTCTAGAGAAATGGGCTCTGTGTCCTACATATAAAAAACACTGCCATTTACTTCAACTGTGGAACCTTCCAGAAGGTGGCACATGCTGTGGAAACAAAAACCCCAAGTTCCTCTGTTACTCATTTGCTCTGGAAACCTAGATAAGTTACCTAACTGCACTATTGAGCCTTTTGTCCTTTTCCCCTGAGTTTACAGAACTGTTTTGCTTGATTGTTTTGTTTTGTTTTATATCATTATAAACACACATACTTGGGAGAAATAATACAAAAATATCCCACACGCCCTTCACCCAGTTTTCCTCTATCTTGCATGATTATAGCACAATAGCACAACAAGGAAATTTGTTCTCCATCTTCAAAGTTTGTCATTTCAAGAATGTTACATAAATGGAATCATAAAGTGGATGATCTGAGACTGTTTTGTTTTTTCACTCAGCATAATTCCTTGAAATTCATCCAAAATTACTGCATGTAGCTCATTCCTTTGTACTGGCAGAGTCTTATTCCATGGTATAGATGTAACACAATCTGTTTAATCATTCATGGTTATTTTTGTTGTTGTTTGTTTTTTGTTTCACTTTTTGGTGCTGGGGACTGAACCCAGGGCCTCATGCATGTTAAGCATGTGCTCTACACAGTGCTATACCCGAGTCCTACCAGGCTTTTTCAGATATATGATTGACAAATATCTTTTCACAGTCCATAGCTTGTTTACATCTTCTTTCTAGGGTCTTTTGCAAGCAAAAGGTTTTAGTTTTGATGAGGTTTAGGTTCTTAATTTTTCCTTTCATGGATTATTGTTTTAGCGTCAAGTCTAAAAACTTGTCTTATTCTAGTTCCTGAAGACAAGAAGATTTTATTCTAAAATTTTCACACTTTTGCATTTGACATTTAGCTCTGGGGTCCATTTTGTGTTTTTGTATTCCCCCTTCCTTTTAATTTTTTGTTGTTGTTGTTTTTGTCTGTTTGCTTGAGTCATCAGTTTCACTGACCTTTAGACATCACATTCCACTTCTGACTTAAAACTGAGTACTTACTTCTAAGATACACTCTCAATTTAATATCAACTTTGGAAGGAGAAAAGAAAATGGTGTCCTTAAACTCAATACATACTGGATTTAAGAAACCACAGCTCTAGAAATACCAAAGTGTTTTATCTGTATTGGACAGATCACATTTGGTGGTACTCATACAAGCCCTCAGGCTGGTCGTCTCTCTAAAACATGAAACCTGAGGGTAGAACTCTGTACAACAATACCACCATCCACCAAGTTGCAAGACTTCCTTTTCATGTGAGCCTATGCTGGCTTGCTTCTTAGAACTACGTTTTCATGATTCTATGTCTTTATTTTTTTTTTCCTTCCTCTTCTTCTTCCCTTAGAAGAATCCCTAATGCTAGAATGAGAATGCTTCTAGATTCTGGCAAAACAGCCCAAATCCTAACATCGTTGTGCATATCAAATGTGGAAGTTAGGTCTCTCTTAAAGTCTAAAATAGCTTGTATATTAGTTATTTGTTTTTTCACATACTCCTAATTGTTTTGATTCAATAAATAATAGATTAATTCATTACACTGCTGTTGCTTAAGACTTAATGCAACACAGTAGTACTTAGAGTAAACTCTTAAAAACCAACTTACACAAGACCCCTTGCAATCACATATCCTTAAAAAAAAGTAAGTTAATAAATCTCTGCTTATTTTTATCTCTTTTATATATGTTTGCATATATGTGGATGTATACACACATAAATTTAGTTTGTATTTTTATGGAATCAAATTGTTAATATTTGCCCTTTGTGTTTCCTCCCATGTTTAAATCCTTCCCCTTTGAGATAACTGAATCATGGTTCTGATTCATTTCTGTCAATAACTTTTGGATCCATTGGAAATATGCTTTGTGTAAGGTATGTAACAGGAATCATTATTCATTTTTCACAGTCCCCCAACTTTTGAGTGCCAAATTAAATGCTTTCTAGATCATTCTGACACATGCTATGCACTATATAAATTAAGCCATGTTTTTTCAGATGTCTGTTTCATTGACTTATCTATTCAATTTCTTCTCAGGCTTTAATTTTATAATGAGCACATTTTGACATCTGACTACTGAAGTTCCACTTATCTTATTTGTCAATATTTTGTTGGTTAGTATTATTCCCAGCTTAATTTTTCAAAAGATTTTTAAAAGTTAAAAGATAAAGTCCTAGTGAAATTTTATGATCAACCTTCTAAATAATTTTTGGGGTGCTCTATATTTTGGCAATTCTTCTTTCATGTCTCTCAGTACAGTTAGGAAATGCAGATTCAGATAAATTGTTGAGAATGCTCCTTAAACTTGCCCAAAGCATTAAAATTCACATATTTCCTTTTTAACCTTTAAATATTTTTAAGTCTTTATGTACACTCAATGAAACCACCAAGATCAACAAAGAACAGAAAAACCACAAGCTGTTCATGTTCAGATAACTAGTTTGGGTTTGTTTTTTAAAATAATTAACAAATAATGATCCTTATGCTTCAAAGTAGAGAAACAACTGTGTGTGTGTGTGTGTGTGTGTGTGTGTATGTACATATTTGTAGACATTTGAGAATGAGCAGGTGGAGCTGGTAGAAAAAGTAAGCCTCAATTCTGGGTCCTAGAAAAACAAACAAACTGTGCTATTCTTACTCCAAGTGAAGAGGACAAATTGCATAGTAAATACAAATAAAAATATCCTGAAAAATATTAGTATTAATCGCGCCAAATACAATTTGTTAACATAAATTGCCGGAATTAGGTAATTTCACTCTAAATAACCAAATTTTAATGAAGCTTAGTATGTGCATTATTTCCAATTTTCATGTTAGTTTATTTACTATTTTTTATTAGTTGCTCGTGACAATATAATGATCTTGACATACATTTGAGTTTATTTACTATTTATAGTGACAAAAATATCCTTTAAAAAATCAACTCAATGACACACTATTCCTATACAGAAAGAGACAAGCTAATTTTTCTTCTAACTTTTAAGGTGTATCTTCTAACTTTTCAACAATTCAATGGGCTCATTTATTAAATTATTATAGCTATAAATGAAAATAGCTATCTATGATAGAGACATTTGCTTTACAGTACCCCCTTTCTTGCTCTACTTTCATCACAAGAACCCTAATTTTCAGCTGGTCACCCTGCTGCTCAATTAAAGTACATCATGCTTCAGCCTCACATCCACATAAATAAAGCCATGTGACAAAGCTTTGTCTGTATGTCCATATTTGCCATTTCTGTGCTGCTGGATAAAAGAGGCACAAGATGACTGGAGATTTAACAGCTAGATTGGACTATGGGGACAGGAGTTATAAGGATGGAAGTGTGGTAAGCTGGATAAACGCTGGGTCCCTGATGAATATACAAAAACAACATGCTAGCTTATATGCCAAATTTTTTCATTTGTGATAGAAATTAACTCTGACATTCTGAAGATGTTTTCACTTGTTTTGTTCCATGCAACTGAATGCTCTCTATGTCATATTATATTCCACTATCATTATTTTATGATTTTTATACACCATTGAGAGTGAAGACTGTGGAATCCAATGTATTATAACAATTTTGTATAGAAATTCATCTTGAAATTATCATTGATATGAAAATAAGCTAAACCCAAATCAACATATTTTCACTGAAGAATTTAAATTTTTTTTCCAAGAGGACTTGCAATACAGCTCAGAGATAGAATGCACACTTAGTATGTACAATGCTCTGGGTTTATTCCCAACACAAACAAAGAGTTAAAAGTGGAGGGTAGTTTTCAAGACAAAACAACCATTTTCTCTAAACTTCATTTTGCCAATGCTTTTTTCCCATCAGTACCAATAATTTTGAATACAATAAAGATAATCTTTATAAAATCATATGCAACATATGTAGATGATCTATCCAATCATCCTCCCTTTTAAGCAAAATCATTGAAAAATAGTTGGGCCAATATTTTTTCAAAGAAAAAATTATAATAATTATAATGTGTTTATTTTATATAAAACTACACAAATATATAAATATACTAATTTTAATTTAGATATATAGACTACTTGAATTTTTATTTTTCTTGTTTTATTGCTCTGGCTAGAACCTCTAGTACAATGGATAACAGAAGCAGTGTGAGTAAACTCATCTTATTTCTGATTGTAAAGCTATACATTTAATGAAACAAATTTCTGAGAGAGCAGGAATCTTGCTAGATATCTATCTGTAAGAAAGTCCTTTCTATTCCTAAAGACTTATCATTATGAAAGGACACTGAATTTTATCACATGCTTTTTGTGAAACCATTAAAAAATAAAGGTGTTTTTCTCCTTCAATCTGTTAAGGTCAAGAATTATTTTAATAGATTTTGATATTAAGCTACTCTTTAACTTATTGGATAAAACTTCTTTGTAATGACACATATTCTAAATACATGGCTAGACTTAGTTTTCATTATTTTATTTGAGATTTTTATACATAATTTTACAAGTAGATTTGTCTTTAATTTTGCCTTGTATTTCTTTTCTTTTTTTTTTAATGTGGTGCTGAGGATTAAACCCAGTGCCTCACACATGTGTGGTAATCTCTACTACTGAACTACAACCCCAGCCCCTCTTTCTCTGGTTTTGATATCAAGATTATGCAAGTCTTATAACAGAATCTGGAAAGCAAACATCTTTCTAGTCTCTGCATCAGCTGGTATAAAATTTGAATTGTTTGTATTTTGAATGTTTTAGAGAACATTCCTGTAAAAATATTTAGGCAATTTAGGTCTTTTGGTAAGTAAGTTTTAACAACAAATTAAATCCCTTTAATGACTATAGATCTTTTATATTTTCATTCCTTTATTTATTTATTTATTTATTTATTTATTTATTTATTAGTTAGTTCTGTTGAACTATTTTCCCAGGATTGTGTCTATGTTGACAGTTTTATTCATTTCTATGTAGTAAAAAGAGCAGTAAATTTAGAGGACCTTGGTCAAACTCCCAGTTCTATCATTTACCAGATATTTTATTCTAAGAAAGCCACAAACACACTGAAACTGTTTCCTAATCTTTAAGCTGGACATATATCTACTCTAAAGAATTCTTAGGAGTATAATTAAATGTCTGAAAGTATTATGGATTTATGGCATTATAATTTCACAATATGTTACTCTAAAATACAATTAAACAATGAAATTATTGTAACAGTGTTTTTTTTGTTATGGCTTTGGGGTAAGGGAGTTCTAACTGAATTGCAGACTCTCAGGGATATAAAAGCAGATAGTTTAAGAACCCATCATCCTCCAAACTGTATGAAGCCACCACATCACCAGGCAGCCCTCGGTGTCTTCAGAGAGAATTAGTTAAAAGCTCTTTATGTTGAGCCACAAAATCCTATTCCCAAGACCTAGCTCCTCTTTATTTATTAAAGAAAATCAAATTTCCTTCCTCTTTGATAACTTTAAAATGTTTAAGTAACCATAAAAATCCTCACTAAATGGACTACAGAAAAATATGGATTTGGAATCAAGGCAGATCTGTTTGAATAGTGGTTTTGTTTTGTGACATCTATGTGACTTTGAAGAAGTTAATTATCATTATTGTACTTTATCTGAAAATATTAAATTATCTGAGTAGTGAGATATTAATTCAATATCAGAGTTGAGAGGATTAGCTGAGACACCATGTGCATGAAGTACAGTGCTTCTATAGTGTATTTATTCCTCTTCCTTCTTCCTTTATTTCCTACCCCGGCCAACATTTTCAGGACTTTCCTTTATCCAGGTCCTTCTTAACTTGTAGATCTTGAAAATTAAATGTAAAAATCCTAGCTACAGTTTGCATATGCTGAATATCCATGAAAATAGTTCACTTTTACATCCTTTTTTTCCTGGTAGCTGATGGAATTATAAAGATGTTTCTAAGCTACACAGCTTACTGAGTTCTTCACTATTGCATTAAATTTTATTCACTTCACTTCAACCCATCACAGATACTTCAGTCCTCGATTCCCTTATCAAATGTATTTGCTGTCCCTTCTAGCTTTTAAGTATTTGATAGTATGATTAGTTTGACAGATAAAACTGAATTAATAGATTACTCTTTTCATTGATTAGCAAGTTTTGGTAAAAATTCTCAGTTATTAATCCAACTACCAGTTCTAATATTCAACCTAAGCTTCCACCACATTTTCTGCTCATGTATATTTTTTCATTAATTTAAGTAAGATCTTTATCCTCTTATTTAGAATTCTAATTACCTTTAAATGAAAATATTGACTTAAATAATAACATTTTTCAATAAGAACATGATATATGGAGTTGCTGTTTCCAAATATTGCCATAAACATTTTTTTTCATATTTTATGGTTATTACTTAAAGCTACTCTTGCTCATAAAAATTTTTCTATTTTAATCCTATTATATTTCTAAATCTAGGAAGAAATAATTATGATCTCTTTTCTTATATAGCACTACCCTGCATTTATTCTGAGATATTTACACCTCACTCACAACTATAAATTAATGGAGAACTGTACTACACTTAGAATCACACAGAAATCAAGAAAGGTATCAAATCTAAGACAGAAAATATCTTGATTTAGCAACTCCATTTTGGAAACAAAAGAGATAATCAAATGTTTGTGTATGTTTATGAGACAGAAGCAAGGGTGCATAGTCATTTAAAAATAATTAAAAGAAATTTATATTTAAGAGTCATTTTCTTTTCTAATCTTCAGTTTTACCATTTGGTTTAGAATGCAACACCTAAGAAAGCTAATACTGCCTCGGGTCTATTTGTTTAGCTACAGGTAAATATAGCTATGAGACTCTGAAAGAGAAAGTAACAAGAAGTAGTGAGAGATGGCCCATCAATTATTTTATAAATATTAAAGAAGAATGAAATTATGGCATTTGCCAGTAAATGGACGGAGCTGGAGAATATCATGCTAGGCTAATTATGTGGATACTAATTCACAGTAAGCATGGGCAGCTAGGGGAAGACTAGAGGCACTGTGGATTAGAGGGGAATGAAGGGAGGGGAGGGGTAAGGGGGTAAGGAAGGATAGTAGAATGAATCAGACATTATTACCCTATGTGCATATATAACTATATAAGTAGTGTAACTCTACATCATGTACAACCAGAAGAATGAGAAGTTATACTCCATTTATGTATGATGTGTCAAAATGCATTAACTGTCATGTATAACTAATTAGAACAACAGTGAGGGATGGGCCATCAATTATTTTATAAATATTTATTCATTTATTTAATAGTTTCCAGGTAACTATAATATATCATTCAACAAAATAAAGATTTGGGTCCTTTTATAGCTCACTTTTCTAGCAGGAAAATGAAAAATAAACACAAAAAATAAATATGTTAGTAATATAGTGTGTTAGAGAAAATTACCATCAGGGAAAAATGAAGCAGGATAATGGAGAGAGAGGTTGCAGGGTTAGGGGTAGGGTAAACTGTAGCACTTCATAGATGACCTTCCACCAAGACTCAGAGGTGATGAGGAAGTGGGCAAAGTGGATACCCACAAAGGTCTCCATGCCGATGAAAGAGCTGGGGCTAAGGAGTCTCAGGAGAAGAGTGTGCTTGAACAGCTGTGAGGAAGGCAGGTGAGATGGGTAATGAATGATGATTTGCAAAGCCTTGCAATTTACTGCCAGTAGTCTGGCTTGCATCAGAAGAGTCAACAGTCTAAGAGGGGGATGGCATGACTGACTACCTGTTTTAAAAGGATCACTTTAGCATCTTGATTGAGCAAGAACTTAGGGCAAAGGGAGTGGTGAGGTCATAGACAAGGATATTATATTATTATTTTACCTTCTTATGTTATCCAAGTGGTTTGTCCCTAGATGGTAGCAGTTCAGAAAACAAAATGTTTGGATTCTTGATACATTTTAAAGGTAGAGACAGCAGAGTTTCCTAATGGACTGTGTGTAGGAGGTGAGAGACCTAAACTAGGGATGATCTCAACAAGGAAAAGTAAAAAGGAAACAAGAAACCAATAGAGGAGGTTTTAAGACACCCAGGGAGGAATCTAGGATAGAATATTGATTAGCTCTTGTTCTTCACCCCAGCCAGGGATAATAAAACACATGACACTGTAACATGCTAAAGAATATACTCTAACAAGAGAACTGGGACTCCATTCAAAGATGCCTCTGAAGTCAGACAAGTGGTTTCAAAATAAACATACAGCATAGTGAATTCCCTTGATTTTCTTTTCAAAATGCAAAAAAAAAAGAAGACAAAAATTTCAGTAGCACATTGCAAACTTTGGAGATTGAGATCATCTAAAGCTACCAGTTGAAGATATTTTGTGTAGTAATTTTCTTTACTCTAACATTAAGCTTTATAGGTCAGAATCAAGAAGATCTATTCTGTCTTACCCCATAGTTAATGCCGTGTGTCTTGGAATGCCAAAGCATCTCTCTTTGAGAAGTGTCACATCTCTGGCTGATAGCAGCTTTGCCTTGACAGCAATGATTATAAAGCAGATCTGCTACAGAGCATGAGAGTGAGTAAAAAGGGCAAAGAAAAATGAAAATGAAGAATGGTGTGTGGGGGATATGTTAAATATGAGAGGAGAAGAAATTATTATACTATTTAATTTTAATAAATATATTCGTTTAAGGATGATGCATTTTTGTCTTACTTTAGAAAATATAGACTTGTGCCTGGTTAATTTGCTTTTCCTTTTCTCCTGTTCCAGTAAACTGATCATAGATTATTATATTTTGGCAATAGCTCTCCCAACAGAATATTTTTTAACTGCAGAAACCAGCACCCATATATATGCTTCTTCATCATCACCAGCAACATTTTAATGATGTTTATAATTCCTCTTAAAGTACTAAAGTATCTTCTCCGTAATTAATAATTTAAAATACAATAAATACAAAACCAAACAAATGAGCCCAGTGTAAGAAATCAGCATGAGAAGTAAGTTGGAACATAATGCAGTGTCTGTCCAAATGAAGCAAAGCAACATATGTTTTATGGGCAAAGCACCGGGGTGTACATTTAAAGATCTAGTGTCTAGCCAGAAATGGCAGTAGACATTTTTTTCTTCTGAAAACCTAATTATATTGCTATTAAATCATTTGTCTGATGTCTTATTGAGAATTGCATTTAAGTAGCAGCCTTCTACTCTGCCATTCCTACAACTGATTGTAGTTTTACTGGATTTGCTATATTAACATGAAAGATGAGTTTAATCTGTACTAATTCAAGAATCCCTCTCAACCCCATCCACCCACATCTCCATAACTTTTCACCTATAACCTCTGCATTTAAACACAGGACAAAGGATGCTTCCCATACTTTATTCACCAAATGCAACTGCACCACTTTTCCACCCATTAAATGCATTTCAGAAGTGCCAGGAATAAAAATACCTCTAGCCTAGAGAGGACTTCTATGGAGTTTAACTCTTAATAAATCTTTGGAATTTTGAGAAAAATAAACAATGATTCCACATGTTATGCTCAAACACAAACTTTGAAAACAAGTGGAACTGGTTAACAGAAAGCAAATGAAGTTTCACCAGGAAACAGCATCTGGGATACTAATAATATTCCATTGCTTGATTGTGGTGGTGGTTCTATAGACGCACATAGCTAGTCTCCAAAGTGAAGTATAGATAAGCATCTGCATGTCTGACATATCTCATGAATTAAAAAGTAATAACATTTTCTATAAGATCCTTAGAAACTAAAATGCCTAGGTGAATTTCTTCTGAGATTCAAGGAATTAAAGGTGATATTTCAAGGATTATTTCCAGATCTTTGATTCCATATTTATTACATATTAGTCAATCCATCACTGCCAACTCTCCATATTAAAGAGTATTTAAAGGGTGAACAACCAGAAACTCTTCCATCTTAATCAAGATTTTTAATCAAGAATTAAGAAGATTCATGATCTACGTATATCACTAATAAATTATATAAAGCAGAAACTGCAAGTCTGTCCTTTCCTCATTTTTCCTTCCTATATTTGTGTACTGATAATGAACAAAAATTTATGATGAAATAGCTATTCCCACTGAACTAACAGTAAATTAAAAACTAAACAATAAAAATCTCCTTCAGTATACAACTACAATGGTGACTGTCATTCAATGATAGCCTTAGAAGTTTAAATGTTTCTGAAACACATAAAGGAAACATAATGTCATTAAATAATCTTCATATCTTTCTCTTTCTCCACTATATTCAGCACAATTTGTCCTTTATTATTTACTAATTCATGTTTTTAGAAAGAATAATATAAAAATGTTCTTTAAATATAGCTAGCTTCACAAAAACATATTTAAGTATTTGTGTTGTTTGTATACACTATTAATTAATTAATTAATTAATTTTGGCATAATCCATACCCAAAGAACATAATGACCATTCTTTAAGGTTGCTATTCATAAAAAACGATGAAATCATATGTAGACTTATGAAGACTCTTATTCGAAATAGTGGGAAAATACACATGATGTTTGAGGTAATGACCACTAATCTTAAAAGTAGTGATACATGTTCAGTTTTTTTTTTTTTTAAATTTACAAGTAGAAATGGTAATAAACAGTGTTAAACTGTAAGAATTGGTCTTCAGGTATAGCTCAGTGGTAGAGCACTTGTTTAACATGCTCAAAAACCTCAGGTTAGATCCCCACCATCAAAAAATTAAAAGAAAACATCAAACCTGGAGGAATAAATTTAATATGATCAATTCTGTTTCATCTTAGAGGTAGGCAAAAATATAAAAGCATGGTGACTAAACCATCAATATATAATTTAAAAAATATTATTATAAAATGACATTTGAAATTTTTCTGTGAAGAAATTATAAATATCTACACTGATTTCTGTAAAGGTATGCTGCCATTAACTACAAAAAAATATTACTTAAAAACATGAGGGTTTTTTTCAGTGTTACACTATAATTTAAGGTGAACTACATAATTGATTACATTATAATGAATCACAAACATCATCAAATGACTCATCTAATTTCACTTTGCAGTCTAAAAGTGCTTATATAATTATGTTGTTTTTCTACATGTCTCCGATGTTTCTCCTGATTAAATCTAAGTGTGGTTTGGCATCATGTTCTCTTGGACTAAGAAAAATCATAAATAGTGAAAGAGAGGAAAGTAATCATTAATGTACTTTTTACATTTCATTTCATTGTCAAGAATGCATTGTTATTCAAATTAACTCTGTATATTACATTTTATGTTTTTAATTAATCATAGGTATCAGGAAAGAGAAAACTATATTTGTGGGTTAGAGCTACCAAAGGAGTAAGCACTATAAGACTAAACAATTTATTAGTCTGGCTTAAAAAATACAACACAGTTATTGAAACTAATTGACTTTTTGGCCTCTGAAACAACAAAGATGAATAGAAATTATGCTTACCTGGCATTTACTGTGGGAAAATAGGGTGCGGTGCTTTGGAAATGGGTGATAGATGGTTTAGAAGTTCAACAAATAAAAGGTGCTGTGTGGGACTAAGAGAAAGCAGTGGTGGTGGGCAGATCAGGAAAATTTCTAAAAAGCACAGTGGTTAGTGGTTCTTAACAGGAAGTAAGAAAGTGAAGATATACTAGGGAATGACAGTCTCAATATCTTTGCCATATACCTAAGGGAGGGAAAAGAGGCATAGTATCTCATTGACTTTATAAACCCTGGGTAAATGGAAAGCTCTGAAAGCATCCAGGCTTTAATGACTTTGTAGGCTACATTCAAGGATAAAACGGTGAGAGAGGGAAGAAACAATTTGTTCTTTCTTAGCATTCAACTTTCAGCTCACCTGGGAGGTGAGCTGCCTTCTTTCACCCTCCCTCCCTCCCTCTCTCTCTCTCTCTCTCACACACACACACACACACACACCTCCCTCTCTCTCCCTCCCCCCCTCTGTGTGTGTGTGTGTGTGTGTGTTTCTTTCTGGTGCAAGTACAGTGAACATTGTCATTTGTTTAAATTGTTCATTGTATATTTTCCTCATGGATGCCAAGTTTCAAGAAAGTAGGGAGCTTTCAGTTTATAGAATAACACTTGGCATATAGTAGGTACTTGATAATATTGTTATAAATTGAATGAAGACAAGAGAAAAGGAGAGAGGGAATAAGGAGAATGTAAAGATTTTTGCACACTGAAAAAGGACATTAATAGAGATCAATAAACCACTGTCTCAAATGTCACCCAAGGCCCCATTCCTTCAGCTATCCCCGAGCCATTTCCAACCCACAGTATTCTAAGGGATATTTTGGAAAGACTATCCTACCATGCTGTCCATATATCACAGAAGTGTGTCAGATTGATAGTCAGAACATCAATTGCATTTTACCAATATTACTATTTCAACTGAAAAGTGAAAAAAAAGAAAAACTTTTAACAGAGTATTATAATTGAAACCTTTAAATAAGTAAGCTTTTCAATATAAAATATCCATATTTTCAATAATCATACTTGTAAGAAAGAAATGGATTACTGTTATGTGAACCACACATTTGAATTTCTATCTTGAGCACTTAAATTTTTTCACAAACATCACTATATTAATTTGCCTTTTTTTTGCATTTTACTGCTGTTACTTTCAAATATTCAATCTCCTAGACAAATGGCAACTTGAGAACACAATTCAAAGGATATATTATTTCCCTTGACTAGAAGTGTATTTGCCCATTCAGCTTTTTTAATTCAAATTTTGAAGTAGCTGCTATATGATATATTTCTGAATACAAAATACATGCCCTGCTTTCCCAACTTCTATAACATAGAGCAATTTCTATCATCTTTCATCCTTTCTCTGAAATACTCAAAATATATTTTAAATTTAAATTAAATCATATAAAACAGCTACTTATGCTATTTTCTTTGGCATAGTTTGAATATTTTAATCGTATTCAATGCATCCTTTAGGTTAAAAGTATAATGACATGAGCCTCATTATTTAAATTTAATATGTGAAATCATCTTTGCCTAAAATATTTTGACATATACAAGGCAATACCATACCTAGTTTTCCTGCTCAACAAAACTTAAATACCTTTTGGTATTATAATTCCCTCCACATTTAAGGAGGGTGGGTATTTCCAGTGTTAGTACAGTTATTTTCTATTTCATCTTTAGATATTTGACTCCTACAAAAAGAAAAGTTGAACTTGAAAGGAGAAAATTACAAATGTTTCAGCTTATAAACAATGTCCTCTGAACAATTCACACCAATTCAATTCCAATAACAACCAAGTTTTTTCAGCGTACCAGTTTTTTCAGTGTACATCAAAGATGCACACTCTTTAATGAGTCAGGAGCTAAGTAAATTCCTTAAAGTGCACCTGAATCTCATCTCTCACACTGTTGGTTATTGCTTGGTTTGTACATATTCTCTGAGGCCAATATGCAAAATCCTGAAAAGATAAGCAATCAGCTATGTGACCCTAGGTATTCTTATAATTCTCAAAGCTATTATTCATCCAACATGTGCTACTGTGAGGGCTAAGTGTGGAGATACACACACACACACACACACACACAGTGTATAAAAATAGTATGAAAACTACAAACTGCCATATACATGCATTTTATTAAGGTTATTTATCATATTAATATTATTATCATATTATTATCTTATAATATTGTCATAGCATACTATCACTATCATATTAATATCATAGTATGAATATTAGTGACAGAGATATCTAAAAAATGTAAAACATGTAATTCTTTTTCTCTTCCCATTCCATGTAAGATTTGAACTACATGGGAAAAAATTTAGAGATTGAAAAGTGAACAGAAATGGCCTTTTTGCATTTGGTCTCTGTGTACGTTATGTGCAGCATTAAATGCTCAGTAAGGAGATAGATACCATCTTTGCATGCCCAGGGTTATTGTAATTGCCTACTAACTCATCTCCCTGCTTTTGCCCTTGTTACCTTCTAATCTGCTCTCAACACCCAGCAATCATTGTAAGCCTTTTAAAAGGCAAAGCAGTTAAAATCATTCCTCTACTTACCACTCTTCAGTGGTTTCTCCAGTACAGACTAAGATCCTGAAGCCTTACACTGACAGGCAAGGTAGAGCCTTCTCCCTTGCCCTATCCCCACACCTCTTGCTTATTTTCCTCCAGGCACAATGACCTCCTTACTCTTCTTCACGCAGGCAGCCTCCTACTTCAGGGTCTTTGTACTTGCTGTTAACTCTGCCAAGAATATTCTCCATGTATCAAAATGGTTTCCTCTCTGGCTTCACTTTGGGTCTTCACTCATCTGTCACCTTCTCAATGAATCTTCCCTGGTCCCTTATTTAAAAATTCAACCCTTCCTAAGCTCCCAGCATTCCCCATTTCTTTCTATTACTCAAAAATACTCAATTCCATTACCACATGACATATTTTATGTATTACTTAGTTCATGACTGTAAACTCTATGAGAGCAAAGATTTCTGTTTTATTGATTTCTGGCCCCTATTACCTAGCACACTGCCTGGCACATAAAACAGCATCAACAAATACTCATTAAATTATAGATACACAACTTTGACACCATATATATGGAAAAAATATAAAATTTCTCTTTTAAAAAATAAACACAAAACAAAATAAAGTAGATCATGCCTTGTGCTATATCGAAAAGTTGTCATTAAACTCAACAAATTTCCAACATATTCACAAAACTTCATTTGGTCAAATATCAAAGCAGGTTTAAAAAACATGTTTCAAATTATTAAATAAATTACATATGTCTTTGATTCTCCTCTATATAAATCAAGATTACAAAACAAGTAGGAGATATCAATGCCTCTGCATTTTTCTTCCACAAACACATAAAAATAAATTTTGTATCTTGGCCATTATACCATATTAGCACATTAAATAATCAAAATAGCTCAATGTAGAATCTGTTCTCAGAAAATATAGGTTCCTGGAGAGATAGGTAATTCAGCATCCTTCATTTTAGTATTTCTGGAATCCACTCACCAGAATGTGATAAAATCAAGTTTCTAGTTGTCTTTCAAATATTTGCACCAGTGAATCAAATATTTTTAAGAAATGTCAATTTCTTCCAGGAAATTAAAAACATGCAAAAATGATCTGCTAAAATTATAATTTTTTTTCAGAAACTGCTGCAGAATTATGAATCCTAGAATTCAACATATCTTTATGACATTTTATTTCAATGGTCATATTGGAACAGAAAAGTAGAATTGCGATTCATATGAAATTTGACCCCCTTCCATAAAATTGTGTAGCCCTGATCACCTTTGTGTAACAAGCTTTGTACTTTGTTTTATATACAGACATATTTCATCTAAGAGGGCATCATTTTCAATTAATAAATACTTGATTTAATAAGGATAAATCTCTATTTATAGCTTCATCAAAGCAAAACAAGTAAAAATATTTATAAATAACACAAGGGAAAGATATAGGCACTGGCACAATATTATCAACCACAGCCTCTAAACTTCCCTCAACAATAGGAGTTAAAGAGGAAAGGAAAAAAAAAAATCCCTTTCGAGCACCAAATGTCAAGCCAATTGCTCAACTTTTTAAATAAAATTTTCTTTTAATCTTTCTAATATTATGCCTGAAATACCACTATCTCCATTTTATAGGTAAGGAAATATTGGTCCAAGTGAAGTCACAGAGTCTTCACTTTAACTTGTTTATAGTGATAGAATGACTGAAAGAAAAGACATAAAACCAGGACTGCATGATGCAAAGCTGTTCCCCTGGTTGCTTTGCAGTTCTGCCTTCCTGTTTTGTCTGGTGTTGGTTATGTGCAAAAGTTGTGAGGTTTATAACATGTGCATGTAAATGAGTCCCCTGGGACTTATTCCTCCAACTGGTTCTTGCAGGGAATACACATACATACATGTATATGCAATTACATAGCAAATGGTGGTATACAAGAATCAAAGAGATTAGGGATATAGTTTGGGAGGAAGTTGATATGCAAGCCCCCTGGAAACTACACAAACCAGCTTAGCTTTGTCCAAAATGTGGGTTTGGTCGGTGTTGAGTTGGTGTTAAGAAGATAATAACTCCAATAATATTTTATATACTCCTTGTTAAGAGAAGAACTATTATATACTCCCAAATAATTGACATTGCTAACAAAGTATGACTCAAATACCAAGGCACTCAAAAGTTTGAAAAGTTATAATCGTGGCTAAATATGGACATTTCTGAAATTTTAAGATTATAAAGGACCACTGCACAATAAAAGTGAAAGAAATGGCCACCTCTAAAGCCTCAGTTTCAATGGAAGGTACAACATTTTAGTACTACCTGTTAATAAGGCAGTAAGGTGAAGAATGCAGATCATGACATAGGAAAGATGAATAAATGATGCTCTGAGTGTATGAGCATAACAGGGTGTACAGAGTTGGAGAGAAGATTAGTTCCTATAAAAGTGCAAATACTATCATAGAATGCCATGAAATTCAGTTAGCAACTTAACATACTTTAAAAATTGTGGGCTGGGGATGTGGCTCAAGCGGTAGCGCTCTTGCCTGCCATGCGCGGGGCGCTGGGTTCGATCCTCAGCACCACAAACAAATAAAATAAAAATGTTGTGTCCACCGAAAACTAAAAAAAAAAAAAAAAATATTAAAAAATTCTCTCTCTCTCTCTCTCAAAAAAAAAATTGTACCATATTAGCATAGTAGTAATTTTTTTTCTAGTCAAGTGAATACTGTATAGGGAAAGAGTTATCATCATTGTTGGATATTTTACTGTGTGCCAACAATATAACCAGGGAAATACACAAACTACACCCACTGGGCTTAAAAACTGTATGAAACATTGTTACACTATTCTTAACATCAAGATACTAGCAATTACTCTTAGCTATTGATAAACATATTTCTATTCCATATCCATATATATGCATATTTTGGCAATTATTTATAAATATTCAAACTAATTTCCCAAGATTTCATTCATGTTGAAATTCACCCTTAAACAAACTTATGACATTATATATTTATGCACATATATACATAAAGCTCAATAATGAAGGGTCATACCTATAAGACATGCATATTAAGATGAATTTCTCTTTCACACATCTTTTCTGTTTTCAGAAATGAATAATAAGCATGGTATTTTTAAAAAGATAATTTTCACTTTCTTTGCATATAATAAAAATGTCAGTGTCTTAATTTTTCATGCCTACATAATGAATTACAAAGTTATACAAATGCATTCAATGTGAAGGTTTCCATGAGGATTATGATAAAATGACTAGAAGAAATAAAAATGAGATTAGAAATTTTAAAAACTAGTTTCTTCTTGTTTTGGTCTGCTTTGCATCACTGTAACCAAAATACCTAACAAGAATAACTTAAAGGAAGAAAAGTTTATCTAGGGGTTATGGCTTTAGAGGTCTCTATCCATAGATGGCCAACTCCATTGCTCTGGACCCAAGTTGAGGCAGAATATCATCAGGGCAGGGTGTGGTGGAAGGGAGTTGCTCCATTCATGCATGGCAGCATGAAGCAGGGAGAGAAAATTCAGAAGAGGCTATGGGGTAAATGTACCCTTCAAGGGCATGCCTCCAGTGACCAAACTTTTCCAGTCACACGCCACCTGCCTATGGTTACCACCCATTCAATACATTCAAACTAGGATGAACTGATGAGGTTACAACTCTCATAATATAACCATTTCACCTCTGAATATCTCTGCATTAAGAGAAGCTTCATATTCAAACTAGAACATTCTGACTCTAGCACCCCAAAACCCTCATAAAGCAAAATGCTTTTAGTTCATCTCTAAGAGTCTCATAGTGTTAACAGTTACAGCAATGTCCAAAAGCCCAAGTCTAAAGTCTCTTCTGACACTCAATACAAACTCTTGGCTGTGAACCCCTATAAAAATCAAAAGCAAGTTGAATATCTTCAATATACAATTTCACAGAGTAAACATTTCCACTACCAAAAGGAGGAACAAAGGCATTGAAAGAAGGGATAGGCCAAAGCAAGGCTGAAATCCCATGGATGAATGGGTCCCATAATCCCACCCAGCATGTAGAAATCATGGCTTCAATATGTTATTTCCAAAGGGATGCAGCTATTCTGCCCCTTTGGCCTTGCTGGTTGCAGTGCACATGCCCTCTTTTTTAGCCTGGCTCTTTCCAAAGCCAGCAGTCTTTCTCAGCAGACAGTACACACTACTGGGATTTCTTAATTCCTAGGGTTTCCATTCCATTCCAGCTTCACCTTTATAGTTTCATGCATCACTCTCTTAGTAGCGGCCCACAAGGAATCTAATCCTGCTACACTTTGCCTGGCCTCCTAGGTTTTCCTCTGAAATGTCAGTGGAAGTGTCCATGAGCTTTTAACTTTAGAATTCTGCATTCCTGCAGAACTAGCACCACTTAAGATGACATTAAATTCTGCTGCCAGCTTCTGCAATATTTAGTTCCCCCAGAATCATGGCTGCAGGAGTTTTTGAGTGCCTGCACAATTCAGCATGGTGAAACAACTTTCTAGGTCCTCTGGGCAAATAGGCATCCCCATGACATCTTCTCAAAGGGATATTTTTTTTCCCCTACTATATCCTTGATATGTGTGTGGTCTTGCAAATTCATGAGGTGCCCTCAAGGATCTTTTCTATTGTCTCTGTGCAAAATCCGTAGCATCTCTTTAAGGGTTAAAATTTTTTCAACAAGCAAAACTTCCTTGGTCCCAGTTTTACATATACTTTTAAAATCATTTGGTTCTGCTTTCTGCTCCTATTTCTCACAGTAAACCTGGCTAAAAGTTGCCATCAATATCCATGCCACCGACTGAATGCTGTACTGTCTTGAAAATTTCCTCCACCAGATTAATTAGTCCATCACCTTTAAATTCAGCCTCACATAAAGTCTCAGGACATGTGCAAAGTATAGACACATTCTTGCCAGAATATAACACAAGTGGCCTCCAGTCCAGTACCTAATAGAGCCCTCATTTCCTCTAAAACCTTATGAGCAGAGTTTGAATTCTTATTGTCATTGTGGTCTTCTGAACTCCAACTGGAATTACCCATGTAAGCTCCATTTACAACCATTTGAAGCTTTTCTACTCTGAATTTCCCAAATTTTCAAAATTCCTTCTGCCAACCAACTTGAAAGGCTTATGAAACACACGGTCAGTTTAGTCACAATAACAATCCTACTCATGCTACAAATTTCTGTTTTAGTCAGCTTTGCATAATAGTTACCAAAACCAAAACATCCAAAAAGAACAACTTTAGAGGATGACAAGTTTATTTGGGATTCATGATTTCAGACGTCTCAGCCCACAGACAGCCAACTCCAATCCTCTGGGCCCAAAGTAAGGTAGCACATCATCAGGGAAGGGTGTGATGAAGGGAAGCTGCTGCACTCATGGTAATAAGGAAGCAGAAAGGGAGGTGTGGGGAGGGAAGTTAAAGCCTTCCATGGCACATCCCTGGTGACTTACTACTTCTAGCCATGCCCCACCTGTCTACAGTTACCATCCAGTCAGTACATTCAAACTAGAATGGACTGATTAGGTTAAAACTCTCATTCCACCCTTGAATATTCTTGCAATGACTAGAGCTTTGAGGAGATGATACCTCATATCCAAAACTCTTAACACTACTCTAGAATCTGCCACAAACTAGCTATATGACTTTGATCTCATTCAACAATGTTATGTCTACTGCCTCTAAGCAGCTGATATCCTTATTAATTATGATGATGTGAAAGTTGAGATTTATTATTCTTCCCTGGATTAGTAACTTAACCAATATGAACTTCACATTCTAAATTGTAGATAGAGTTGGCTTCTGAGTTACCTCCTTGATCTCAAATACTCTAAGATTAAAAAAAAAAAAACAAAACAGAGGTTGAATGTCTAATAAAAGAACTGTCTCTATAACATTTATGACACTCTGTTAGGCCCTCCATTTTTTTTTCAAAGCAAAAATTCTTACTTTTTCATGTACAGCATTCTTAAATGATAGAAGACAAGCACTGTTCAGCAATAGGCAATATACCAGAGGAAACAGGCATGGGCGAAATTCTTAGCAACTTGGGCATTTGATCATTTGACAGTATCAGATCACAGATTATGGTGTTAATTGGCTAAGATGATTTAAATACTCCTTTTGAAATCTTATTTTTAATATTATCAAATCTCCCATAAACAACTCCACCACTATAGTTTAATATTTCTAGGATATCTTTATAACAAAGGAAATTCAAGGATTGAAGATCTAGGAGAAAAGAATCTTGGAAAATAGTGAACAAATAGTTCTATATCTACAAAATCCCTGACAAGCTCAATGAACAATGATGAAGGTGTCCAACAATATATTTTGGTGGTGAGGTGCCATTTCCTGTGTAAACTATTGCGGTTCAGTACAGTGGCAAAATGAGCAACAACCCAGCAGACAAAAGTGCTATAAAAAGATTTAACCAAGGCAATAAGAACCATACCATTTCAATTTTCTCATAGGGAAAGATAAAGAAAAAAAAAAGATTATTTTTTGGGGGGGATGGGGAGAGGGGGTTACCAAGGAATGAACTCAGGAGAACTCTAACCACTGAGCAACATCCCCAGTCCTGTTTGGATTATTTTATATAGAGACAGGGTCTCTCTGAGTTGCTTAGCTAACTTTGAACTTGTGATCCTCCTGCCTTAGCTTCCTTAGCTCCTGGGAATGCAGGCATGCACCACCACACCTGACAAGATTCTGACTTTTAAGTGAGAAGACAGGGATGCAGATATCAATAATAACAGTCCTAGGTAATATTCAAAATGTTTAACAACTGTACAATATTGTTAAAGATCTTTCAGAATGAATGAAATTCATAAAATCTGTACATCGGTGCATGGCAGCTGGACATATGCTTCATGAGTTCAATATCTGGTATTAAAAAAAAGAAATATTTACCTAGAGAAGGTAGATTGAGAGATATCTATATATGTTTTCAGATTAACCCAATATCAATATTGACCCATTTACCTAGTAGACCATAAAGGCTCAAAAACAGGGACTGGTATTCTTTCTAGATACTGAAATTTCTAAAGGTAATACACAAAATCACTAAAAATGTGATAAAAGTCATACTGAAAATTATTTCTCACAATTTCCTAAAAACATAAAGCTCCTATTTGCTCATATTTGGTTCTTTTATTTAAAGATTACATATTAAAGATCCCAAACAGATATTAATTTTTATGAATATATTCTCAAAATTTAGTAATTTGAATTGCTAATTACAACCATTGAAAGCTTGAGTATCCAGAAAGAGTTTGCAAAAATGACTCTCAGCTAAATTTTAGAGAACCCACCTCTATCGCAGGGTTGCATCATTGTGTTAGAAATTGCTCATTTTATTGAGTGCTTAGTGTGGTCTAAGCTCTTTGGATTGTTATATATCTTGGAATCTTTCAAATAACTCTATGAGGTAGGGACTTTTTGAAAATGCAGTTGATTAAATTATATATATTGTGTAGGCCTAGCTGGAGAGGTGTATCATACTAATTTAGAGATTACATGGCTTAGTCTGTTTTGTAGAATAAATAGTGAAAAGCAAACAACCATTACCAAGGCCACAGCAACAGTCAGCATATATTCAGCTCTAAACCCAAACCTCCTACATTTGCATTTCCCATTCCATCTATCATGAATTTGGATACTAAACTTTATAGAGTATCTTGTATATGCCAGACATAGCTAGGTACAGGGGGATCCCATATAATCTCACTACTGCCCTAGATGTATACCACCAACCCCACTTTATAGATCAGAAAACTGAAAGAGGATAAGTAACTCATACTAGTCTGAGAGAGCAGGGAGTAGATAAGGGCTCTGATGTTGAAGCCAGTGTTCCCTGGAGTGCACCTTGTGGTCTCTACAGTACAATGTTCAGTTCTGACCAGAAACCAGCAACATAAGGTGAAACTATGGTCAGTACAGTATATCTAAGAAGAATGGAAAATAAATAGGACATTTAGAAAGAACTGAGAAGAATTTCAAATGAAAAAATTAGATATCATGTAAAATTTTACACTGCAACAATATTTGCTTTTTGTGTAAATACTTGGTACAGTCATAGAGTGGTTTTATATTAAAATCATAGTAATCTTCAAAAGATAATAAAATTTTTATTTTACATTTTGCTGGAATCCTAGTTATTAAAAATTTTTTTTCTGAAAATGGACTTGGCATATTTAAAATTTATAGACATTTGCTTAAAATAGTGATATTTATAATGTTTAGTAATTATTCATATTATGAAGATATAATTAGAAATAAAGGGAAATATTAGAATATAATCAGGAATGTGTGATGAACAAGTCTGCTAAGATTTTATCTTGCTTTATATTTACAGATATGCTGTAATGTCACAGCATATCTGTAGTGTCCCTCTGGGAAAGTAAGAGATGTCTTTCTGAAAGATGGTAGAAAAGAGAAAAAACAAGTAGTTCCTGCCTTTATTCCTTGTATGTTGAATTCTTCCCAAACTAAATGGCTCAGAAGTTTTTGATTATCAGTCAATATGCTTAAACTGAAAATAATTAAATGTTGGAAATGTAAAATAGTATAGAAAGTTCATGAGGCCCTACTTAAACAACTATTTAATAAGAATTTGATCATGTGGCTGTATCTGACATATATCAAAATTAGTAGCTTTTCTCTGTATAATCAGAAGTACAAACATTCTTATAAATCTTTTATTTTATTTTATTTTTGGTACCAGGAATTGAACTCAGGGGCACTAGACCACTGAGCTACATGTTCAGCCCTATTTTGTATTTTATTTAGAGACAGGGTTTCACTGAGTTGCTTAGTGCCTCGCCATTACTGAGGTTGGCTTTGAACTCATGATCCTCCTATCTCAGCCTCCTGTGTCACTGGGATTACAGGCATGCACCACCGCACTCGGCCATCCTTATAAATCTTAACTGACGATAATAATGAAGTTATAAAATACTAAGAAAAATATTTAACAGGAAACAACAAAGCCAAAAAAAAAATCAGTCTTTTTTTTTAATGGTTCCAAGAATTGAATCAGGGCCCTTGTGAATACTGTGCATGTGTTCCACAGAGCCATATCCCCAACCCATAAAATTAATCTTCATAATTAACATAAAACAAGTCTTAAACTTAACATTTTTTAAAAAGCACTAAAAAGTAAGGATATTAAAAAGAAAACTTTTCATTCATGGCTGAATGGCTTTTAAAAGATTCTTCATATCACAGTATTCTAAACTCAAGTTACTTATAACATTGCTTCAGTGATACTGTCATTGGAGAATAACGATGTAGAACAGCTAATTTTAACTTTCTCAAGACTGAATCCTTCCTGTGAAAATCTTTGAACTTCCTAACCTAGCAGACAGAGAGAGGTATGAGGTCTGCATGTTCTATTCCAAGAGTGGCAGTTACAATGTAAGACCTGTCAAGGTGCATAATATTACTAGCTACAACATTTAGAAATAAATTTGTATCTTTCAGAATTGTAGTCCCAACAGAACTGTTAATCCCATTACCGAAAGAAAGGTTTAAGGCTACCTCTAAATGGACTGTGCGATCCCAAGTGCATCTCAAATATGTTCTGTAGAGAGGGCATAGCTCATAGTGTCCTCAAATATGTTTTCCTTTCAAAATTTTAAAAATTCTATTCAATGTTATGCAAGAGGATCATAGAAGCTCTTCCTGCTTTATATAAAATATGCCATCAAAATAATCTATAATTAATTGTTATCAACTATAATAAACTGTAAATGAAAGGGCCATGACTATCTATTCCTCTTCAAGTCCATTATATCAGAAAGATTAAAAACATTACATACAAAGGGAACATTATCTGTATAAGGAGAACATATCTCATTCTGCACAAATATCTGGCTTAAAGATTATCCTTATTTATAAGAAAGTATGTGAAATAACAAGCTTTCATACAGAAATAAATACTGGAATCAGCTTTAAATGACTTTTTTTTTAGAGAGACAGGGGAGATAGATAGAGAGAGAGAGAGAGAGGGGGGGGGGGAATTTTTTAACATTTATTTTTCAATTTTTGGTCGGCACATCTTTATTTTAATGTGGTGCTGAGGATCGAACCCAGTGCCCCACGCATGCCAGGTGAGCGCATTACCGCTTGAGCCACATCCCTAGCGCTTTAAATGACTTTTTAAAACATAAGATTTTATTATGTCATTTAAAATCTCCCAATGACACTAAGCACATTTGTAGAGATTTATTAAAAATAATAATATAACTAACATTTATTGTCTTCTTACCCTTCAGCAGTTTACAAAAACTGTACTCTTATTATCCTCATTTGATAGTTGTGAACAACAAGTCTTTACTGAGTTAAGTGATTTTTCTGAGACTACAAGGCCAGAAAGCTGGCAGATTCCTAAATAAAACCCAGGTTTTACACAGCCCAAGTTAATTTTATAACAATCTCATTTAATAGTCATAAAATTCTTGACTGTAGAAAATAGTATATTTTTTCACATATATTTTCATACATATTTGGTTTTTCTCTTTTCTACCATCTTTCAGAAAGACATCTCTCACAGCATACCTGTAGTGCCCCTGAGAGGGACACTACAGATATGCTGTGACATTACAGTTGTAGGAAAATAAAGCAAGATAAAATCTTAGCAGACTTGTTCATCACACATTCCTGATTATATTCTAATATTTCCCTTTATTTCTACTTATATCTTCATAATATGAATAATTACTAAACATTATAACTAAACATTATGAATATTCATATATACTTATTTCATATATATTTTCATATATACTTTTATTACTTGTGTCAAAATTGAGGCTCAAAGAGGTTCCAAGACTTGGACAAATTTACATCATACATATTCCAGGAGTTTGAACTCTGGGCCACAGTTTCATGACTGCACATTAAATGCTCTTTCCCACATAGTATGATGATATTAAAATCTAGTATTTGATAATTGATCTTATACAGACAGTGAACAAGCAAGTATCTATTAAGATTATCTTAGATTCTCTTCTGATTTTATTCTCCTGAACTATTAAGAATATATGTGGGTTGGATAATATTTAATTTGTCACTCAGAGTCAGTTTTTAATTTTAAATCTAAAACTAGCATAAAGAAAAGGTAACAATATTGGAGACTCTAAAACCATCCATATCTAGGGAGATCCATTTTCAAAGGTTTCTTCTTAGAAGATCTGAATCAAAATGTTCAATTTTTTAAATGAAACTATCAGACATCTAATTCACACAGGTGAAAAAGACTCAAATGAGATTATCTCTTTTTCTGTTAAGTTACACATGGGGCTGAAACACTACAGTTCAGAAGTCTACAGGGGTACCCTAAAGCATCAATGCTGGGTTAGTTAGGGTACCTCCCTTTCAGTTATTAAAGGTTTGGGATCTTAGGAACCTGCACAGTATCTGTTTCAGAGGTAGTTAATTTCCTATTTCCTGACCATTTCATCAGCTTGCAAGGTTACTGGAAGCATTATTTGGCACCTATATATAAGTTTAGATCTAGTAATAATATGTGAAGTATACAGATTATAACATTAAAAATGTGTATATAGAATGAGTCTAACATGGTCCATTTTCTGTTGCTATAAGATAACACCTAAGCCTGAGCCGTATATAGGGAAAGAGTTTTATTTGGTTTATGATTTTTGGAGGCTGGAAGTAAAGATTGGGCAGCCACACTGATTTGCCCTCTTAGATCCTCTGCCTGTATCATAACATGGGAGGTGGCATCATGGTACAAGCAGGTACAAGAGGGTGAGAAGACACACATATTGAGATAGAAAGCCTGAAGGATTCAGGGGCCAGGCTTGCTTTTTTTTTTTTTTTAATAACAACTTGCTTTTCAGGGAACTAACCTGGGTCCCTTGAGAACAACATATATCTCTTCAAAGGGGACTCCTGTGATGACCTAAACACCTTCTACTAGGCCCTAACTTTTAAAGGTCCCACACCTCAACAGCCAAACTGGAGACCAAGCTGCCAGCACCTAAACATGTGGGGGACATAGCACACCTCCACCATAGAGGAATACTCAGTCTAGAAATTTTACATTTCTCAATTAAGATAAAAAGAAAAATGGAGAATATATACTATAGATTTATAATTGCATTATATTAACATTACATTTCCTGATTCTCATAATTGAAATAAATTTAAAAAAATATAGAAGAGCTCATAAATTTTTTAAATTACTTGTTTCTGCTCCCTTAAAATCAATTAAAAAAAAAAAACAACACTGTCACTTGTATTTAATCTTGCATTGAAGCCTTCTTTTTCTCACTGAGATTGGGGCAGGGAAGAAACAGCAAACATTGAGCAAGAAGCATAAGAACTTCCACAAATAAAATGGTTATAGCAAAACAGAGTAATTTGAGAAATGGGAAATGTAACCAGATGCCAGCTATCACAGTTATACATGATACCAATTAATTATAGTTAGCTTTTTAATCACTATCAGATATGTTATAAGTGTTGAGAAAATATTTAAAGACAAATCTTGGCAATTCTATGTTTTGTATGAGGAAGTTTTAAGCACAAAATAGCTATCCCTGTGATATTTCAAATGACAACTTCCTTTTGTGCAGAGAATGACTAAGATAAAGTAATGTATCTATAAAGTTTTCGCTGAATTCATTATAAAATTCTTCTCCACAGATTTATTAAATGTCATATACATAAATACTACAGATTTAGAAATGTTTGCAGAACTGTCTTGCCCAAGGAAGGGGTTTTTTGTTTCACATACTATGCTCATGAACACCTGACTTTTATTTTATTAAAAGTTGATAAATAGTGTAGAATTTAACTCAACGGCATTTTTCTTGGCACAGCTCTTCTTCCAGATGTAGCATCAACTATGGTCTTGAATTAAGGATCAAGTAGCATCTTTAATGCTGCTTCCCTAAACCATCTGCTTGTTTTGTAGGTTTTAAATAAGACAAATGTCATCTTAAATGTTTCCATTTCTAATGCCCCTAACCATGATAAAACAAAAATATGCTAAGATAAAATAATGAAAGCTTAAGTATTTTTCTCATAAACAGAGAAGAAGAACTGGTATCTTTTTGATGGTCAGGGTATATTTGAGATCAGTTAGTTCCCTTTCTTTTACTTGATTATTTCACATCCAGACTCTGTTCTGTAAAGTATACATGAGAATACATGTACTAAAACTGAACTTACAGGGGATGAGTGTGTTGCTCAGTGGTAAAGCATGTGCTTACTAGCATTAGCAAGGCCCTGGGCTCAGTCCCAGTATTAAAGAAATGAAATTAATAAGTTAACCTATAAGCATGGTTTAGATGGGTTAAGTAAACTTCATTTCTTTAAGAGTTTAGAGCTTGATTCTAGGTCATATTTTGTTTCTTTCTTCATGCCGTCACTTAGAATAAAATGCCATGAAACGAAAAGAATCCATAACTCTAATTCCTAGTTAAGTGTGCTCTCAGATTGTTTTAATTGCTCACCCTGATTGTAGTTTGACATCTGTTCCAGTGTTCCTTCCAGGAATCAAGCTGCAGATACAGGAAAGCCTGAATCACCCAGTTGTTCAGTCTTTCACATCTAATTATTTGCCACCCAAAGTTCTACATGATGGTCACAATGAATATGAAATATCTTTAGAAAAAAATATTCTTAACTTTTGATTTTTAAAAAGTGGGGGCATTATAATACACCAGTAATTTTTACTCATGTTTAAAGGTTGTCTTTAATTTTCTTGTAACATTCTTCCCTGAAGTTTAGTAAAGCTTTTAAAGCACTATAACTCTGTTTCAATTCAATGGTGCCAAATAAAGATTGTCATTTTATTCTCTTTTGTAACAACTTCTGATATTCTTTAAACTCGCTGCTTTGGTGATAAAATTTAAAACATAGAGAACTATTTTTGAATAGCTAAAGCTCTTTCTTATATTTCTTCCTATCTTTCCTACAATTCCTACACCTCATCATCCCTCCTCTTCTCCCACCAATGTTTTCTATTTAAAAGAGAAAAGTTTTGAGAATTTTTCCATCTTGGTATTGTGCAATTCTATAAAAATAACCTCTACAAGACCCATTTGGAAAGTTTTAAATATGACAAAAATCAGACTCTGGAAGATTGGCAGTGGGGAATCAGAGGGCTACTTGGCTGGCTGAAGAAGCTTAGATTTGGATTTCTAATAATATCCTCAAATTACATTACACATCCAACCATTGTATTTTGTGAATATGTTAAAAGAGTTTAGTAAATGGAAACAGTATAATATGCTGCAGGTTTTGTAACCTGATCTTGGCATTCAGTTATTAAAATCCAAGAGTCTTGAAAAATTAAAGAGGTGTTGGGCTTCTCCTTACTAAGGAGAGACTTTTTTGGGGGGAAGGGTACCATGGATTGAACTCAGGGGCAGGTACTTAACCACTGAGCAACATCCCCAGCTATATTTTGTATTTTATTTAGAGACAGGGTCTCACTGAGTTGGGCTGCACAGAGTTAGGCAGCTCTCTTGAGAGCTGGAGCTATGATCATGTAGATTCCTGAGCCCCAATCTTTCCCCTTCCTGCTGAACTGAGCCTGGGTCAAAATATGCATTTACCTGCTGGGGAATGGGCAGTCAGTAGTAGGTTTCTTGGATCAGACCTTGGTCAGTTCTTGGATTGTGTTTATACACACACACACACACACACTTAGTTGTAGATGGACACAATATCTTTGTTTTATTTATTTATTTATATGTGGTGCTGAGGATTGAACCCAGTGCCTCACACGTGCTAGGCAAGCACTCTACCACTGAGCTACAACCTCAACCCCTGGATTGTGTCTTTTGTCCTCCTTAATTTTTTCCAGCACACCTCAATTACTTACATCTATGTTATCATTCTTTTTGTTCTTGCCCTCACTTTTGAGGGTGAGTTTTGCCTTTTGGAGTCTGGAATCAAGTTACATTGAGCATAGACTTTAAGAACTTCAGGAACTGAAAGTCCCAAAATGACCAACACTAATCTGCACAGCCCAGAATGAACTCAACTGGCAAAAATCTAGATAAGGGAACTCTGTTGACGGCATTGGGATAGAGTAGAATGTGAGAAGTCCTGAAGCAAGCCAGATACTGCTGCTTCCTCTTATTTCATGCATAATACTTCCATCTTCAAGCTGAGCATTATTCCACCTCTTTAAACTATTAACTTTCCTCCAATCTTTCCATATTTCTGAATGCAAGAAATTTTGATACAATACATTTTTCATTACATTATCTTCTAAGACTTGTGGCATCTAACCCAGTGGATCATAAATTGTCACTTTCTTTCTTTTAAACTGGATATAAAATAATTTATTTCCATCAGTGCCACAGTCCCTTTGCTATCTGCACATGTGGATAAAATAGTGGACCACAGGGGTCAAAGGAGGCAATGAAGTAATGGTTTAAGATTTCAACCAAAGATAGGAATTTTAAATATGAAAGGAGACAAAGGAAAATTTTAAAGCACTCTAAAACATACTAATATACCACCACTATAGAAAAAGCATAAAAGAGTAGGTGAGCATTAAGTTGGCTAAACAGAAGACTGGGTACCATGCCAAAGCATAAATAAACAGTGATATAAATCCAATGATTCCATGTAACTAATATTTATTGAATGTTAACTATGTGCTGGGCACTGTCTAGGCCAGTAAGACTCACACAGTAACCACCAGATTTAAATTCAGCAAAATTTAGAAATACAATAATGAAAAAAAATACAACTTAATAAAAGAAAAATTAATAGTCTCATAAATATCCTAAGAAACAAAATAGTTAAGGAAAAGAAATTAACAGTTTATCCCACACCCCAAAGCAAGGTCTATTACTGAGTTATTTTAGACCTCTATCACTTTTCCATTCTCAACCGCTAATGCAGCTTGTCTCAGATTCTTTAGTTACTATTTGGAGTTTTAGTCAATGGAACTTCAACATTGACTCTGAGGTAATTTTTTTTTAATAGGGATTAAACTCAGGGGCACGCAACCACTGAACCACATCTGCAGCCTATTTTGTAATTTATTTGGAGACAGGGTCTCACTGCATTGCTTACCACCTTTGGTTTTGCTGAGGCTGGTTTTGAACTAGTAATCCTCCTGCCTCAGCCTCCAGAGCCGCTGGGATGATAGGCGTGGGCCACCACGCCTGGCCTGAGGTAAAAAATTTTATCTTACTTAAATGTGTTTCTGTGCTATGTGTTTTTACTAAGATAAAATGCAAATGGGATGAACTGTCATCTTCAACACACAATTTTAGTTTTAACAAATTATACACCTAGGCAACCACCAAAACAGTAAGTAATTTCCTCTTCAATCAATCCCCCCCACCCTTATAGGCAAACTCTTTTCGTCTTTCTTTCTTTTTTACCTATATTTAAACTTTTATTTGTTTGGTTTGGTCAGGACTGGAGACTGAACTCAGGAAATCTTTACCACTGAGCTGCATCCCAGTCCTTTTAATTGTTTTTGTTTTGAGACAAGGTCTCACTAAGTTGCTTACAGCCTTGCTAATTTGCTGAGGCTGGACTCAAATTTGCAATTCTTCTGCCTCAGCTTCCTGAGAGGCTGGGATTACAGGTGTGTTCCACCCTACATCCCAGGTATATTTAAATTTTTATACACATTTCTTGTGTCTCTTCCACTAGAACCAGAAGCTCCTTAGCATTACAAACCTTTTTCAGAGCTGGTGGGAACATTTAGCCCCACTTTATCCTTTTACTCACAAGGGAACAAAGAACCAGAGAAAGTGAAAAGCCTGGGGCTCTCTCAGGGTAGTGCATTTCTACCATGATTGAAGAGAGACTCACTTTGCCTTATCCCATTGAATACTTAACCTAGCTGCGTAGAAATCTATTTTAACTGGGAAAAAGAAATGAAGTTAGACTTCATTTCCACTAAGGAGAACTTGGCCTTGCTTTATTTTTATCCATTGCATGTTAAACTGGACATGGGAGGAGGGGTCACAGACCAGAATGGGGTGGAGGCGTCTGGGTGGACCAAGCACAATAGAGTCTATGTGTGGGCAAAGGTGACTGTGCCAGGGTAGGTGCAGATGTGCTGCATGTTACAAAGTCTCCTTCTCCACCCATTCTCTTCCTAGGGTAATTTTTATTCTCATCTCCTCTTTCCTCTATTTGGCTGACTTTCTTAGCCTGGGGGTATCTTCTCAGTATCCTCTGCTGTCCAGTCCTTTGATGGCATTGGGCATTTGAGTCTGTTAACTATTCACATTCAGGGCAGTCCTAGGAGTTGGGTATATTTCAATGGCAATGGAGCACAATAATCTGGAGCCAGTCTGCCTGAGTAATCCCAGTCCCTCTACTAGATTATTCGGGTTATATCAGGCAATTTCTTCATTTGTGAAATAAGGTAATGATAATAGTGTTTCTTCACAGGGTTTCCATGAGAGTAAAATGAGAAAGTACTTAGAAAAGTGTCTGCCACACAGTAATTACTCAATAAATTTTGGTTGTTTTTAACCAAATGACATCTTAGTAAAGTTCTCTAGAGACTCATATCATACATGTAGTTCTAATAAAATGTGTGTTTGCAAATGTAAACCATATAATAAATGTCAACACAAAATAAAAGTGACACGGAAAGAAGAAACAGGTTGGGAAAGAATACAGCCCCATTAGGAGAAGTGACGTGAACAAACTATATGTTCAGGTGTTCTCGATCACTCTCAATTTGGGAAGTCTCTTCCTTCCCTGAACGTCCATTTCATTTATAGTAATTATCCCAGTCTTTTATACCAAAATTATTCACATTCTTCCACTTATGAGAATGTAGGCTCATTAGGATAAATATTTTCTACAGAAACTAAAAAAAAATAATAAAAATAAAGTTAAAACTCTTCTCTATCCCTTTCCACTTCCAATTCTTACCTTACAAAATGCCAAGCTTGAGTAGAGGTGATTATATATTCAAACAAAATAAGAAGTTAATTCAAAGTTCATCCTTAATGGAGTCTGGTTATAGAGGATAAAATACTTTTATATGTTCACAATCACTTTTTTTCTTTTCTGTTGGTTCATTTCCCAAACTCATCTTATTTTCCACTCTGTGAAGTAATTAACTTTATGTACTGATGTTCAAATTCTTGCCCCAATCCCAAAATAACTCTTGCCCTTTATTGTAAGTTTCCATAAGAACCATGAGTAATGAGTATATTCCATTGTTCTTCAGAATGTTTTTCAATCTCTTTATTCTTTGTCCTAACATTCTCTGTATAGCAGTTTAATTTGTTCAGTTTCTTCCAAAAGTACTATACTGTTTTTCATCTTGTCAATCATAATTACTTATTCATTTGGACAGGGAAGGGTGAATTCAAACCAGTTTTTCATTACTTAATTATACATAGAATTCATATTATAAGGCATAGTACAAATGTGTCTGTCACAAATCTAGACTATATCAAGTATCATGTTGCAAAATGTTTCCAGAACAATGAAATAATTATCTTTTTCTTATTCTTCTTAAAAATATCATTGCATCTGTACTTCCAATGTCTTAAAATTATCCTTTTTTTTTTACAAAATAATCAACCTACCTTCACTTGTCTGCATCAAAATTGTATGAACATAAAATTCTATCCATTTCTTATCTGATATCTAAATAGAGAAGAACCATTTATCAAAATCTATTTATAGCAGTTATAAATTTTTTTAATTAGCATATTCTTGGAAACTATTTTAGTGTTGGGTTTAGGCAAAAGCATACTCGAGTACTGCACTTTGGAACTAGGGCATACACTAACTATTCAAAACATAGGACCCTCACTTGAAAACATCTCTAACAATCTCACTAAAAACAAAATGCCCCATCAACTCAATTTATTTAGAAACTTTTAATTTGTCAAGATATAATGATTTAATATTAGGCTCTAAATATTTTAATCAGAAAAAATAAGTTATGGATTTTGTTTGGAAAAACACATTTTAATGAATATTTCATTAAGTTGCAAACTAAGTGTCATGAAAAATCTTATACATTATATGTAATTTTTCACAAATCATTAGGTGATTTCAGCAAGAGAAATATACTCTATTTAAGCTGGTTCACATGAGAATGAGGAAATTCCACTTCGACCACCCTCTGTAAGCAGACTGAAGGCAGATGGTGCTGATGTGTTCAGCAGAGAAGAGTGTTGATCACAGAGTGTCTGCCAATCAAACACTTGGGAAAGAAATGAGCTCCATCTGTGTTTTAATTACGAGAGCAAAACCATCCAGTGTAACTGCCAGCGCTGCACATTTTCATAGAGTACAAGAGACGTACATGTACTTCCTTTCATAAATGAATGTAGAAATTTCCATATATAGCAGTGGCCAAAGAAACAAGAATTATGAGCAGTGCCAATTAAGAACAAAATCAGTGATAGTATGAAGGTGCTTTTAAAAAATATTTCTATTTTCCTGCAGTGCTATGGACCATATTCTTTTTTTAAGGCAATTGTAGTGAATATGAAAGAATTACATAGATAAAAGTGGAGAAGTGATATCTGAAAAAGTTAAATAGTATTGAAATATTAGGTTTATTTAACAGTTCTCTCACTAAAATTCAATAAAGTGGAAAATTTTAATAAATTTATATTACTATATTTTTATGATTATATATTTCATGCATTATATTAATACATTATTATATTCATATAATTTAAATTTTTATTTTATTAAACAAAATATCACCACTTCAGAAATTTCTAGCAAGTGACACCCCTATCCATTTTCTCCCAGATGATATTGGGTTGTTTCTTTTATTTTCATAAATAAATTTATTCTAGAACATATCTTATTTTCTCAGTATGTGAATAGAAACCATGAAAGCACAGATAGGACCTAAGCTTTGCATTTCTATGCTAGAGGGTTTCAGTCTCTGTTTATGCTGGGGAAATGCAAGGAAGCAAGACAGGATACAGATGGGATTAAAGGGGGAAAACTTCCCCTCATCTTCCCATTTGTTTCTCTTAACTCCATGTTTTCTTCCACCCTCTCACTTGCTCCAAATAGTTAGTATTGAAGATTAGAGGGTAGGTTCAGAAATTCATAATGGTCTCAAAAGATGTTTTGAAGTTTGAAAAGAGATATAAGTATGTATATATTCTGATGATGAAAAGATTTCTAAACCCTAAATGTGTTTCATAATAAAAGAATTGGTTCATTCAATAAGTATTTATCAAGTGCTTATTATATATTCACAGTTGGAATATAAAGAGGGAAAAAAAAAGATGACTACTGCATGAAAAGATCCAGAGTCTAGCAAAGTGACCAAAAATATTTTAAAAGCCACACATATAGTAAGATATTTAATGACTGCTGCATGATTCATGGCAGAAAGAAGGGGAGAATTAATCTTCAAAGAATTTCAGAGGAATAAGGAAGCTATCTCTCAGGCAAATGAGGAAGAGGGAAGGACCAACTAGATTGTGGCAGTGAGCAAACGTGAGAGTTCAAAGTTCATGATACTTCTTCATGCCTACTTATTTCTTGGGAATGCTGATCTCCAGAGTTAAATACTCCCAAGAGATTTTTGGGATAAGGCCTAAAAGGAGAATGTTACACTTAGCCATTTGACAGTAACGAGTGACCTTTTACAGAACAGTTTTAGATTTAAAGAAAGTTTCAAGGGAATGGAAAGAGAAGTGGGTAGCATTTTGGCAGTGAGAGAACAGAGGGAGGAAAGGGTGAGGGTCAAGTAGGAAACAGGGTAGAAGAAGGTGCAAGACTTCAGCAAGTCGAAATGTGACACAAATGGCTCTCAGTGATGCCATATAGAAGATGCTTTCTTAAATTAGTTGAAAAATTCTGTTCCTTCATAATTAGTTATTGAATTATTTTAATTAATTAAATATTTCTTTTTAAATAATGAATAATCAAAAAGCTTATAAAATCATATGGAAATGCTTATCGTTTGCTAAAATAATCTGTTTATTCCAAGTTATTCAACACTTTCCACCTTTAATGCTACTAACCTTTTCATTTTTATTTCTCATTTGTATGTCCAGAATGAACAGTGACAACACAGATACTGTATGCTTTCTTTTCATAGCACTTGTAAAAACATGATCTTGCTTTAAGTCAGTTTTCAGATGTACCTTGGAATTTATATATGGATTCATTATCAGATACCCAGAATTATGGATAATGCAGATTTGAGTGTATTAAGGCTTTCAGTATGTTCTAAATACATATTGGTCAAAGATAACCACAATAACCCTAAAATTACCAGTATTTTATAATTATCAGAAACTTAGTTCCCAATTAAATATCCTTTCATGAACTTACCAAAGGGACCAGATGACCAATAAGTTTTTTCAATGATTATTAGTCTCTCTTCTCTTTTTTTAAATTTTGACTAGAAGCCATATCACTCAATGTCTTTTTCCCACTCCAACCAACCAACCATAATTTTTTTAAGAAAATGTGTTTTCCACATAGTAGGCTATTTATTAGACCAAATTACTAATTTTGGAGTAGAACATAATTAATTATATGCTTTCTTACATGGCTACAATAAAGGTCTTATTCTCCTTACACAAATATACATGACTCAAGCGCTTTATAATTGCAACCAGCAGTTCAAGTAAATAACATGATGAGGCAATCATAATCCACTACAGCAAAGAATAAACATTTCAGAAAATGAAAGATTCTTTACCTTGAGAAAGACAGGGGATTTAAAATTAAAATAGTAGGACAAAAAAGGAATCCTAGTGAGTGACAGGTGAGTGAAAGTAAATTCTTTGACATTCATAACCTTTGAAACAAATAAACAAAAAACTTGGTCTTACAAAAAAAGTATGAACTATTTTATATTTCATCAAAAACAATCAGGAAATATCACAGTGGAATTTATTATCTGCTATACAGATACTCTACCCTACAAGATGTCCAGACCAAATACTTCAGTTTAGTCCTTTCTTCCCGGTGTGTTCACACTCTGGGAAATCCTCTCCACTCTATCTTCAAAGCACATTCTGAATCTGACCACTCTTCTCCACTGCTCCCCTGTCCCCTGTCACTTCTCATCAAGATGAGCTCAGTTCCTTCCAACTGATGCCTCCACTTTCATTCTTGGCCCCAAGTTTTGTCTGGAAGCACAGGCAAAGCAAGCCTTGAGAAAGGTATGTCAGGCCATGTTGCTTCTGTGTTCAAAGCCTCCAGTGTCTTGTTCTCTGACAGGGACCTTTAGGGCTCTGTAGGATCTGATTCCCTTGCCTGTCTGCCCTCATCTTCTGCTAAGCCCACATAGTTCACCAGCTCTATACACATGACCTCATTGCTATCCAAACACTACATTCCTTTGACATTACTGCAAAGATGAAAAGAAAATCTCAAATATTGAAAGTAGATAACTACTAGCAAGATATCTTTAATGACACAAAAGGCTTGGATTGTAAACCAAATCAGTAAGGAGATAATTATAATAAAACATAAACTGACCAGAAAAATAAATTCTTCCCACTATCAACATTTTACTAAGTTTGGACAAATTTAAAATTTTTGTTTCTGTACAACTACTCTTTAAATGACAGTTCAACTTACCTGGAAAACCATCACAAAGCTAACATGGAGATGATTCTAAATAACTAACAACATACAGCTGAGTGTTGACTCAGGGCACATGAATGCCTTCTTTATGTTTCATTAGGAAACCACAGTTATTTCTAAGTAGAATGAATGTAAAGGCTTCCTTTCCAAACGTTCACATCCAAGATTGGGAAAAGGTGGCCAGAAGATGGGCAGGAGAGTGAACTAGCTGCATCGATGTCAGAAAATGTAAGGTTTTGAGGTTTTTCCACTTGGGTTGTAGCTAGTTGAAAAGGATAAACTGCAATTTCATGCAGTAAGTTCCATGTGTAAATATAGTAATCCATTTCACTCCATAACACGCCTGATAGAACACTCAAAAACACTGTGCTGCCGCTGCTGCTGCCCCTCCTCCAGCTACCATAAGAGGACTCCAATCTCCCAACACAATCTCAGAGCTGTGTAAGGTTCCTTCCTCCTGTTAAAAATTCTGTCTTTGGTGTCTTTGCTCTGTAACCAACCATGTCCCTTCCATTTGCCAACTCTCTTCTTTAATTTCTCCTACCTTCTATCCATCAGAAGGCAAGACTGATAACTGTACAAGCAGAGATCTGCAGCAGGGGAAAAAGGGGGCAGCAGCCTCAGTGTGGAATGTGAGGCAGTACACTCTGTGCATGCTCAATAAACAGGAGTTGGCTGCTTAAAATAAATGTTACATGGAGCTGTTGCTTAAAATAAATGTTATGAGGAGCCTGAAGGAAGACAGGAAAAAAAAAGAGTAAAAAGAAGGACTAGGATTGAAATAGCTCATTCTAAAGTAACTGTATTTGAGTGGACATGTGCTGTGCCTAAAGGTATTTATGAAAAAGAATGAAAAACATTCTATGATGAAAAGAACGCTAGGAAAAACCTGAATTTTATAGTCAGGTAAATGGAACTGCAAGAGGTAAGGGGACACAAGGTTAACAGAATAACAATATATCTCTCATCAGGTAAATAATCAATTCATTCTGAATTCTAAGAAAAGCATACTCTTTGAATGCAAATCAAATAAATTTATTATCTCTCAATTGAAATTTATCACTTGGAAAGAATTAACATGAAAATAAAACAATAATTGTTATTAAGTGATAAGAAAGTTATTCTCCACCTAGCCATGCTCTTAGCTGAAATTCCTTGTAATCAGAGGTCATGTTGTCCTTTGATTAATTCTGTATTGTGCACAGTGCACCATTACGCAAGGGAGGGCATTCAATAGTAATTACTAAGATTGCATTTTGATTGAAGAGGACAGAACTGACCTTTCCAATAAGAAAATAATGCCACCTGACTCTTGTTATATGCTAATATTACAATTGGTAGTTCATATTCCTTTGTCACTTTCTCTACTGAGACTCTTGAGACAATTTTTGAGTTTAAACTCTGGCATAAATTTGCGATTGAAAAGTTTAGAATTTATGAAATATTTTAGTTGGTAAGCTCAGCCCCTGACTTATGAATATTGAAAGATGGACTGATAATCTCCAATTGCCTCCCCTCTTCTTTACTGTTAGTATAAAGAAAAAGCTCTTAGGAGTGACTCTATTTTTTAGCATGGCTGTGGCTACATCCAGGAACCAACCTCCAGTCTCTACCAAAGGCTCCTTATTTTTTTGTAAAGTCTCCTTGAACTTGAACAGAGAGTAAACAGCAGGCATGGGCCCAGTCCTCCCTAGCTTCCCACCTGACTGGTCCACATGCCCTGGTCACAGCATGCCCCTGAAGAAGGCTGCAAGCACTTGTTCCTAGCCTTTGCAAACAATGATTTGCAACTCAACTCTCTCCTTCTTTGCCCTAGGCCACAAGATTTTGCTTACAGAAAGTGTATCCTTTATTTCCATTAATCCTCAGTCCATAAAACTATTTTAGAGGAATTAATAACAAAAATTGCTCCAGTTATAGAATCTCACTTCCATAGCATAAATTGGCAGGAATAGGGGAAATAATAATTTATTTCAAATTATTGAAAACAATTTCAATAATTTCTTTTCTCCCTGTAAGTTTCCTTTTGTTTTACAGAGGGAAGTAAGATTAAAACAGCAATACATTTTTTAAAAAATATAATCAAATACAGGATCAGGGAGCAAATGCATGGGGCTTATGATGGTTCTCAGATTTGCAAAGACTTTGGGGCAGTCAAGACTTAAGATAACTTGCTAGTGCCATTACTTCCTTCATACTTGACTTTACTGCCATTACTGGGGAAAATTCTCTCTAGAAACAAAACTCTGAACTAGTTTTCAAAATAGGGAGAAATCATAACAGTCTTTGAAGTTTTTGATTTTGAAGTTTCTTTCCATCTTATCTACCACCCACTGACCAAATAAGATTCAAAAACCTCAAAACTCTCATTTCCATTAGTTCCTTTATCTCTGATTTCTCTCAAAGATAAACTTTTAAGATAATTTTTAACAAAGTAAAAAGGATTAGTACAGCAACTGAGCCAGTTCAAAATGATTTAAAGATTAAACAGTCTCTTCTATCTCAGAGAAGGCAGCTGCTCTGTGAAGTGCTTTTTTTTTTTTTTAAGAGAAATAGATTTAATCTCTATTCACTCTAATTTACTGGAACTGGAGAAAATCGGTATTATATTGAATATTTTGTATATTTCTAAAAATATGAGCACATGTTAAAGGTTTTTTTTATGTTAGCACTTGAAAGGGTACATACTATCGATAAAAGAAACTAAACATTGAAATGAGCTTAATATGTGCTGAAAGCAAAACACTCAACTAATTGTGTGTTTTTATTTACAATGTTATAGATAAATAACTTTTGTTATTTATTAAATTATATAATTTGCTGATCTGATTTTTCTAACTGCTTTGTCACTTAAAATCTTTCCTTTAATGATGATATTTCAACTGACAAACACAATCCTGATGATATAAAACCAGATTTTGCATTTACATATAGTTTGAAGTTTCCTGTACTACTATGGTACCAAAAAGGGTCAAAATCAAAAGAAGAACTTCTTGCAAAGTAATTTTCACAAACCCTCCTTTGTATTCTAAGCAAAGGTGATAAGATACCACTTAGTCTTTCCCTAGAAAGTGATTTTCCAAAAAAAGAAGAAGAATGCAAGCAGGATAACCATTTTCTTTTCATCTCCTTTTCTTCAGAGAACCAGAGCAAAATGTAATTTTAGGCATTTCTGTCTAAAACTCACCTATACAGTGGTTTCTCTTCTACAGTTTTTTTTTTTCCTAGTGCTTCGAAAAGGTTAAAAATCTACTACTATCTATAAATTACCATATATTTAGTATGGATGGACCCAGATGTCATGAATCAGTTCAAAGTGATAATAAACCCAGGATATAAACAATAAAAGAAAATTTTGCTGCTGTTGACCTTAACTCTAGAGTTATTGATTATGGTAATACATTGTGCCTTTCCTAGAAACCATGTAGGGCACACCTGCCAGATTCATCTTGTAGGTCTTGTGACTCATGTGGATTCATGCCAGATCAATGAACAACAGTCTTATTCAAAACTTAGGGTTACTAGTTCTCATGTTTGGGTCTCTAGAGGCCCAGCCATTACCCTTCAGTTTCTAAAGAAACCAAGGCTTACTCACACAGGAGTTAACTGATAGAATTTTTGTAGTCTCAAATCAGCTTTGTGTAATTAACTTCATCTGATGTAAGCTTCTCAATAAAAATATTAAATGAAGAATAGTGTCACTTTATGAAGCTGGTCTCTGTACCACAGAGTTTTGAATATTTGAGTTGGTGAAACATATCTAATTTGATTTTCCCTCATTAATTATCTTGAGGCATTTTAATATCCTTGGGGATGATAGCATCCAGTGAATTAGGTTAAAATTTCACATTCTCTGTTGGCAATCATTGCTTAATTCATGGCTTTCAGTAAAATTATCAGATTTGTGAATTTAAGGTTGATAAAATTGGCTAGGCATTCCTTATTCCTTCTGCAGCAGACAGAATACTCCCCTATACAAAAATGTCCATATCATAATTGCCTGAGAAGATTTTCTGGCTGCAGAGAAAGAGAACTGGCAGCAGAGGGATTTGGTCTCCACTTGCCATCTGTGAAGTTGGAGGAAGGAGGCCATGAGCCCAGGAATGTAGGCAGACCCTAGAAGCTGGAAAAAGCCTCTTGAAAGGAAATGCAATCCTATTGACTCTTTGATGTTTTTAGTCCACTGAGACTCCTAACCAACAAAACTCTAGGGTAGTAAATTTGTATTCTTTAAGTGACCACTTCTGTGGTAATTTGTTACAGCCAACAACAGGAAACTAATAGACCTCCCTAGTTATTACACTATATCAATCACTCCTTTTGTGGAAGAAAATAAGTTTAAAATTTGATTAGGAAAAAGTGCCCAACTCCAACTAGGAATGTAGTGCCATAAAAAATGGAAAGTGGCCTAAAAAGTGTATGTGCCCAGGTTCCAGCCTTTAAACACAGACCACTGGGTAATGCACTGAACCAATCCCTCACAGCTCAAGTATCTTTTCTATCACTGGACAAAGACTTATTTTCATGTCTGTGTTCTCCTTGAGGCTTCCTTTAATACTTTTGGATACCGGTTCCATTTAACCTGTTGTGTGCCTGGTGAGAGCCAAGGTAATCTCTTTTCTGTTATATTTCATTTGTTTCATGCAGGTGAGGTATAGAGAAATGGCATTTCCATATTTCAGCAGGAACAAGTTTAAGTATTAAAATATAAAATATTCTTACCATTGCATAAAAATAAAATTAAAACTTCCCAAAACCAATTTTTTAAATCGCTCTCCCCGAACTGCTTGGAACCACTTCCTGACTAAAGCATAAAGGAAATTATAATCTTTGACATACATTCCATATAAAGTGCTACTTGTATTGGTCAAGGCAGCAGAAGGAGATTTTCATAGGTTGAATTATACCGTCCACAACATTAATACAATAAGCTCAAAAACCTGCTGTAATTTATCCTAGAACATGTTAGTCTAGTTTTCAACACAAGTATTATGAAATTGTTCCAACGAAAGAGTTTTTAAAAGTATGTTGACATTTCAAAGTGATTCAATTTCTTTAATATTTAATCTAAAAACTAAATTTGGTAGTATCATAATTCCTTTTTACGTTTTTACAAAACTTTTCTGACACCAACAAACTAACAAATTTTCAAACACACTCAAGATTAAATATCCAAAATAGTGATGAAATTAAGTCAAGCCAGTTTAAGCATATTTTCAGGACAGAAATTCAAACAAGTATTTATGACATTTAAAGTAAGTCATATCCTTAATTTACTAGTAGTAATTTTAAAGTTAAACATTGTTTTCCACTCTCTCACAACTGTATATCGGATTCTTTATAGAAAGAAAAATGAAGAGTACCATCAGTCCATTGACATAATCTCATGCAGAAACACAGCAAACTTAGAGAGCAGGGTATATCCCAGAAGACTCCAAAAATACAAATGGACAGTCCAAACCACTTACCTACCTCTCAACAAAGCCATCTGCCTTTCTTCTACACAGAATAATGTTTCTGCTATATAAAAAGCTGGGAACAGGCCCCACCCCATCCACTCTTTCTTATTTCTCTTTCAAAACTATGAGTTGGAAATTGATTTTACCTACTATAACTTCCTAAACCTCATATTATATTCTTCACAGAATATACTGAAATATTCCATTTGGAAACAAGGAACAGAAATATGGACAGAACTCTCAGAATGAAGATTGAGAAAACCAGTTGACAGAGAACTTGGTTTGGTGTGCCTCATCATTTATTGCTTATTGATGAGACATACAATAGGAGAAAAAATTAAATATAATTAACTTCTCAAGGAAAATATCTACTCATAGTTCTTCTATCTGAATATTCTTTTCATAAAGTATTCTTTTCATAAAGCTGAACACAGCCAGCCTTAAGGGTGGACATGTATTGAAGAAAAACTTTCATGAAGCACACATTTCATTCATCACAATAATAGAAGCTGTGAGAAGGCAATAAAAGTGTAAGTATGAAATGATGGCTATCAATATACTTTGAATTTCATAAAATCTTTCCATAACTAAATCTTTATCCTACAATATAAGTTTTAATCTCTGATATATGCTGGTACTTATAATAATATCTTCCCATATTTACATTAATATTGTTTAATCTGGATAAAGTATATAAAATATAAATTATAATGTATAATTCACACACTTAAAAAATAGCCTTGGTTGCCCTGTGACACCTGTCAAAATATTTTAGGATATTTACATTTCAAATAGTTTAGAATTAAAAGCCCTACCGAGTGTACTACTGCTACTTACCAGGGAGAGTAGCAGGCATTACATTGTGTGTTCAGTTATTTTTATAAGCTTACTCCACGTGTGCATGCATACATGCACACATACACACATACTTTAAGTACAAATTGAAATGGTTCTAGCTAACTGTCTGAAATTCTCCCATACACTAGGATTTCAGTTAGTAGTATATCTTAGAAAGCAAGAAACCTGAGACAGAATAATCAAGGCATTAGTAATTCTTGCAATTCTATGCAAAACAAGGCACTTACCTTCCATTGCTAGGGATGTCTGAAATCACACTGGAAAGCAAGCAACGGGAAAAGGGCTTTATTGCCGGGTGAATCATCCCCACGTAGATGCTCTGAACAACCCCTGTATGCATACTGACATCATCAGGAGAGACTTGGAGGCAGAGGATACTATGGTAACCGAGCAATGTGCTGGGAGACAGAAGCCTTTAATTGCTTTAACAACTTCCTGGGGCTCAAGCTACCAGACTTGGATTTGCTAAGTAGGAAATGAAGGTTGTCACAGAGGCAGCAAGTGTGACACAGAGCAAGAGGACTCAATGAATTCTGAAATTATTAATTTCAGTGTGACTTTTTAATGACAAATATCATTACATGATTCCATCAGCAACATTCGTCTCACATCTGAGGCTGTGACAAAAGGCACAGGTCAATAAATAAAGCTCCCAGGTAGCAACAGTCTAAGTATTCATAGATGGCTTTCTCAGTTAAGAAGCATTAATATTATCGCATCACAAATACCCCTTTCCTTGAGGGTGAATATTTGATTCCCTTTGAAAGGAAACCCCACTTCAGTGCCTCTGCCTTCCGAAGTCAGTGTACTGATAACAATGAAAACTGATTCTATTTACTACTCCAGGAGGTGGCAGCTGCCCGTTCCATTTATCTCGGAGCTCCAGTAAATACTTGCCAATACATCACTTATCCAGAAAAACACCTCCAGTGAAATGGCTAATTATGACACCCAGATAAAACCGGGATAAGATCCACAGACTTGCTGTCACAGTTTTCTTGATAAAAATCTCTTCTATCATGGGCAGAATTGCTTCTACTTCTGAAGCCCCCCTAAAGTACACATAATTTAAATCTTTCCTTTGGATTATTTTGTCCTTCCCTGCATCTGTCACCCACATTCAGAAGAATACAAACCTCTTGAAAATACCAGGTTTAAATTAATTGCTTAAATTAGCTATGCTTCAACATCAAACTGAGTCTACAATGATATACTACGCTTATTTGATCAGATGCAACACATTAATAAGTAAATAATCCATCACCTGTACTAAGAAAACTATTGTTTTCTTCTCCACGAATTCCAGATTGACATGTTTTTAAACAATATCATGGTCTAATTTTTATTGTAAATACTGTAATTGTAAAGGTAAGCAAGTAACTTGGCAGATCTTCCTTAAGATATTCGTAACACAATAAAAAATGAAGGCTGTCATTCTGTACTACATACTTAGATCTCAGTTATTTCAAAGAAACTATTATTATCTCTATTTCAATTTAGATGAAGCTAAGCCTGTCTTTTAATATTTCCCCTGTGAGTAAATAGTGTACAAATGTCTAACAATAATACAGCTTCAAAAACAGTAAAATGGAATACAACAGAACAAATTTACAATTTGGAAAAACATAAAGAATTTTAACCTAGTTGACAAGTTGGACCTTTCACTCCTATAAAGATGAAGAATTCTGAGAGGAAAACAGTAAATTCAGCCCTCACAAAAAAACAATGTAACTCAATCTTACGTATGGGGAAAAAACTAAATGGAATTACTCCTATACTTTCATTTGTTCATCCTGCTATCCTGAGTTTCAGAAAAAAAATTCACCAAGTTTACCATGATATGTGTGAATACACACACACACAAAGGTACTTTCTGTGTATGGTAAGGTATATATGGTATGAATTCCTTTAAAATAAATACACTTGCTTATCTGAATATGCTTTAAAAATATCTAGAATATTCACTCAGCTGCTAGAAGTGGTTCTTCTGGTGATTTTAACTGCAGACTAGGTTTGAAGGAGAGTCTTCCAATTTTTTAAATCATGAATATGAATTACTATTGTAATTCAAGAAATGGAAATTAATCTAAATATATTCTGAACTTGTAATCAGGTTACCTACTCTCAGGAAGGACCAATGACAGGTGGTAGACCAGGTCCTACCATTTTAAGGTGATTTCAAACAACTCTTAAGAGGACACGATCCATCTGTCTAAACAGAGAGTTAGGATGGGGAAAGTAAATAAAGGTTTTCTAGCAATACACACAAAAGGGAGCAGGTGCAATGATTTTCCAGAGATGAGACAGTCATAAAGGAATGGTCCAACAATAAAGATAGTTTGTTAAATTTTTTTTAAGTATACTTTGAAAAAGAACACACCCCAAAATAAGACCAAACCAAGAGAGAAAGATGATACTACAAAAGACTGGAGGAACAATGGAAAACCATTAGCATAAACAGAAATTTCCCCAACTTCCATTCTCATTCATTTTTATTCTCCTCTTAATCTACAAAAATGGTTCAAAGTGACGTGTTCTAGTCCATATTCTATCTGCTCATGCTACACCATTAAATTTTTTTGATTAGTGCAATTTCACTGTCTTTTTAGACAATATCATAAACTTGTGTACTGCAAACATTGAACAAAAACTACTACCTCCTTTGTGTTGATTCTCAAGGATAACAACAGAGAGGCCTTATGCATTACACACCCACATTAGGCCACCCACAGCAGCACAAGGTCCAGAGGTTAGACACACAGAGCAGGGAGAAGGGAAGAAATTCACCCAGGAACACAATCAGCTTCACTGAGCTATGGCATGCTCCTGCTAAATAACTGTACACATTTTATCTCTCCTGAACCTCAGAAAATTTACTTATTTTTTATTAGTTCTTTTTAGTTATACATAGGATTCATTTTGACATAATTTTAAAAGCATGGAATATAACTTATTCTAATTCAGTCCCCAGAACCTCTCCTTCTCCTTCTCTCCTGCCTTCCCTGTTCCCTTCCCTCTACTCTACTGATCTTTCTGTTATTTGCTTATAGTTAGAAAATTCACTTCTTTTTTTCCAGAAGGTCTTGAGGCTCTGCAGACATCAAAACAAGACTATAATTTTTCAAACTGAAAGAAAACAAAAATTAGAAGGTGAAATACCCTTTCACAAAAAAAAAAATAAAAAATAAAAACAGTGTATTTTCCAAAGAAATCACCTCATCAACCGCCAAGCTATGATAGATTACCTCTAACTCCCAGGCAACCACTTTAGCCTTTATGTTGAAGTTTGGGGATAAAAAGGCCCTGAGCCTAACTTGTTCTTAAACTAAACTGAATTCATGTTGGCAAGTGCCAATTCAGAGGCAAATGGGGGTCAAAGTTCCACTTCTGAGGGAAGATTTGGCTGGAATTTCTAGATCCTTGACTAGTCAGCTAGTGGCCAGTCTGCTCCTTGCCCAAATCACCTTTCTGAGGACAATACAAAACACTCTTAATCCTAAACTAGCTTTGCTTCACAATTCATGTTGAACTTCCTTCTAGCCCAAAGGAGCAATATTCTTGGCTGCTCTGCTCTTGACAGAATGTTTTCCTAATTCTGGGTAAGCATATTATAAGGATGAAAATAACAGTGGTATTTGAGACTATATTTTTAGCATTTGGGTTTCAGTTTTTTAATTAAAACAAATTCATATTAATTTGCTGAAGTATCACAAAAATTTCAGTGGCAAAACGGTTGTGAATCTCTACCATATTTAGACCTAGTCAGTGTCCAAATTTCTCTGCTCTGTCTCCTCTTCGTTCTCTCCCTAATGTTGCCCCTCCATTTTAGGTCTTCTCTGTCAGGCACCTTATAATGTCTGTTCTCCTAACTGGTCTCCATGTCTTCAGAATGCCTCACCCTTTAAATTGTTCTATGCATCCACGGTGTCCTAGATAAGTCTTCATAAAATATTGCTTTATCCAGGTTACCACCAAAATTAAAAAAATGCCAAAAGGCTCCCTTTATGGGCAACTGTATCAACTGCAGATTTCACATTTTTAACATAAACCTTGTCCTTGCCAGATTTACTGCCCCCATCCATCACTTTGAGCTACAATTAGAGAATCTAATGCACTAATATGTCCCTGGACTTTTCCTCCTGAAGACTTTTCTCTGTTTCCTGATCCTGGTACTCCACATCTACTTTTCCATTGACCCCATGTAACCCCCACATTTCTCTTGTCTCTTGTCCCTGCCAATCCAAACCTAGCAGTCCTCAAGACCCAGCTCATCTCTTCCATCAAAAACTGGTTCCTCAGAATTTCCATTAATTTCTACCTCACTTCATTTCACTTAAAACATTCATGGGGCTATGGATATAGTAAGTGGTAGAGTGTGTGTTTAGCAGGTGTGAGGCTCTAGGTTCAATCCCTGGCATGTACACAAAAAAGTTATATTGCTTATTTATTATCATTTTTCTTATTTTGCTGCATTCTTCAATCTGCGTAAAGGTAGAGAAAGTCTATGTTCACTTCTTATTCTCTATACAGCATCATGCATTCCATTTGGCATTCACTGGATGAATACTTATTCGATATTTTTCATTTCCCACATACTAAGATTAAATTCTTTCACTTAAAACTTTTGAATAATCCAGTGTGGTAGGATGAGGGAGAAGTCAGAATTTCACTCCCAGAAATGAAAATACAAATGATGCCATGATTTTTCTTGTGCCCCAAAACTTCTAAGTACCTGATTCTCAACATGTTTTTTACCTGATGTCGCCTGCTTGTAATATCTGCCTCTTCTGCAACCAAACCAAACAGAGGACCTGACATATGGGTACTTTACTCAGTCTTTGCCGTAGATTGAAGTTACTCAAGGTTTTTTCCTCCTGGAGTCTTAATTCTGCTTTCATTTAAAGGCCCAGAACTGCACCCTTATACTACCTTTAAATTCACCCAAGAGTCAGTTAAGTTTAATAATTTCCCAAAACTAAAAACAGAAAAGAAAGACTTCAATATTTTGAATCTAAGAGTCAAAGTAATTATAGATGATGGCTTACTTTAATACCAAAAACTTATTTCGACATTTCATGATTCTAATTTTGATTATAAGTCCCAGAGGAAGTAGCACTGGATTAAATTCTAATATACTTTTTCTAAAGAAGCAAGTTTAAGATAAATTCTCATTTGAGTCTCTCAATTAGTGGAATTTAAAATACCTTTTCCCTAGGACACAAATAAGAAACTTTGAGGGAAATGTAGAGCATTTATGTGGATATAGGCAGAGACACTATTTTCTGTGAAATAAAAAGAAGCCTAAAGGATTAAGGATGATGCCTGCAGCCTAAGAAGACTCACAGGGCTCAAAGGGTCTGACAGCAGGATGTGGGTTGTGCAGTTTCTGAATGAAGACCTTTTGTGCAAGGGTCTTGCAAAAGGAGTTCAGGCAAGACTGTGTACATTTGGATTTAAATTAATCAGCCAGTCAGTTTCACAATGCTGAGATTCCTTCTGCTTAACTGATTATGGCAGGTTTACTGGCAGTTCCCAATTGATGTCAATAGTTTCTAAAAGGTCAAATGCAGCAACATACACCAAATGTCCCTCTTGGAGTTAAAAAGTACCAATAAACTATCCCCTCTGTAATCTGCTAGGCTATGCAGTGGATTATCCTATTTTAATCAACTGCCCTGGTTTTGTCTTTTTCTTGTTGTGTTGTTGTTCTTTTTCAAAACGGCTCCACGTAATTTGTATATATCAATAGTATAAACTACAAGAAAGCATGTTTTATTCTATATCTGGTTAAAACAGTATAAATATCTCAGCTTTAGCACCATTTGGAGGAAAGAGTAGAGGGGTGGAACATTCCAGTCAATAGGGGCCAAATACAAAACAAGCAAGTCAAAATCAAAGCCATATCTGTGTTATTAACACAAACTCCCCCAAAGAAAGCTATAGCTATAACCATTGTCATGTAAACAATGAGCAGAAAAACAGTAAGTATATGAAAAGGTAGAACCCGGGCCAGGTGGAAAATTTCATCTGGGTTCAAAACTAGATTCTAGCCCCCTAGGGGGATTCTTTAAAATCCAGTGTTTCACTGTTTTGCTCAAGCAGTAAGGGATTGAATGCGTTCTTGTAAAATATTAATCATGCATGTCCTGGGCACTGAGTCTAAAAGGAAAAGGGAAAAGAAGATAAGCTAGGGATAGCAGAGTATAAAGTGATCAGGACCAGCTCTCTTCTGGCAAGGCTGTGGAAACAGTAACTGCCAGCCAGGGACTCAAAGGAAGTTCCACCAACTCAACACAGCCCCTCCCTCCCATTAACATCCCTGACCTTCTGAGAAGGGAGGCATGGTGCCTAGCTTTTCAGAGAGGAGTCTAAATCCGAGCTCTCCCACCTACTGATCTCTGTGATCCTAGGCAAGCTACTTAACCTCCCTGGGCCTCACTTTTGTTACTACAAAATTAAGAACAATCATACCTCCAAAGGTTGCTGAGAGCATGTCTGTGATTCAAGCACTTGTTCAATTACTGGCATGGTGTTGAACAAGTCACGCAAGCCCACTGCTCTAAGAAAGCTTGCATTTCAGTGCAGAAGATAAAACAACAAGCAATTAAAAAAAATAAATAACAATTTTATGTAAGTAGAAAAGCACTCAGAAGAACCATACCACAGGAGATAAGATAAGCACTGACTAGGGGAATGATGATTGACATATAGTTGTCAGAGAAAAACCTCAGTATCAGGAGAAAAGACATTTGAATAAGAAGAAACAAGAAGCATAAAAGGACAGAGCCTTCCAGGCATAGAAATTAGCAAGAACAATGGTTCCAAGACACAAATGAGCTTAGAATGCTCAAGGAATGTGAAGAAACCCAGCATGGCTGCAGTATTTTGAGTGGTGAACACAGGAAATGTAGAAACACATTAGACAAATGAAGGGACTAAGTAGAACAGGAATGCATGAATGGAGCTTTAGGTTAAGGCTAAGACTGGAAAGATCAATTTGGGAGCAATCATCTTAATACAAATCTCTATAAAGCACCCAGCACACTGCCTAAAATATAGATAAGCAAACTTTCTCTTCCTACCTTTTCAAGTAACTGAGTTAATATTTGCATTAGGGAGGCTGTCAGCAAAATTAAATGAAAAATGATGGGTAGGGTTGGATTCTCTCAAGGAGAGCAAATGAGTCTCATGTTCAGTGCCAACATCTGTGAAACTGTAGGGACTTCTTGGCATTTTGTGTTAAGAAGGATTCTGTGCTCCATTATATAAAAAATACACAAATAGTAAAGATTTCCAAGGCTTTGGAACTTGCAGTTTTGTTTGTGTTTACTAATAGTTAGTAAATCTAAAACTCAGAAAGAATAATTTATATGCCTAAAGAGGCCAGCCTTTGAATTCTGAGTGTATCTAACCCTGGAGGTCATGTTCCCACCCACTGTGATATGAACATGGAAATGTGCAAAAATAAGCTCCTTCTTTGTATTCCCCTAAATATATCTCAAGCTCTTTCCAACAGAGTCTAGTATAACTGGCTTAGGTGTGGAGTGTCTTAAAGAATCATTACTCTAGTTCTGGCACATTCTGTGGTTTCTAAATTCATATATTACATTCTGAAGCAAACATACAGGCACAATTTTTTTCTGCATTGACGTTAGTGAAAAACATCCTATTTGTTAAAATGCCAAATCCTGTTTGATTTAGTGATTAAGTAATCTTATAAGCAAGCTGACTTAATTTTAGTAATTGTCAGAATTCCAAGTAATTTTAGCAATAGTTGCATCACCAACCCTATTCCTCAGTTGACAGCTTCTTATCTAGCTGTTTTTAAACACACACACACACACATTCTCACACTATTACTGCCATTGTTATTGCTACTTCATCTACACAACAGTGAATTCATACTTTAACTAATGAATAGGAATCCTCAGGAATTTGGTCCTAAAGAATAGGAATTTTAACTTTAAGGATTTAGGACAGTGAGGATTCAGCCTCAAAATTACACAGTAAACACAACTGGACAAAAAAGCTAAACTATATTTAATCCTGAATTACCTTTTTCACCACCCATCCACCCACCATGCTTTCCTTCCTCCCTATTTTCTGAGAGAGGGCTTCATAACAAGAAAAATGTATGACTGATACTACATTGATTTGATTCCGGCAAACTAACCAGAAATGGAATTTTTATTAGCAAAAGCCATAGGCAGGAGCAGTAATAATACACTATACCTATCACAGTAGTTAGTTTTATTCATGAACTCATGCTGAGTTAAGAAAAAAAAAAGAGGAAAAAAGCAAACTTCAAAGCATTATTGAAAGATGATTAACACTCTAGCCACAAATGAGAATCAAAAGCTACTTTGATGTGAGAATTTTTAGTGCCTAAATTTAAAGAAAGGACATCTACTATATGAGTTTAACCATTAAAGAAAATCCAATAATAAAATTCCTTTGCATGCTGAAAACCAGTAATTACCTAAGGGAATAAACAAAATTAGAACTCTGTCTCAGAAATTATGCCTTAAATGCAAAGCCCACAGATAATATTCCTCCCTTATACAGTTCAATGGCAAAATGCCAGCTCTAATATACCCAGAACATTTCTCTTCACATTGTCATTTTCCTCTCTCTCTCTCTCTCTCTCTCTCTCTCTCTCTCACACACACACACACACACACACACACATACACACACACACACCCGCAAGGTACTTTGGGCACTAAACAAGCTGCATGCACAACTACATTGCAAAATTCCACCTAAGTTCAAGTCCAAGTGATGTTATTCAATGTGATACATGGTTGCAAAAACAGCTGGATAAAAACTTGTACCAGGGCTGGGGTTGTGGCTCAGTGGTAGAGGGTTTTCCTCATATGTGTGAGGCACTGGGTTCAATTCTTAGCACCGCATATAAACAAATGAATAAAATAAAAAGGTCCATCAACAACTAAAAAAATATTTTTAAAAATTTGTACCAGTACTTAATTTGAAACTAACATTAATAATGATCTGAAATCACTAATCTAGGAACCATGAACCATTGCTGTCATTTATACAGTATATGTCAAGATCTACTTTTGCACAACATTAGAGAATTATTCCTTAGCATGTAATTTTCATACTCTGTGTGGAAATAGACCATGGAATATGCTGTATGAATTTCAACATAAATAATAGATAATAGAACTCACTAAAGAAAAAAGTGTCGTTTTTCATAAGAACAGTTAAAAATATGGGAAAGATGGAAGGCTGGCATCACATGCTTTAAATGGTTTTAATATACAAATACATTAAATCTGATACTATTTATTAAAATATTTAGTTATAAATCCTAATTAAATATACTTAAAACCTGAGTGCTGGAAAATTAACAATGTTCTCTTCCACATTTTATTAAATTGACACCAATGTATCAACAACTACTTGGAAAAATATGTAAGGCAATCTAAAAAAATTACTGTGCTTTCATTATGCAAAATGAAATGCATCTTTTAAAAAAAATATTGAGTCTGACATTCAGTTCTGTATGCTGCTACAGCAGGTCAAAAGCCATGAGCCACCTGCTGAAAATACATGCTAGGAAATAAAATGTCCTTCAAAATTATTTTACATACAGTATTTTCAAAGTAAAATGGGTGAGTTATATTCTAAATGTTTAAAACTGTGATGTCTCAAAAGAAATATATTCACAATGCCAGAAAATAATTTTAAAATAATATCTGATAATAGTCATAGAATTTAGAATGTTCAAATTCAATTTTAAAAACACCTTATGGATTATGAAAGAAATAAAAGTTATAGAAGACATAAAATAACCAACCAACTCAACACTATGTGGCTACTGTTTTCTTCTTTTCCAGTTAGAGACTCAGTATGCTTCATAGGATTCTTAGGATATTCTCTCTATGCCAATAATTTTCTGGAGACTGACCCAACAGTCCTTTTGCATCTTGAAGACATTTTACAAGTGTATTTGCGCATAAAAAAGCAAATCATCATCCCTTGTGAGGCTGAACATTTAAAATAATTCAAAACATTCATGTTATTTAACATTTCAAAACTTGGCAAAGAAGTATTTTATTAATAGATCCTATTAGCAATTATTTAATAACTGGTTGCTCAGCACTTTGGACAACCAGGTACCAAACTAAGTGTTTTACACACTTTAATGCATTTAATCCTAATAACAATATTATAGATTAGGGAATATCGTCATTTTATAAATAAGGAAACTGAGACACGGGGGTTAAGTAATCAGCACAAATAACAAGTGGGTAGGTTTTAAGGATAGAAACTTAAAGTTTCTCTCATGGAAAATGAGGGAATGTGGGGTCCTTAATGTGACTGGCAACCTGAGGAAAGAAAACATAGGAGGCAAGCAGTGTCAAATGAAGTGATGGCATAGTAACAAATGCTTTCTCTTTCATGATTTTCTCTAATCTTACTTGGCTCAATAGTGCTTAATAAACAAAAATAAAAAGATAACAGATGTAACCAGGTTTGCAAAAGCAAAGGTTACTTACTCCTACCTGATTCAAAACATTAGGAAGCTCTTTTTTTTTTTTTTTTTTGCCTCACTTAAAAATATGGATGTTGCTGTGTGGAAATGTAAATACCCAATCTCTGTGCCCAAACTCTGGATAGCAACTGGTAAGTAAATAAACAAATATTTCGGTACCATGTTAGATTCTCTGGTTGCCAAAGCACTGATAGGTCTGTAGGAGTCCTAGACTATGAACCTGGTCCCCCCATGGATCCAAGGCAACTCGTGAAGATTGAATTCATAAATGGTCAAAAGAATGCACAGTTAGCCCTAGAGGGTGTGGCTCTGCAGGTGTTGTCTTCATTGAACCAAATCAATCAAAATGAGTTTATAAGAAATCTCAAATTGACTCCTGATTTAAATGCTCAGGGTTCTTCCAAGGAATGAAACCCAAGCTATCATCAGATCATGGAACTTTTTATTGATATCATTGAATTTGATCCTTTAACAAAAGATCACTCTTTTAAACACAATATTGTAGACCTCTAAATCTACAAGTATATGTGCAAGTAAAAATTAAACTAAATAGCTCTTGATTAATAATCTATAAACTACAATGCATCTGTCAAAAATATTTCAGAAAAAAAAATCACTAAATCCTCTAATAAAAAGGTTGGGAAAGATTCTCTTTTCCACACTCAGAGGAAAGGAAATTTAATTCCCTGCTTTCACTGGAGACAGTTGCTATTTGTTTTGTGGAGAAAGGCCAAATTATGCATATTCTTGTGACTTTCAGTCAAGAATCAAGGTCAATCAACAGATTTTCTCTCATACCAACACCACAGCAGCAGCATAAATACAGATGTTCTTCATCCCTTTCACTGTGAGTTTTTAACTTTAGTTTTCTCTCTCAGAGCAGCTAAGATTTCTACATTTGTCAAAAGGGTAGCCATTAAGAAAATCATTTAGCTAATAAACAAGGAAATTAGCTAGGAAGCCTGATACAAAACAGATAGTAACAACACTCACAGCAATCTGTGCACACAAATTAAGGCAGTAAGAGTTGCTCTGATAAGCACTTTTATACTGTTAGTGATACTCAAAAATAAGCACTACCAGCATAGGGGTTAGACAGTAGTTTAAAACTTCTTATTTTAAGTCGGTTTCCACAGAAATCTCAAGAATAATTTTTGAGTTTCATCTAAGGAAGATTACAGCAAAAAGAAGAAACTAAAAAAGTACCAGAGTGGGATACCCTATCTTCCCTTCCAAACACTCCTATATTGTTTTATTTGTCACTGTCTGGAGCAACCTAACACTTCTTCCATTTTGAGAAAAGTCTGAGAATCTAAGTAAACAACACAATGGAAATAAACCTTCTCACTCTCATGAAAGATACCGGATTTTGAAGTTCAGAGTTTTCAACTGAAAAAATTAACAACAGAATTTCACAGTCACGTTTTATATGTGTTCTCTCTCTCTCTCTCTCTCTCTCTCTCTCTCCACACACACACACACACACACACACATACATATATATATTCATAGTCACATGTTTTATATTTTATAAATGTAAATATATATAAACATATATATTTGAATTGATAATCCTCATACACAATACTTTTTGGTAGATTAATCAACATAACTGTAAATATCACTACATTTCCTATTTAATCAAAATGTCTTCTGTTTTCTATAAAACTTCAATCTTTCTTAAAAGTCTACCCTGAAAATAATGTAGATTAGGAAGAATCAGCTAATTCAATAGTAATAATAATATTTTCTCTCTGAGTAGGAAAAGAAAAATGTCTTTGATGCAACCACATCTTTCAAAATGCTTGGAATTCTTTGTTCAACCCCGGGTTTAATAATCCCTGCATTCAGTTGGTTAAAAATATATCAGTAAGAACCTACTTCTGGCAATTCATTCAAGGAAAACAGCTTTCCACTTGCCCAGATCATCCCTCCACACCAGGCTGTGGAACATCCTCCCTTCTCTCCCATTCCCTTGGGACCTGGTCATACTGGTCAGAGCTGCATGATACTGACCCCCAGTATGAGGGGAAATGGGAGATACTCTTTACTAGCAATACATATTTAAATGATCATTTAAATTAATTTCATAGAACAGAAAGTTTCAAGAGGTAACTGGTCAAAGATAAATAAGCCATTTCAAGTACATTATAAATTCAAAAGCATTAAATAAATAATGCATTTTTAAATCCCCCACTAAAGAGCTCAGTAGTTATATAAATATGATCAACACTTTTTAAAAGGGAAAGAATGTGCATATAATCTGTTAAACACAAAGTCTCAATATGTGAAAAATATGTGAATATATAACATCCAGTATGTTTCGCATATTTCTAAATTTTAGTGCTTTATTCTAACTGTAAAAAGTAATATGCTCTAACGCTAATTCCTTGCAAAATTGCTAAATTAGTTTTGTTTATAAATTGAGGATAAAAGTTTTGATATCATTGTTCAATACACTTTATATATTCAAAATTATTTTTAAATCTTTTACTAGTTTGGTTTTTTAAATGTAAAAGAAAATTTCTATATCATTACTGTCTACACTCTGAAATGCAAGCAGTATTAGTATACTCAATATATACTTAATTATATATGTATTCAGTAACTTAAAATACTGCACTTAACCAACAATTATTTTAAATATTTTCCAAGAGTGTAAACATTCTAAAAATTTCTACTTACAAGTACTTTTTGAAATAGGGTCTCATTAAGTTGCGTAGGGTCTCACTATGGTGCTAAGGCTAGATTAACTTGGGATCTTCCTGCCTCAACCTCTCAAATCACTACAATTACAGACCTGAGCCACCATATGAGGATATTCTAGACCTCTTAAATACAAATAATCTTAGGTATTCTACAAAAGCTTCACATATTCGGTGAAGGTAAGTTAACATTTAATTTTTTTTTAACCAGTGGAACATAACCACTGAGTCACATCCCCAGCTCCTTTTAATTTTTATTTTGAGGCATGATCTCACTAAATTATTTAAGGCCTCCATAAATTGCTGAGGCTGGTCTTGAACTTGCAATCCTCCTGCCTCAGCCTCCCAAACCACTGGGGATTACAATAGTGCACTACTGTTCCCATCTTAAAATGTATTCTTAATTGAGAAAAAATAATCGTGATATTTGTGAGGGACATGTAATGTTCTGATCTATTATAAATTATGGGAAAATTCAATTCAGTTAATTAACAAATCCATAATCTCATCAATTTGTCTTTTTTGTTGTTGTTGTTAAAAATCCTAAAAGAAAAAAAGAAAAGGTAAGACTAAGACATTATGTTCGTGTAGAAAGAGTCCTTTTCCTATTAAGACCAAGCCTCCTAATCAACAGGGAAATTTTTTAGAGAATTTAAAAAAGTATTTACTCAATGTTACCTGATTAACAATAAACTGCTAATAACAATTAACAGATAAGCCACTTGAAGACCTGACGCTTTCATGTCACTTTTTTTCCCCCCTAAGATGGCCTCAAGAAGCACATACCCTGCTCATAATCAAATATGTGAAACCATCATGAGTCTCAAAAACTGTGAAGCTGCTGTATGTGGTGGTAAAAAACTGTAATCCCAGGGACCTGGGAGACTGAGGCAGTTCAAAGCCAGCCTCAGTAATTTAGTGAGGCCCTAAGCAACTTAGCAAGACCCTGTCTCAAAACAAAAAATAAAAAAGGGGTAGGGATGGGGCTAAGTTGGTTAAGCAACCCTGGGTTCATTCAGTCTCCAGTACTAAACAAAACAAAACAAAACAGCAAAAACAAAACTGTGAAACTACATTCTGATTGATGAGAACAATAAACCAATCATAATTCTTTGTTACAAATTCTTCACCTGACAAAATTATGGTTTGTGGGATTCCTTTAAATAGGGAGTAGTCCCATCTAGTATATTGAGAATAGACTTGAAATTCCAAATTTCCCACTAGCTTTCCACATTAGTGCATAGTCCCTACTCCACCTCTTCACACTGCCAGTCAATGGGAGATGGGTCACCATGCATTATATGTTCTTCAAAGTTAAGAGACTACACACCAAGTACTGCAGGCAACCAAAGAGACCTTGCCAGGAAAATTTGGGTAAGTACAAAAAGAAATAACCTTGTGCAATTTGTTAAGCGCTTTTTATACAAATATATTCACTTCCTGGAACTTGGTAAATATTTGTTTTAAGAGTGATTTCCACAGTCTTTTTACATGACTTTAATCACTATTGGATTGGAGAGCAATTGTAACAATAAAGATTTAATTTACTTTCAATATTTTTGTTGATATTATGATTTTTGGCATTTAATTCCTATCTGCTCCAACATATGCACAAACCCACATATGCACATACAATAATGTTTCATATGTCTGAAATAAATTTCTTAAATTTCATGAATACCAATTTAAAAAAATTTTGGCTGTAGATGGACACAATATCTTTATTTATTTATTTTCTATGGTGCTGAGGATCAAACCCAGTGCCTCACACATGCTAGGCAAGCACTGTACCACTGAGCCACAATCCCAGCCCCCACATAACCAAGTTTAAATAAAATCAACACCAAAACAATAAATGACTCTAATCTCCAATTTGTTATTATCTTTCTTAATATCATGGATACAACGTCTCTTAATGTTTGCATACTGCCCAGAAAAAATAACAGTTGGCATTGTATTTCAACAATACTTGGAGTAATGGAACATTTCCAAATTGAAATGGTCACCATAGCTGTACTTTCCTTCAAGACACTCCCAGCATGTTTTAGATAAAACCCTAGAGACAAGCTATCTGAAGTTACTTGGTTATCTACTATCAGACTGAATGCTTTACAACTAATTGGCTGACAGGATATGTTTTTCTCACCAGGAGTTGAAAGAAGGGAATTTATCTTCCATTCAGAAACAAATGCCAAGTAAAGTTGTTAACTGGAGTTTTTGTTTTTAAAATTTTATTTTGTTTCTTTTTTCTTGGTACCATGTGGGAAAATATTTTAAACTGAAAAATCCACTAGAGAAAAAGTAATTGTAAGAGAAACATACTACTGGGTTACCTTTTACATGTAAACAAAATGTACAAGTATATTTTTAGAAACACATCAACACATTAACTGGAACATGTAAAAATGCATATGGCCAACAGTTATATGAAAAGTGCTCAAGTCACCAATGTAAATTAAAATAATGATTACTATTTTATACTTCTCAAATTGAGAGTTTAAGAGAAATGAAACAAGTGTTCTCCCATAGAGCACTGCAGAAGTATAAACCCACATGATTTTTTGAAGGACAAGCTAGCATATATGTATCAAACACTGTGAAAAGTGTTCAAACCCTCTAACTTAATTTAACTTCTAGAAATTTATTTTCAGGAAATAGAGATAAGCAAAAGGCAATCTAAAATATTTTCATTATAGTGACTTTTACAATAATAAAAAAAATCTAAAATCCCAATAATAGAGGATTAAGTACAGACAAAACAAAATGCAGTGCAGCTACTTAGAAGGCAGCTGTAAAAGAACATTTAGTGATATGAGAAAATGAACTTTATCTAATGCTCACTGAAAAATGCAGGCTATAAAATACAATAAACATGATCTTAATTTTACATCTCCCAGCTTTATATCTATCTCTGTATGTGTTCACATATACATGGACAGAACAATACAATGTATAAACAAATGTTTAGCACTGGGTGGTAAAATTATCGATAATCGAAAAACCATTGTTCTGTTTGTGGTTTTTATTTTTGTATTGGCCGATTTTCCACAATGAACAAGTATAATTCAAGAAAACAATGGAGGAAAATATAATTACTCAGAAAAATGAAACCTAACTTTTTATTCAGGTGCAGTTTCTCATATCTAGAGGTAACAATACTAATAACAATGAAAATTACATTCCTGCAAGAAGCCAAAATTGACCCAATGCCTTCAGAAATGCAGCCATACAAAGCAGTGATGTCGAACCTAATACCACACTATTAAGATAGCATCCCTCCCTCTACTCAGATCTATTCTCAGGAGAATAGTCAAATCACCCTCATAACCACCAGAGACTTAGGGAAAGCCTCCATCGTAATAAAGTAAGTAACAACATGGCCAGGAGTCCCAGTGTAATCTCTCTAAATTCTTTGTACATCCATAAAATGGAGGATAATAGCACTCTTGATCCTGGACACAGTTTTGGAATCAAACTAGCTGTTCATTTCTCAGGTATTACTCTTCTTTTATCAACAACAATTTTTGGTGTATTTTACAACAGCTAATACACATTAGCTTTTATAATCTAGTGTATTGCATGTTACCTTTTTTATGTTCTTGTTGTTGTTTGTTTATTGATTTGACCTTTTCTGAACTACTCACTAAGGATGTGAATAGAGTTGAAGAGTTACAGTTAAGCTGATGGCTTTGCATAGGAAGCTATGCCTATAACTTCTGGAAGAAGTATCAATCAGCAACTATTTATTGAGCATTTTCCATGTTCAAAGAATTATGGGAATTACTTATGGGAAAACCATTCCCCAGTTCATATACAAGATAAGGAAGCTGTATTTTTAACAAACTTAATCTAACTATATAATATGAATAATTAGCTGACCCTTAAATTTGTCTTGTTAATTTCTTCTCTAAATCACTGGAAGCATTTATTACTTTATAAATTTCATTTTTGTAAATTTTGCTTTTTATATTCTGGTAAGGCATACTTATCCTAAAATTTATCATTTTAACCATGTTTAGCTATACATTCAGTGTCATTAAGTTGTGAACCCATTACCACTATCCATTTTCAGAATGGCTCATCTTCCCAAACCAAAACTGTACCCATTAAAAAATAACTCCCCATTCCCTTGGCCTTCCAGCCCTTGCCAGCTAGCATTTTATTTTCTATCTATGAGTCTAACTATTCTAACTACCTCATGTAAGGGAAATCATACTATGGTCTTTCTTTTGAGCCTGGCTTATTTAAATTAGCATAATATCTTCAACGTTCATCCACGTTGTAGCAGATGTCAAAATTTCATTCTTTTTTAATGTTTAATAGTATCGAATTCTATGTATATACCTCATTTTGTTTATGTACCATCTGTTGATGGACACAGGTTGTTTGCACCTTTTGGCAATTGTGAAGACTGCTGCAATAAGTACACTGGCTTATACATATCAATTTGAGTCCCTGTTTTCAATTCTGGGGGCATAAACCCAGATATGGAATTACTGGTGGAGTTTGCTTTTAAAAACAAATTTAAATGAACATTTTTTGACGTTTGAAAACTTAATTATCATCAAATTTAGTCTTCATATTGAGTTTTTAACAGGAAAAGAATTGTTTTCTTTCATTGTATATTTTGAAAACTCAAAAGTAAAAGTACTATTTATACATATGACTTAAAAGTACTGTTTATACCTATATTTATGATTTAATGTAAATTTCCCAATAATGTCAGTGCTTTTTATAGAAAAGTTTATTACTCTGTAGAAACGTCATCCTTCAATATTCATCATGTCCTGACACCTACATAGTTCCTGTTAACTTCTGATGGTGTCAACCATCAGGGCACTTAACCACCAAACCTCTGTCCTCACAGGCTGTGATGTTCCCCTTGAACTACTAATACATTCTTATCTTCACTTTCCAGATAACACACACATATTTTACTAATGTCACCACCATGCTCATAATTTTGCTGTTAAGATAGTAGTTACTTAATAAGAAGAATTCCAGCTAAAGGGAATAAGAACAAAGTAACATGCTTCAGATGAAATTATGACCCTCTCCAAACATAATATTTGATTTGATACCACCTTAAAAAACACATATAACACAGCTGGCTCATAATACAAATGTTATGATCTGTTACCTGGTGGTGTCACAAAAGGATTCTACTATACTTTTAAAAAATGAGCATTCTGTGAACTTTCTTAAATTATGTAAATATAAGTAAGGCATTTTGTCTCTCTTGTGGGTGAAAATAGGACGTAAAGCCACAAAGTAATTATTTTTAATTCTTAACTGTGAATTACTGACCACTTGTGAAGAGAAATGTAGTTTCTATTGAAAAGAAAAAGAGTTATTATGCCTTGCATACGATCTATAACTTTTGAGACTGCAGTGGCATGATGAAGTTATTAAAGTCTTTCTGACAAAGTAAAGACCATAATAACTCACTGCCACCTTCATCAAAGCTGATGAGTTATGGAGTATATGAAGGGTAATTACCCTTCAAATAAAGTATGTGGGCAGTTTCTTATTATAAATTTTTATTTTAATACATAAATTGTCACACCTTGTTAACAAACAATTTAAAGCAGGCTGAATTATGTGATTAAATTATAAAAGAAAATTACATTGTATTTGTTCATTTCTCATCCAAGACATCAAACATATGATTTCTGTTACTAAAAAGTCATTGGAGCTGTATACATGCAATGAACTGAAATAGGACTTTCCTTAACTATTTTTACAGTGAGGAAGAGTAAAAGAGGTGACATGATTTTAATAAAAAACAAATTAATCTATTTTACCAAACCTACCAACAGTGATAGTAGCAACCTAAAATCTACCATTCATGTACCATTTAATAAATTCCAACCCATGTATTCACTATGCAGGCTAAATCATAACTTTAAAAGTCTCTGATTCTTTAGACAGGGCTATAAATAAATACTGGGAATATTCAACATTTCCTGAAAATAGATAACATTATTCTTTAAATCTCTGTAAAGTCATATAATTGGTTGAATTTTCCCTTCATTCACCAAGGGATCCATGCCTCTGAAGGGAACCACAGGAGTATCATGAAAAATGGATTTCCTTGCTGAGAGTTGCAAAATGGTTCTCTCTCATAGCAAAATGATTGGGGTCCTTGTTTATGCTTAGTGTTAAGTCCTTAGAGGACAGAGCAGCATATTTTACTGAGGCCAGGAAATGTGTTCCAACCATGGGGCAGTGTCAGAATTTAAGAACTCCAAGTTAGCACAGAATAGTGGTAGCCATATTTAGAACAGGACTGGATCTTGGACCAATTAAAAAATTGTGTGGATACTGTAGGGTCTAGACATACAAATACCAAGAGCTACATCTAGTCCTCTTCTGCCAGCTCCCCATCCCAACTGAAATAGGTTGAAAAAATGTGATTGTGAAACTGTTTTGAGAAGGATGAATAAACAGTTAAAGTGAAGCACTTGTCCTGGCCTTTCCATCAGCATAACGATTTGGAGACTAAAGGAAGATTTCAAGTGAAATTGAAATCATTATAATTCAAGAGCAGTGATGAACAGTCTTAATTTACAAATCTCAGATGGTAGAGTGCACTTTCTCTCTGCTTCCAGAGGCACTGCCTTCTTGTTACACTCTATGGGTCAACTGTATCTGTTGAGATTCATCATTATTATCATTATTACTACCACTAATAATCACATTATGCTTGACGGTTTTCTTTCTTAAAACTTTTGATGCTTAATTTTTCCAATATATTCTTGACTTTTATACCACACATCAAACTAGTAGTTATTTGCTTGTTCCTGTAAATTATTGATTTGCTACTGACTATGCTCAGAATGAAGATGAATAAGTGAAGAATCTGAGCCTAGTACCTTCCTGAGCCCCCAACTTTGAGCTAAAAAATAATTGTCTAAACTGAAAGGCAAATTTTAATTTCTATATAGTTAGGAATTATATGACTTCTTTTTGGTGCATCTCTACATTTTCTCCATGGAGGGACTGAATTCCTCAGAAGACTCATCCAGAAACAGGCAGGGCACAGGGCAAGGGGGATTCTGATGGAGTCAAGTGCATGGTCCATGGCCCACACACTTGCAGAACCCAATGGTTCAAAATTCATTTCCTACAAATCCAGTGGTTTGTAATCATTACCATTAATATTGCTATTAATAGCAACAACTTAGAAAATAAAACTAAATGACATAAAAATTTCAATATTAATAACTGCAAATTTATTATTATTAATGATAGTAAAAACTTACAGTTAATGATAGCCAACTAAATACTCAGCACTTTTCAAAGTACTTTTATAGGTATTAACTCATTCAATTCTTATAAAAACCCTAGGATGATAATATTAAATTCTCTGTTTTGCATAGGACCAAACTGAGGCACAAAAAGCTTGAGTAACCTGTCTCACCTTCTGTGTGTTCTGTGATGGTGGTGATGGGGGCGGGCGGGGTAACTCAGTCTGGCTCCATAACCTGTGAAATTAATCATTATAAAAAACTGCCTCCTTTAATAGCTGCAATGCAGAATTTATTCTTGTTTTTTCTTTCTCACTTCTTTCTCCGAAGATGGATGTGTTTGGTATAAATTTGACCCAAGAAAGAACAATAAGTTTACATAAAGTAAATTTTGTTTTACCATAATTCTGCTAACATAGTTTACAAATTCTACCAATTACTAAAAATAACTTCATACAAATAATCCAAATGTAAGGGACCATATTTTTGTAAAAGGTGCAATATCTTTGGCTCAATTTGAAAGGAATCAAACATGTTTAAAAATTTAGTACATGCACTGTATAATCATTTGAATGGATGATTTTTAAAAATTTAAATACAAAGTAAGAACTCTCAACTCAGTCCCCATTTGTTTGCAAAGCAGAATTTTGAATTTGATCCAAGAGCAAAAGTAAACCATTCAAGTGTTCCTGCAATTAGGTCTTTATGAGGCTGTCACCCTCCAGCAGGCATCTTCCCCTCTGACCAGAACCCTCAAATGCTACATTCTGAGCCCAGGAGATGCCTGAAGACTTTCCTGGGAGTAAGTGGCACAGAGGTAATTTTGAGAGAATCGCTTTCTAGATGCTCAGTCTTCATTTATATTCTTTCCTAAAACTCAACAGCCTGAGAAAGAGTCTGGAACCTGCAAATTCCCTTTTCCTACCCCAGCTTTCAGGCTTAATTTTACTATTCAGTTTGTCTCACAGTGGAAAAACTGTAAGTGGCCCAAGTAAAGGGATGATTCTAAACACTGGTGTTGTTAGTTAAAAAATGAACAGCTTTAACAACAGGGAAACACAATTATTAACAGCTTAGATGAGTTTTAATCTTTGCTTTTCCTGAAAGTAAAGGTGAAACTATGCAACAATTATTTAAAATAATTTGTGGTGATAGAATACTCAATAATATTTGTCCTATGTTATTTAGGATATAATCATACCAAAAATTATTTGTTACCTGAATTCAAATTTTACGAGGCATCTTCTCTTTATGTTTGCTAAATCTGAAACACTACCCACATTTTAATTTTGAACTGGACCCCCAAATTATGTAGCTCATCCTGAGCTGATGACAAATTTAAACATAACTGAATAATATAGGAGACACCAGTTGATATCATCTTTAAAAACTTTCTCTTCATTTGGGCTATATCCCTGCCTTTATACACACGCCTACAAACACACACACACACACACACACACACATACACACACACAGAAATATAAATATATCCTGGCATACAATGTTCCTACCAAGTTTTCATCTTTGAGAAGGTATAAAGGGCTACTGCCAACTAAAAACTAAAAACCTGGGCATGAATGCTTGTTGGTGTCTCAGATACAACAGCAAATTGAAAAGTGAAACAGAATAAAAAGAACTTAAAAAGGAGATTTTTCATGAGAGCACCATTTCTACAAAGAACAGTGATTGAATTTTAAAAAAAGAAAGTCAACATCATACCTGTACCAATATCACTAGCAATAAATAAAAATTTTTAAAAAATTGTTTTTAGTTGTAGTTGAACACAATACCTTTTTTTTTAAATTTTTATGTGGTGCTGAGGATGGAACTCAGTGCCTCACATGTGCTAGGCAAGCACTCCACCGCTGAGCCACAACCCCAGCCCCAAGCAATAAATAAAATTTGAGAGAGAAAGAGAACAGGCACTTATGAAAGGCAGAACTTAATTGATTCTGGCTTTTCTACTACCTGCAACTTAAGAACTTAATATTGACTTTGGAAATATTTCTAAACCTGTGATGCTATTTTCTTTTTAAATATCATGTCTGAAATGTTTGCATCCACTTCTCATTTCTCAACAAATATAGATTTTTTTTTCTTCAAATGTCTTACTGAACTAAGGGTTGGATTTTTTTCTTTTGTATAGCTGTCAATCACATATATTATTTGTGTCTATTGCAAACTCATTTTGCAATAAAGGATTTCAAAATCTTCTCTCCTTCCTCTTGGGGAAAAACAAAGGGTGAAACAAATAAGGAAAATGACTTTATACAATCCTTTCATTTCTGATCCTGATTCCTTCCTGCTATGAACTTCATACCACAGCTCTCCTTTACTGTGCTTCAGAGATGAAAGAAGCTCTTATATCCTATAAAAAGCAAGTTCATCTTTGGTGTAAATGTTGTAGAAGTGTGAAGAATGATTTAATCTTTGAAGAAAATATAATGCATTCTGAAAGAGTTCAGGTTTGAAATTCTCCAAATGTTTGAGGTCCTGAGAATGTCAATTGCAAGGACAGGATATGATATCAATCTATTCTTCAGTTCAACACTTAAGGCTTGACACAAGAAGACAGGAGTAGGTGGCCAACAACAGACTGCCCAGCTTCAGATCCTAGCTCACCCATTTACCCTCATGACCCCAGGCAGGGTTTTAAACTCTTAGTACCTATTCTACATGAATGGAATGATAATTACATTATTTATTTCATAGGGTTGTAAGCATTAAAAAGGTATGGGGCTTAAAATAAAATCTAGTCCACAAGAAGAGTTGTTACTACATCAGCACTAAAAGTATTTCTGGGCCTAATCAATAAATGCAAGTCCCTATAGATAGTAGTTAACATTCTTGTTTATTTATCTTGGCATGTGTAATAAAGATCAAAGATTTTTTTTAATGTTATTTTTTTCTTTTATTTCCTGTCAAGTTTCAATGCTTGCAGAACATTAAGAATATTTTACAAATATAGCCTGGTTGAGAAGCATTGCATTGTGTTATAAAGAGCAGCACAGGGGCATTTAATACATGAATTAAAGTCCCAGCTCCTAAGTAAGCTGTGACTGTACTTTAGCATTTAGTTTTTTCTCATCTGTAACATGAGAAGGTACCCAATGAATTTCTAATATTTCCTGAGGAAATAAAATTCTGATTTTGTAACCTTTAACATTAATGTCCAACTTGTCAGAAAGAAATTCAGTGAACTTCTACTTACCAAATGACCTTCTTGAAGCGGTCTTTCTTGAAATTCCAGTTCCCTATGAAATTTATCATCTTATATTGTAAATACTTCCTACCCCTCTAAAGCCAGACAATAAAATAATCCCAGTGTTAAATGACCAGAAAAAAAAAAACAATGAGGAATTATTAAAAGCTCCCCTTACTAGGTAAGCCTTGCAGAAAAAAATTAATGTCTGTTACTGTGGTATGAAAGTTTTTAATCCACATTAACAAATATTGTATCATTCTAATGACAGATTTTTGATGCTGGTAGAGACCTCAGAGTAGTGCTTCTCAACCCTGGGGCAATTTTGCCTCCCAGGAGATATCTGACAATATCTGAAGTCAGATTTTTGTTATCATAGGTTAGGAAGTACTCTGGCAGCTACTGGGTAAAGGCCAGGGACTCTGTTAAACACCCTCCAATGCACAGAAAACTCCCTACAATAAATGTTGAAAGTGCTAAGGTGGAGAAACTCTGCCTTAGAGCAATGTTTTTATCATTAGGGGGAGGGGGCTACAACCTCCTGTTGGGTGACTCAGAAATCTAGTTGTTACAGCTGGTATGGGGAGAGTGCTGATGGCCTGAGAAGGCAGAAATTCAGTTCAGACACACCATGCAATGTTCAAGATAATCCTTCTGAATGAAGTACTCTACTACACCCGCTCAACTCTCAGAGGGCCCATGAATTATATAAGTGATAATCTGATCCTAAATCCGAATTCTATTTCATAAACATGAAGAATTTTTTTGCATGATTTAAAAATCCTTATGTTTAGAAATGAAACTGCTGTGTAAATCAAAGGAAGACAGTATTTTGTTTAATTTGAAACTCTGCCTAGAGTTTCTCATCATTTTGGGAAAAAAATCACATCAGCAACAATAATGCCATTTGTGGTATTTGAGCAGCCAATAAAACAAAGATGCATCCATCTGCATGGGTGGCGCTGTTGTATACTCTGTGGGTCTATCTACAGGCACAAGCTTCTGAACACTTCATTCTATTTTTCAAATAACTAAACATTTACATATTAAAATATATTATCTTATTATAAACTACTTTTATTTCTCTTATATTACAATTAAGGATTATGGAGGCAGTTTTTTATATATGGGTTTCATTTCATGGTAGTCCAGAGGGCACTGAAACACTATTAAAAAAGGAGTCATTGTTTGGATCTAGTAAGGTTGAGGATCTCTGTTTTATACAGGTTACCCTCTTTCACTTTATGGAAGCTGAGTGAAGCCCAGAGAGGAGTCCTCAAGATTGTAATGGCAAGTCCAGGGGGTTTCCCAGGACAGCACATTCTCTTCTATTCTGATCTTGTATACATCCTATCAGTAGATCTCTGAGTACTGAGGCCTGCCTGATTCAAATTCGTACAAAATATTCCTTCCAAAAACACAACATAAACCTGCCCTGTACAGCATCCGCATATAGAATATTACCATGGGAACCATGACAAGGACAAACCAAGAAAGCTGTCATCACCAATCCACCAGGAAAGCAAGCTTCATTCATTTTGTTGTTTGTCTACACAATCTTTTTCCATGTAAAAACAAACTAAATGAAAACGAGAATGACTCATTTCAGAGGTTTGTAATTTGGCAAGATTAAATCACCACAGGTCTAAAGTTTCCTTTGGAACAAGATGCCACAGACCAGGCTTTGGAAGGAAAACAATAATAATCATCTACTTGAACAGTCCCACAACTCATTTTATCCATTCATATGGGGTCCAGTTTTCATTTCACTCTAAATGCCAGGGAGACCAAATGCCAGTTTTGATTACTCTGACTCCTTAATATGATTTTTGGTAATATTACAATCTCCTTCCTGAAACCTTAATTTTCCCTCTTGTTTACTTGTTAGGCAAATGTTAATTGAGTGCTTCTTGTTTAAAATACTGGGCAGAATGCTAGAGGGAATTACAAAGTAGAAGACAAACTGTCTGCCTTTGACAATGTTACCACCTAAGAAGGAGACAGAACAAATATAAACACATAAACACAATAGGGCAAAATCAAGGAGACTGTAGAAGAGCAATATGCAAGTACTAAAGAAAGCAAATCAAATCATAGGAAAGACTAGTGGGGAGATGAGAGCTGACAGGCAGTGAGCTGACAGGGAGATCTTCCAAGTCTCCTTTTTAATTTTCTGTAATTTAGGCATTTTCCCTTTTTCTCTTTAGTGGGGATCCAAGAGGTGTTTACTTGACGTCCACCCTGCTTATGCTCAAGATGGTAAAATTCCATTCATGTGTGAAGTCACAGGTAACAGAGTGCTGCTATAAGAAGAAATGACCCCAGGTCTCTTTTGGGCAGACTGAAATTTGACAGATGACCTTTCATTTACAACATCACAGAAGCAAAATAAACAGAACCATTCCAGATTAATCTCGAATCTAGCAAAACAACTTTCCTTCTTCTTTTGCTTTCATCTATAAAAATGAAAAACAGTAATTTCAGTGACCTATACTTTGCAGGGTAAACGAAAAAGGTCTTAAGTCAATATAGTCTCTACTTCTGGGGGTGGGAAATACCTTCCCATAGTAAAATAGGCCCTAAGACAACACTCCTTGTTCTTCACATATTTAAGTATGAATCACTTACCTCTCAGCTGGAAGGTTGTTTTTTTTTTTAAATGCATTTCACCGATAGACGCCTTCTGGGAAGGAAAAAACACCTAATTTAGGTTCATTTTTAAAGTCTCTAGAAGTATCATTTTCTGAAACAACTAGGTCAATGTTTTTTTTCAAGAACACCCACTTTAATACTAATTTTCCATCTAAACTTTTATTCATTCAACTAATATTTATAGATTACCTGTTAGTTCCAGGGACCTGGTAGAAACCACAGCCTAACAAAGATTCAGTACTAGAGTGGACAGACATAAGGACTAGGGAGAAAATACATTATTTGTTAGATAATAATAACAAATTCTATGGGAAAAAGAAGGAGTAGACAAGAATTAGAGACGAAGGTTCGCAATTTTAAGTAGCGTAGTAAAAGTAGTTCTCAATTAGAAAGTGATTTGAATTATTTTCAATTCATAGAAAACTCTCCTTTTTCTTTAAATTCCAAGTCAATTCACAAGTTGCATTATGTTTCTAATTTATATTACTATATTTTATTGCTACATGGTGATCTTAAAAAAAATATTTATTAAATAAAATGAAGTTCCATAAACAGAAAACTAATGCACAATAAAAATATGCCTCCTACCAAAAAACTATTCTGCACATCTGCAAAACAAATTATAAAATATAGGGATGCAAGAGAGAAGAAGTGACTCCTTACAAAATAAAAACAAAAAAACAACCTCACTAAAGATGTAGTTATAAGAAATGTGTCAGATACAGAAAAACAATTAAATTTTGCTGAGTCTTATAAACTACCCATACAACAATGTCAAATACATATTGTTACCCAGTGTGGTAATATTACCAAATATCCTGGGGACTCTTGAAATGATCTGAACAGCACACTTAAAAAGGCTAAAGTTAACTCTTATATATTTTTTACCAAAATATTTAAAAAATTTCAAAGACAGAACTTTTAAAGGAACACAAAATTCTTTCTATTACACCAAACAAAACTACTTGTAGAGCAGATTAGTGTCATATTGATGACCCTACTTTAAATTTTTTTTCAAGCTCTATTACATTCAACCAAATTGCCTAGAGTCGAATAAATATAGTATTTGAAATCAGCCTGGAAGAAATGGTTATTCAATTGATGATGTTGAATGAATTTGGAAAATCTCTGGTAGGAATATACTTAGATACTTACATGGTGATATACATACAATTAAATTCTAGGATTAAATAGTTCAGTATAAAATGTGACATTATAAAACAACTAGAATAAATACATAGGCAAATATTATCTGATCTTGGAATGATAATATTTCATAAAAATAAAACAAGATAAACATACTAAATTTATCTTCAATAATTGAATTACTGAAAGGTTATCTTTAGTAATTGAAATAAATAAAAATGAAAACCTTGTATCTATTTAAAATCCACCACATAAACCACATCAATGTTTATAGCAGCGCAATTCACAATATCTAAGCTATAGAACCAACCTACATGCCCTTCAACAGATGAATGGATACAGAACATGTGGTATATATACACAATGGAATATTACTCAGCCATAAAAAGAATGAAATTATGGTATTTTACAGTAAATGGATGAAACCAGAGACTATCAAGCTAAGTGAAACAAGCCAATCCCAAAAATCAAACGCCAAATGTTCTCTGTGATATGTGAATGCTACACTCAATTAGGGATGGGAAAGAAGAATAGAAGTTCACTGGATTAGAAAAGGGGGAATAAAGAGAAGGGAGAAGGAAGGGAATAGGAAAGATAGAATGAATTGGACATAACTTTCCTATGTCAATGTATAAATTGACAATCAGTGAAACTCCACATCATGTACAACCACAAAAATAGATCCTAATCAGAATTAGTTACACTCCATGAATGTTATAATATGTCAAAATACACTCTACTGTCATGTATATCTAAAAATAAAAATAAATTTTTAAAAAAATATGGCTGGGTGCAGAGGCACATAACTGTAATCGCAGTGGCTTGGGAGGCTGAGACAGGAGGATCATGAGTTCAAAGCCAGCCTCAGCAAAAGCAAGGTGCTAAGCAACTTGGTGAGACCCTGTCTCTAAATAAAATACAAAATAGGGCTGGGGATATAGCTCAGTGGTTGAGTGCCCCTGAGTTGAATCCCCGGCACACACACACCCAATTTTTTTTAAAAATAAAAATAAATAAATAAATAAAATCTACTGCATAAAAAGATAGGGCAGGACAAAAATGAACTGCAAAATACCTGACAATGAATGGGTTGATAGCCTTAACACAATTTATAAATAGCTCTTGTGAACCAATATGTAAAAAACAAACATAGTAATGTAGAAGTAACAAAAATAAAAAAATTAAAATGTTCAATAAACACATGATAAAAACTGCTCAATCTAAATAGTAATTAAAGAATAGTTACAGTGAGCCACAGACTATTTATTCAATCTACACATTGTTCAAACCATTAAAGTTCATATTAATTTTTATATTCTCACAGCTGTTTGAGATGGAAAGAAAAATTTCCTTTGTTATCCAGATTTAAAACACAGAGTCACAAAAGGGTCTCCTTTCAAGGCCAGACTCACTTCAGAGCTGCTCTCTTAATTACTCCTTACTCTGTCTCCATAAATAAAAAGAAAGGGAAAGTATCAAAGTTGTCTAGGACAGGCCTCCACCACCTAGGCCCACAAGTCAATGCCCTGCAGCTGTTATTACAGTGTTCAAGCTAAAACTGACAGGTTTCCAAATCACTGAAGAAACATTTAAAGAAGAATACTTTGTGACACATGAAAATTATAAAAAGTTTAAATTTTAATGTCCCTCAATAAGGTGTTGTCAATGTGTCATGAATGGCCACTTTTGTGCTATAATGGCAAAGCTGTATAGTTATAGCAGAGACCATGTGCAGCCTGCAAAACCTAAAATATTTACCCATTGATTCTTTACAGAAAGTTTGCTGATTCTCTATATGGGGTATGGTAAATGGGGTTTTCTGCATTGTCATGGCAAATGGCAATCAAATATAACACAAAGCAAGAACTGTATTTACTTGTTGGCAAGGTAATTCTAGTTTATCACAAAAAAATGCAAAATTCATAGATTATTTTATATAAGAAAAAAACACTGTAGCAGGGATGGAGATGTAGCTCAGTGTTATAGCACTTGCTTATTATGTGCAAGGCCCTGGGTTCAATTCCCAATATAGCAAAATAATCAATCAATCAATCAAAAAAAATGTAACAGTGTAAATCCAGAATATGGGACTCCATGTACTATAGTTAGGTCTGGGATTAGGAAGCATGGGATCTAGGCTTAAATACTGAGCCAATGTCTCAACTTGCCAGGGTATAAAAAAGCTTTCCAACTTTGCAGGTAACATCCATTAAAACTGGTATTTCTGAAGTCTTATTGTTCTAACCTTAAAATTATTAGTATCAATTTTTTAACATTTCTTTAAAAAGACATTATTTAGGTTAAATCACATGAAACTGCAGATACTCAAATGTTTATTATTTATTAATACCATGATATCAAAAGACTGATACAAATTAAACATACATTCCATCTCAAGTGAGGATGAACCTAAAATTGATAGTTTGTTTTTAGCAAAATAATATCTATCAAAAAAGTTACTATAGTTGCTCAAATTGTATTTGTTTCATAGTTTGTTTGACATTTAATTGGTAAATGGTTTACTTTATAACTATGTAAGTTCTATTAAGTAAGACATTTATTCCATGTTTGAGTATATTTAAGTAACATTTTGACAAATGTAATTAAGTCAAATTGGAAGTAAGAATATTTCCCTTCAAAAGAGGATGGTGCATTTAACAACTTTGAGAAACAATGGTGTATCTTTTGAATTGCATAACCATTCTAGCATATAATTTGAGAAAAAGAACAATTGCATTTCCTGGCTGGTCTCTCTTACAAGCAATGTGTTGGTGGACAAGAGCAGAGAATAAGCTTGCAGATAAGGAAGATATAGCACCTGACAGACAACTTCACATTCAAAACAAAGCAATTAATCTTTGTAAATCACAATTTTCTCTTCCAGAAGACAGGGATAATGGTTGACATGGCAGGGCCATATAAAACATTAGAGGTACTCCAGGTAAGGCACACATACAATATATCATCTAATATTTTCCAAGAAATTAACCATGTGCCGAGTTTTTTGGATGCATAAAACATTTTTTATGCATTACCTCAAAGAACAATTCCAACTAACACACCATATGAAGTATGCACCAACATATTCCTGTTTTAAAGATGAAAATGCTGAGGCACTCAGAGTCTCAGTAATCTGCACAAGATCATGAAGCTGCCCACAGGCAGAAAGGGAGACTTGACCTACCTGCCTAATGCCAGAAGGAGACTGGCTTTCTTTTCCACAAAATCCTCGATAAATGGGAGCAATTTTATTACATTACTGATGTCCATAGTTCAACAGGATGAGAACTAATATTTCTTCTTTTAAACCCAGCCACAGACTTCTGGTATACCACAGCTACTGAGGGGGCCTGAGAGCCACTTGGGGTTAGAATCTTTCCAGAATGCGTCTTTCCAACTCACACTGGGTTTCACTCAATAAAATTTGGGGCCTTAAGAGCAACTTTATTTCTGAAAGAGTTAAAAATCGTAGCAGACAGCAGTGTAAACATCAATTTCCTCTCTTCTTGGGATTCTGAAGTTCCCTCCCCTGACTTTCCATCGTTTGTGCTCCTCCAGTGGAAATCTCCAGACTAAGCCAAGAGATATGCAGACAAAAACTCTTAAGAAAAGCAGCTGGAAGCATCACCAAGTTTGGCTGTCTATGGATGAAAAGCAATTTGGCTAACAGGACAGAATTGTGGAGCTTAAGGCCCAGCAGGGCTGGGATTTAAGATTTTCCTTTGTTTATCCATCCTTAGAATAAAGCACTGAAGACAAAGAATTTCCATTTCATTCCCATCAAAAAATATGGCATTTTCATTTTTAAAAACAATAAAAAAGTTGAACATAAACATAATTTTTAGAAATGGGGGAATAAAAGCTTATTAGGTTGTATAGTACCTGTCATGGTTTTGATATGAGGTGCCCTCAAAAGCTCATGTGCGAGACGATCAAGAAAGTTTGATTGAGGTGAAAATGATTGGGTTATGAAATTTTAACCTAATAGGTGCATTAACAACCTCCCTGCCCTGCCATGGGGATTAACTGTCAAAACTGTAAGCAAGTATGGTGTGGCTACAGGAGGAGGTCACTGGGGACATGCCTTTGGGGTATATATTTTGTCCCTGGTGAGCCAAGCTTTCTGTCTTTCTGCTGCCTGGTGGCCATGTTCTGAGCTGCTTTCTTCCACTGCACTCTTCTGCCAAGATGTTCCGCCTCATGTTGGGCCTAGAGCAATGAAGCTGGGCATCTGTGAACTAAGACCTCTAAAATCATAAGCCCCTCTTCTAAAACTGTTCTTTTCAGGCGTTTTGGTCACAGTGACAAAAAAAAATTGACTAAAGTTGATCCCACAGCCCCAAACTCTATCTCTGGGAATCAATTATACATTATACTAAAAAGTAAAGGCTTTAAATTGCTACAGGGCCTACCTCCCTCAACTTCTTTGGAGAGAATTTAAAGGCCAACAGTTTATAACTACCAAAAGCCTTAACCAAAACTCTTTGGCTTTTTTTTTTTTTTCCTGTGCGGGGGCGACCTTCCAATGGCTCCACTGTACCAATACTTTATTATATGGAAGTGCTAAAATACTAAGTTTAAAAGCAAACATAAATCCCTGAGAACCAATACAAGTATTATTGCCTTGAAACAAACAAAAAATCCAGAGAGACACTATTAAAGCCATTTCTCACAAACTACAGATTATTTGGGAAAATAATTAACTATTATGAAAATACAGGTATGAATCAAAGCAGATAAACTTAACAGTAGTAAGACTAGTCCTCACCATTTTAGTAATCACAGAGGGAGTAGTTGCCTCCATTGTGGTCTTCTTTATCTATGTGCTGGACTCCGTCCTGACAGCACTGCATGAATGATCTCATTTATTCTCACACACCAAGCTTGCAGAGTGACAACGGCACCCCAAGCCAGATTCTGTGGCTTTAGATCCTGGCCTGACCCCTTAGTAACTATGTGACCTTGGACAAATTTATTTTAAACTCTCTATGCCTCATTTTCCTTAATTCTAAATGGAACTAAGAGTGGGCAATTGTGAGGATTAAATATATTTAAAATATGTGACATGCTTAGAATAGTGTCTGGCATGTAATATATACCTTAAAGGCTACTGTTACTAATTACTAGTATTATTATTCAATCTCAGAGATAAGAAAACCAAGGCATAGGGAGACAAAATCACATGATAAAGTCACACAGCTGGTAAATGCTGGACCCAGGCAGTGCAACTCTAGAATCCACACCTTCTCAACCACCTCAGAAAAAGTCCCCTGTAGTTTTCAAATATGAATGTTTTTATATTTATATCTCAGGGGAAATGTAAGATATTCATCAAATATGACAACTGGTATCAACTGTGGTTATGATTACCATAGGATCTGATGGCTACATACCACACACACACACACACACACACAAATATATATATATGAAATAAATAATACATATAAACATTATATAAATAATATAATATATAAAAATAAATTTATATAAATATAGATTTATATAGATTTATATTAATATATAAATAAATTTATATGAAATAAATAATAAATATAAATATTATAGAAATAAATATATAAATATTTCACCTTGGAATAACAATGGACAATTGCACACACAAAAGCAAAAAAAAAAAATTAAAATGGTTTTAAATGGTCTTTCCTGACACCAGGAACAAATATGTTTATTTTAAATGTTCTGCCTATACCTCCCCACAGGTCCAAAAAATTCCATAACTAAATCACCTTCTTCACCACATTTTTATGGTTGATGTTATCATCACTTCAGATACTAATCTGACCTTTGATATTTATGTTTAAAAGGGAAACTATTTACACCAAAAACTTTACCTAAAAGCAAGGAAAAATGATGAAGACTAAAGTAGCAAATATGTAATGTCCTTATCACTATGTTATCCTTTTGCATAACTCTTTCATTTCTTTATAGTTTCAGAAGAAAAAAAAAAGTATTGTATTAGGTCTGAAAGATTAGAATCAAAATGGTTATTTCCCAGGTAACAGCTACTTGATAGGATACCAAGAAGAAATTTATTTCTACAATAGCAATGAAATCTGAAATTCACTGCTTGTTTTAATTTTTTATAAAACCAATAAGCAGGAATAAAGTCTATTGCTGTTTTCCTTTAGCAAATATCTCCATGCAGCTGTAATAATGAAACAAAATTAATAAAAGTACAGCAATTATAAACCTTCCATAGCACATAGCTATTGAAATGTAGGAAATGCACTAAAAAAACTCTTCTGGTTGACAACAAAACAGCCACTTTTCAAGGTAAAGGTCAAGTATTCAATTTCTATTCACTAAATCTGAATGACTTCTTATAATAGCCTTCTCAGATGTGATCTATGTGCCAGTCTGTTAAAAATAAAAAACAGTTAAACTTTTAAACTGGTCAGCCAGGTGCATGAGGAAATAGCACATCGGCTTCAGGTACCAAGGAGGATACCAGTGCCAAGAAGCTGTTCTAATGTCAAAAGTAGAGGCCCTGTGAAGATCAATTCGTGCTTGCCAGGTAAAATGGGACTGCTTACTGCCAAATCCAGATAAAAATCCACAAAAAAATCTGCTCATATATTCTCCAATATCACCAGATCAAAATATATCACACTCTTTCTGCAGTACCAAAAAATAACCCAAAATAAAAACAATCAAAAAGTAACTAATACAAAATTACATAATAGTAGTGAGATTTTTAAGTTTAAGGGAGGAGTGAGTTTTTATCAACTAAGGCAAGGCCTCTCATAAGATTCACCCATAGACCTTCAGGGTATTTGCCGAGAGGAGACATTCTGTGTCATAAGACATTATGTGGCCTTTCAGAAAGTCACAGAAAAACACAGAGGGCCAAAAAGCAAGTTGAAGCGATAAAATAATTGAAATATAAGAAGTCATATAAAGATTATATGACTGAGCACATGAGTTACATATTTTTCCATTGACTTAAGTATAATAATTGAACATACTATTAAAATTTGGAAGAAAAATGAATAGGTTCCTTTATTCTTTCTTCTTGGCCAGACTTCTCTACTCTAATTTATACCACTTTAAAATTTACACAACTTGCATAACTCCAAGTAAATATGAACATTCAGAATCTCACATGTAATTTTCATCAAGTATTTTATTTATTTCATTTATATATATATCATATGCTCTTTACCTAGTTATTCTCCTCTTTGAATCACTTTAGTAACATAGGACAAATTCACACAAAACTAACTCATCATGCTTGCAATTACCTTTGTATATACCTTTTATATTGCACCATGCTGACTTGGGTTAAATTGTGTCCTGAAAAAGATGTTCAAGTCTTTACTTGCAGTACCAGTGTAAGTAGGGTCTTTGTTTATGACCAAGTTAAGAGGTCATTAGAGTGGGCCATAATCTAATATGACTATATACTTTATAAGAAGGGTAAAGTTGGACAAAGAGACAGACATGCAGAGAAGAAAGACCATAAAGGTGATGTGGAGACACAGAGAGAAGGAACGCTTGAGACTGCCAGAGGCAGGAAAAAGGAATGATACAAATTCTCCCTCATTGCCATCAGAAGGAATTTACTGCAGTATGTGGATCTTAGATTTTGTATTAGTTTATTTAGTGTTGCTATAACAGAAGTACCACAGACTAGGACATTTATAAAGAAGAAAAATTTACATTTCATAGTTCTAGTGGCGGCAAGTCCAATATCAAAGTGCCTGCATCCAATGAGGGCCTTCTTGCTGTCTCATCCCATGATGGAAAGTGAGAGGGTGAGAAAGGGGTAGAGAAAGTAAAGATATTGAACTCACAGCCTCAAGCTCTTCTATAGCCAGCATTTAAGTGGTCAGACTTACTCACTTCCACGAGGCCCACCTCCATGAGGTCCCAACTCCCAAGTTTGTTTCCAACATGCACTCTTTGGAGGACACTCTTAAACCATAGCTGACTTCTAGACTTCAGAACTATGAGACAATATATTTTGGTTATTTAAGACACTCAGTTTGTGGTACTTTGTTCCAGAAGCCTCAGGAAACTAATATATGCTGCAGATGGAGTTGGCCAAAGCTTGCATAGTGTGGTTGGAAGCACCGGATGCATCACAGAATTCCTGCAGCACACATATGGCTTCACACTGTCAGAAGAGGTGTGAAAACCCTGCAAGTCAGATGGGGATAGGAAATATGCTGCCCTAAAACATTAAAAACAATATCTTGCATTTGCTTAAAACACATTCTACATGTTGTACTTTACTCCTCCCAATACACTGGGAATGTAAAAGAAGAAGATTATTATCTTCATTTTATAGAAAAGGAACATGATTTTGGAGAACTGAATGGTATTGGGGCTGGTGCAGTATGTGGCCCAAGAAAAAATGTTCGGGACTGAAGAGACAATGACTCTATTTACATGTTTTCAGTTTCAGCTACTGGCAAGATATCCTTGATACCTTTTTCTCCCCTCAATTCCACATTTCTGGACACATTGGTCTTTGTGGTAGTCTTTGACTGGGGGCAGAATCCCTCTTGTACCAGCCTGTAGACCTCATATTTGTTTCCTCTGTGAAGCAGAGGCTCTTTGCATGATTAGTTCTACTTTATTTAGGCCTTTGCTCAAACTACTTCTTCAGAAATGTCCCTTTTGACTATCCTAAGAGGACCCTTCCCTGACATTCTCCACTCCATTATACTGATGCATTTCATTCTTTATAGGACTTATTATTACCTAAAACTATATTTAATGATTATCTGTCACTCATATAAATGCATAAGTTCATGAATACAAAGATCTTATATGTCTTGTTCACAGTTTTATTCCTAGAGCCTGGCACAGAGCTCTACATTAAGTAGGAGCTCACTAAAATGTTTGTTCAATGAATAAAAACATCCCATCCTACTCCCAAGTTCAAGTGACATTATCCCCTAAATCGTTTTTGATCCATCTTCACTAGCTGTTTTTCAGTATGCACATGCCATCTTTTCCTCTTGGATTAATGCAGCTGCCACCCAACTTCTTCCCACTGACATTCAGGCCCCCTTCCAATTTATTCCTCCACAGACAACTTCATCAAACATAAATCACATCAAGTCACCAGCATTATCTATTGTTATCAGGATGGAAACTGAATTCTTAATATGGACAAGAAGACCTTGCATGGACTGGCCTCAGCCTAGGTGCAGCCTCATCTACTAACTCTCCTTTTGATTCTCCTCAGTTAGTTGATTTGTACTTCTTCCTTTCTGTAAGAGGTCCTTTGCACAAAGGATAATTCCCTCTGCTTTCTGGAAGACTCTTCTTCCCACCCTCTCTCATATTCTTTTACTCACACTTCAAGTATTAATCAAATGTCACTTCCTTAGGTTTCAATCATGCAAGCTCCTAAAATCAAATCGCTGTATTTTAGAGCATTTACCTTTGTAACTATATAGTCACCAGTTATTGTTAATGATCTGTCTAATTAGTGACTGTCTTCTTCATGGACTCTTCATTCAAGGATAGCATAGACCATGAATTTTTTTGCTCACTATCAGGTCTTTAGAATCAAGCACAGTGGAATGTAGCTTAGTGGTAGAACACTTGCCAAGCATGTGCAAGGGCCCAGGTTTGATACCCAGGACCAAAAAATAAATAAATAAAACAACAAATAGAGCCAAAGAAAAATACCAAAAAACAGAGTTTCATACTCTACTGGAAACCAAAGTGCTAGAAATCAATGTCAATGTCAAATACAGAGATATAAAAACTTTCTGCAAATACTGAAGTAAAGCTGAAAGCAAAGATATCAGTCAGAACCAATTATATGACAATGAGCTATTACTAAAACAAAAGAAGAGATGGGAAACCCAGGACAATGCAAACTTTGGAACAGCCCTGACTACTGACTGGAAAATAATGGGACTGAGAGAATCTGTTTCATTAAGAAACTAGAGGAGAACCAGTTTAAACAATTTAGTTATGACTTAGGTAGTGACAGTAACTAGGTGAAAGGTTACATTTACATATCCTATTCACAGATCCTTGACTCATCAGTCTGCTCTGGACATTTATCTATGCAGAGAAACCAACCAAACTTTCCTCTCCTTAGCATTTTCCATTATCAAAAAAAAAATATATATATATATATATTCTCCCCAAAGTCCTTAGTTCCCTGGAAAATGTTTTAAAGACATTTCACTGTGGTCGATTAGGCATACAGTAATAGCCAAGTGAGGCAAGGGCCATGGAGAAAATGGCATATAATAGAAAGAACCCACTTTGCTCCTGATTAAAGTTACTCATGTGCAGCTTGAGAAAATGTATACACTAAAAAGTTCTGAGCACTATATGGGTTAAAGGACAAGGCCTGATTTTTTTAACCTCCATTGTTACTGCTTTATTCCCCAAACATTAGAATCTATATAATTCTAAATTCTCTGGGGGGAAAGAAAGAGCTTATTAGTTTACTTTTATTTCCTTATTTTGGGCTTCTTTTAAAATAAAATGGAACACTGATGAGTGTGGAAAAAAATCTGTTTTCTTTCACTTGAACTCATCAGTGACTCATGCAATAAACAGCAAGTCTCCTGGTTTTATTTTTGAGGAGAGCACCAACAGTTTCAACAGCATACTCCAGTTTTACAGGAATCAGTTTTCCAAAGATGACTTACTTATCATGCCCTGCCTAAGAAAGGACAGCATAAAGCTGGTGAAAATTCTGATCTTCAAAAATACAACAGACAATGAGTATTTCCAATTTCATGCTGTTTCTGTAACAAGAATGGAGGCACAAGGAAATACAAGCCTGAAGCACCGATAAGAACTGTGGCTAACAAAACAGAAAGGAAAAATGAAAGCACATTGAACAACTGACTGTACAGATTTAGGAGGTTAAAAGGGGGATTGGAAGGGAAATAATAAGCCTCTCCCATCCCTACAGAAATGAGCTTTCAAAACTCACAATGGAAAAAAAAAGACATTTAATAAAGTAGCATTTGAAAACTAAATGAAGTAAAATCTCACTAATTAACAAATGCTGGCTTTATGAAGAGTCTACATTGGTACAAACCTATTAGCACATGACCTCTGTTCTTCCCAAATTTACTAAAATTTGAGGATTACCTCTGAAAATAAGGATTTGTTGACATAATTCCTAAACAAGAAGTTCATGTGTAACCTACACCAGTTTTCTTTAAACACTTAGAAGGCTCCAGTTACATGCAAACAGTTATCATGCTACTTCAAAATTAATTTATCTTTTCATAAAGGTTCCCTTTAAGAGTTCTAAAAGATGACAGCCTAAGCAGATTCTGCATTATATATATAAGTGCTTAAAAAATAAATTGAACTTCTAACATCTTCTAAAACTCAGATTTTTGGAAGTTTTGATTAGCCTTCATATAAATAAAACTTTACTACATTACACATAAGTACTATTTAAAAGCAAACTTTTTTTGCATAGGTAAATTAAATCCCCAACATCTGAAATATATTATTATAGGGCGGTTCTAGGCATGGAGATAGCAGGTGGTGGCAGGATTCTTTCATAAAGTCCTCAGCTGTGACTTTTGTGTATTTATACCACTATCCTTTGTTTTGTTTCTGTTGTACCTGACTAGCAGTCCACAGCAGACTCAGTGCAGGTAAAAACTGTCTTTCCTGGCTGTAGCTATGGTTTTAGCTGGACTCTCATTCTTTGTGCTTTCACTTCCCAGTACTTGTGGTCCATGCCCTTATAATAATGTGCTTCTCCCATCTGTAAAGTGTCATGAATGGGCTGCTTTGTTTCTTGGCATTTCCTAACATCTCTGCTGTGTCAATTAAAGTTAGGCTTTAAAATATTGCATCTTTAATTTTCTGAGTCCAGCTCCCTTCTTTCTTGATGCTGTCCTCTTAAAATCCCTGAACAAAAACCATCTGGAAATCTTGTTCCTATCTCCCCTTCTTTATGTGAGTCCAGGCCAGAAAAGCTTGGGTGTAGCATACACTACTTGGGTGCCATTACATTGGCTATGTTTTAGAACCTCACTGCTAATATAAGGCTCTTATTCTTTTGTGTTTAGGATAGCAAGTAGATGAAGCTCAAGAGAGTGTTCAGAAGTTCAAATTCCTTTTAATACATATCCTAATCTCAGTCATATGATTTTGAGTAGTGCCAAACATATGTGGAACTTCTGTTGCCACACAACCTCAAATTGACATTGTAGATAACTGTACATTTTCCCCCAAACTATACATACTATCCAAATTGAAATATATCCTCTAGAGGAATATCTATGAATCTTAACACAAAGACTAGCACCATGCTTATGTTATCAAAAGTCAACAACTTCTATTATCTCTATTTACCGATCAACTCAAAAAATTCTGAAGATTTAAATAAGCAATATCCAACAGAACTTTCTGCAGTAATATAAATGTTCTCTGTCTGTTCTTCCCAATATAGTAGACACTAAACATGTGGCTATTAGGCAGTTGAAAAATGGTGGTACAACTGAGGAACTGACATTTTAAAATTTTATTACATTTAATTACTTTAAATTGAAACAGACAATGTGGCTAGAGGCTCTTGAAAACTGTTAAGATTTAAGATTTTACCGTACTTGCAAGCCAATAAATTAGCATGCCAATTTCACAGATGTTGGGAGAAGACACAAGTTTCTGAGATCAAATACAAAGGACTATATTACTCATAAAAATAGCAGTAATAGGAATAGCAGAGTAGCTGTGCCAATTCCTGACACACCAATTCTCACAGTATGATGTGAAGGGACAGGTGATACCTGTATACTAACTAATTTACAGTACAAAAGGAGAACCCTGGGCTTATGGTACCTGCATCTTTTATACTGGATAATATGCCTAGCTGTCAAAGAAGCAAAAAAAAAAAAAAAAGACTTCTATCTTCCAAGGCTATCTAATATATAAATGGCCTTGAGAAGAAATTCTACAATGAAAGCAATAACTTGCCTTGTTCATAATCCATACACAAATCTAAGTGAATAAACGAGAGTGGTCTCTAACAGTGTTAGTATCATACACACCTCTGAAATCTACCCATTACTCTCCATCTTGCTTGAATAGATCTTGCTTGGAACTCTAGTTAATTCTTGCTAGGACTTCTGCAAGCTTCCCAATTGGTTATCCTGCTTCATCTATTTCTTCTTCTCAGGCATTGTTTATACAGTAGCCAGAATTTATTGTGTGATATAAATCTAATTGTGGCACTCGTTTCAGTACTTGATGTCACCTACTGTCCTTTCTATGTCACACAATACCCTCCTCAGCAAGTTCAACAAGTCCCCAAATGATGTAATGCTGCCTCCATCTGTGGTCACTTCCCTTGTTTGTCCTTCTAAGATTCATTCCTTTAGCCACATTAAACTTTTACTTCCTTAAAAAGCAGAAATGATAAAATGACATCCTTGAATTCCAACTACAAATTTGTCTGGTTTGGTTAACATAATAGTTTAAAAAGCATTTGGGCCATTTCACATTTTGGGAGATNTTTTCTTTTTCTTTTTTATTTATTTATTTTTTTTTTTTTTTAGTTATTGGCAGACACAACATCTTTGTTGGTATGTGGTGCTGAGGATCGAACCCGGGCCGCACGCATGCCAGACGAGCGTGCTACCACTTGAGCCACATCCCCAGCCCCAAAACCTGGATTCTTCAGGTTGCCATACATCTTCCTTCTGTTCCCTTTTTAATTTTTTTTAAATATATTATTCACCTACATCCAATCTAATGTCCTCTTGATCTGGATGGAACACTCTTTCAACCCTCCAAATTCTTGAGGTGCTACTATTCATGCTTCAAGTCTTAGTGGATTCATATCCTATGGGATGTTTTTCTTGACCACAACACCACCAACCCAACCAGGATGAGATGATTAAGTGTAGTATGCTCATCCACCAAGGACCTAACATCCCCCATGTCTTCTGTGATTCCCTACACTATCCCTGTTACGGCACAAAGAACACAGTAGTATAAAAATGCTAACAAGTAGGCATCCTTTCCTAGACTTATATAGGTCATTATAGAGCAACTATGTCTGTCTCATACATCACTGTATGCTAGTGCTTAGGAAAGAGCCAAACACAAAGAACTCAATAAACACTTGTTGTTTTTGTTGCTGTGGGTTTTGATTGTACTGGGAATTAAACCTAGGGCCCTGAACATGCTAGAGAAGTGATCTGTATTCCCTGCCCCTTTTAAAAAAACTTTATTTTGAGATAGGGTCTCACTAAATTGCCCACACTGGCCTCAAACTTGGGATCTTCCTGCCTCAGCCCCTTGTAGTTAGGATTACAGGCAAGTGCCGCCATCCCTGGCTTCAACAAACACTTGTTGAATAAATAATGGACACAAGTTGCCTGAAGAGTGGCTACTTCAAATTGTTTAAGATATGTGTAAATTTATGTATTTTAAAATATTATTTATTGTCAAAATGTGGGTCTATGAAATGCCATTACCCCCACTCCCATGTGTAGCAGAGTAATATCTATAAAACAAGGCAGTGAGCTGAGCTCTTCTCATAGATGAGCTCACTCAATCCCTACAACAGTCCTTTAAGGCAAGTACTTCCATTATTCCTATTTCAGAGATGCAAAAACTAAGGATTTAAGAAGTTAAGTAATTAAATTAGTAGGTAAATAACTGGGGAGAACTCAAACCCAGCCCCATTAGAACCCAAAGAAAATCCTTAACCATATATGATTTAAAAATAGAGAATTTTAATGTGCCCAATAAGAAACAAAATCACACAGTATAAGGGAAAACCACAGAACTATTTATCAATCAACTAAATTATAGCCCTAATCCTTCCAGAACTGACTAGCTGTTCAACCTTGGATAAGATAAAGTTCCATAACAGTACAGTACATAGTAGGAGATACTAGATGACTAAAATTTCTCCCAGAAGACCTGAGAGCACTGACACCAACAACTTTATTCACCACCTATTTTTGAGGTTTTTTTAAATGCAGTTTTAACAATTAGCTCTTCCCTAAAAGAGCTGTAGAGATAAAGAATATTTTTGCACATTCTGAAGCTCTCTGGCTCAATATTCAACTATTATACCAAACCATAGTTTCCAGGGCAGTGACAAGAATCTTTAATCTCATTTCACAAATAGGAAAATAAAGGTACTGCACAATAAGGCCAAGTGTAAAGTTATCGCTACTTTTCTCAGCCTGCCCCTTAGCCTGCCATGCCTTACTGTATGTGCTCAATCAAAGCTCTAAAAAGCTCAATGGTACTTAAACCCTAAGAAACTCAACAAAGCCAGTAGTTGGATACATCAGAAATGTCATTGGGTCATGTGAAATACAACCTAGCTGGGAAGGAAAGAATCCTGGTCTATCTTTTCCAGATGGAATTCTTGCTCATCTTTTGCCCTAAGCACACCCCCCCCCAAAAAAAAAAGGGTGGTTAAAAGAAAACTTTCACTACTGTATCTTAATTTTTTTAGGTCAAACTTCCAGAGTCAATTCAATACCCATCAGGCATATAAGTGTTCAAGTTCCAGCCAATTAAAAATTTTATTAAGGAAAAAAGGAAAGCCGGGCGGGGCATGGGGTGGGGGGGAATAAAATAAACAAACATTTTACAAGTAACCTCTGAATACTTTTCTAGGATTAAAATTTCCTTTCCCAAAAAGCTAAGGAAAAATTGCATGTGGGTCCCATAAAGTTATTGACTTGCTTAGTAAATTTAGGATTGAAATTACTACAACATTTAATATTTGATGACCACAGAATACATGTATAGGCTGCTTTTCTAAGCTTGCATTCTAAAAAAGAGGAATTCATTACATTTCCAAGTATACTTTATTTGATGAAGTAGAGGCATTTGAAATTTTATTCTAGAAACTACCTCCCATATATTATTAATAAGTGGCTGGGACTGTAGCTCAGTGACAGAGTGGTAGAAAAAAGAAAGCATCTCCTTACGAAATCTGATATTTGCTCCAGTCTACCAAGCAGATTCACCAAATTATGATCTGAAAGTGCCTTATATAATGCATTCTTAGCATTGTGTTTGCCACATTGTTATTAGAATATGTTTGATTTTCACATAAAATATAAAACAATATGTCTTCGATTTAGATTGGAAGGCCCTTTAGGGCAAGGATCACATTCCATTAATTTTCTATCTTAAAGCACACAGCAAAGTGTATTGCACAATATAGGAACTCATGAAGTTGTTTATTAAATTAGAAATACATAAACAAAAGGACTTGGTCATTTGATACCAAGTTTAAAGATGATATTCTTAGGCCATTTACTTGCTTGTTTTGTGGAAGTAGAAAGGCACTAACAATGTTTCTTGTGCCTGTGATTAACAGAAGCTGGACACATGATACATCACAAGTAGTTTGTACTGTCTGAAATCATTTTATGAAAATGAAGGTCTCTTTCCAGAATTATGAACACTGACAGTAAATTTAAGTTTGAATCTAGGACGCAAAAGACATTATAAAGAATAGAAAGCATCTGAAGAGAAGTTCTGATTTCCAAGGACTAAGACCAATAAGATCTTCCTGCTATTTAAATTTCCATGACCATATTGGTATAAGATGTAAGGTCCTTAGCTTCATAAGTAGGGGGTTTGGTGAGAAAGAAACGATTTTAAATAAGAACCCTAAAGATAAACTCGAGGAACACCTGTCTTTTAGCTCAACAGAGGTACTGACCAAAACATCTAGAGAAACAATCTCATCTCAGCTAAACGATCCGAACTCAGAATTAGGACAGCATCGGCCAGCATGCAGTTTCAGCAGACAAAAGATCTTGGCTCAAAACCCATATAACACCCCTAAATTGTCCCACTGAATCTTCACAAGGGCCCTCAGGGGCAGGCAGAGTAGATGCGCATGTTGCAGATGACTACACTTAAGTTCCGATGTACAGGGTCACAGGCCACTCAGATGGAAGATAACTGAAGCCAGTCTTAACTAGTATCTGAACTGGCGGATACTTTCCATTCTGCCTCAACGACTGCCTTTCTCCGGTATATTACAATTACTCTTAAGGCTGGAGGAACCGCAGGAAGAGCAGAGCTGGGCGGGCACAGCAACGGGAAGGACAGGGAATTTCCACGCTTCCCGGCACTCGCTGGTACACCAGCACCCCCAGGTCGCTTCTCCACTCGGCTGCTCTCCACCTGCGCGACGGCCTGTTTGCCCCAAACTAGTCTCAAGGGCGGGCCAGGGAGACTGGGGGCTTTCCCGCCGTCCCGGAAAGTTGTTCAAATTAGGGGTAGAATAGGCACAGGGTGAGGACACTAGGAGAAGTGAGAAGGTAAGAAGGACAGTAGGGGAGGGTGATCCCTCAAACATTGGCCAGGGAACCAGCGGTGCTGACGGATGGTCAGAGAGAGGTTTGGGGAATGCGTGGAGGTTCGGTCGACACTGGATCCCCCGACCCTGGAGCCTGGAGGAAATCGACTACAGTCTCGGGCGCCAGGAGGCGGAGGCAACTGAAGCAGCAGGATGTTCGTCCCGGGCCCAGCATCTGCCCAACTTCCCGCACCCCGTTCCGCGCCCCCACCCTCATC
>NW_026000026.1:60205589-60216650 GCF_001458135.2 Marmota marmota marmota | reverse complement strand
CCCCCCCGCCCCCCCCCCAAATTGATCTGCATTAAATTGCGAGCAGGTATTTGCCTCTCCCCTTCTGCAGGCAGGTAACTGTTTTGAGTATTCACTGATCCTCTTCCTTCCCCAGTGCCAGCCTCTTCTCTTTCTCCCAGAGTTTTATTCCTTCTTTCCCCAAGTTCTCCCATGCCAGCTGCATGCTGCGCCAGTTCAGAGCCAGGGCAGGCCGGGGGAGGCTGGGAAAGGGGACTCTGAAGAAGATGAAGAGGAAGCCAGTTGTTGGAGAAGAAGCAAGGAAAGTTCCAACTTAAACAGGATAGTCAGGGGAATGAGTTCTATTCCTTAAACCATGTGAAAGTTCCCAGAAAGAAAACATCTCCATTGGGAAACCACCCATTCTTACAGTGAAAAATCTGGACTGCCTCCCAACAGAAACTCCAGGAGCTATGCAGAGACAAGGATAAACCAGTGGGTCCTATATAATAGGTCTCCTGGAGCTCTACTTCTCAACCTAAATTCCAAGGCAGGTTGACCACCCCAGGCTCACAGCCAGCAAAGAGAAATTCATTCTGGAAACTGAAGGTCAGGTAGGCTGCAAGAAGACACAGAGCTGGGTCAGTTACCCGCCCCTCAGGACTGTTCTTCAGCTTTAGGCATCTCCTAGATCATTTGATCCTTCCCCCTGGTCTGAATTAGAAAGGGGAAAAAAAATTGAGAGTCTCCTTTCAATCTGAAATTATGGGTTAATCACTAAGAGTATGCACCGTTAATAATTTTTGTGTGTCTTTATCTCCTATTAAAAAATTAAGTTATTTTTTGGTGACAGGATATAATATGCATGGGTAGAAGTCCTTTGCTGTTGATTTGCTGCTTTTCAAGTTCAATTCGGTACATTTTGGTTTCAAGATAATTTTCTTATTCAATGGTGATTACATTTTTAAATGTGGGAGAGAAGCTAGAATAAAACTTCTAAATGTAAGATGATGGTTACCATCTCTCATACTTTCAAGTCTTGGTTGGCACAGCCAAAGTTTTGGCAGAGAACCAATCCTGTGCCTAATGAAGCTGTCCCCGAGCTCAGAGCCTGGGAGTTACAACCTCAGGGCATTTCAGTCTGTGCACAGGCCTAACACAAACATGAATTAGCATCCACTTTGGGTGAGAAGTTACCTTTCCCCATGTTCTCAGGGTTCTACCCACCTGAGATAGCCTCTGACTCTAAAAGTGTCATTAGAGAAGCAAGGCTTAGTGTCCCAGTTTTACTTTCAAAAAGACTACATCCAACTTAATTGTAAACTTTCTTTTTCTTCCCTTATTTCCTCTAATGCTAAAAAGGCTAGGACACTGAAAGTTCAAGAGGCCGGAAGAGGCTGGCCTGAACAAAGTTTCTCATTCTTTTATTAAAAGGAAAATCATCCCTGAAAAGGAACTAATTAAACTTAGATCCTTTCTGAATATAATAATCTCTGCATATAAATTAATTTTATATTAATGGTATGTATAGTGTTATTGCAAAAGCTATTCAGTCAGCTCATGTGGATAAAAGGTCCATTTTTCCTGTGAAAAATTCTTGTAGCTATAAAAAATGAGAGGGTTTATTTACAGGTAACAACATTGGTCTTAGGCAGTGTTTCAAAGTACATGGAAATGTACATTCATTCCTCCATAAAACCTTCCTTTTTTTTTTTTTTTCTGGTGCTGGAGATTGAACCCAGGGGCAGTGAGCTACATCTCCAATCTTTTTTATTTTGATTTTGATAAAGGGTCTTGGTTAAGTTGCTGAGGATCTTGCTAAGTTGCTGAGGATGACCTCAAACTTGTGATCCTCCTGCCTCAGTCCTTCAAGTCACTAGGATTACAAACATGCACCACCATGCCCAGCTCTGCTTTTTATTTTTGGTTGTTTGTTTGTTTTGTTTTCCTGTTGGAAAGTGTTTTCCAATTTGCCCACTCAGGTCTCCAACCCCTTCTACCTCATACAAAACCTTTAGGAACCTCAGATGCTATCCTTTCCTAGTGTTTGAAAAGAGTGACATTTCAAGCAGAATAGAGACAGTAGAGGCAGATTCATGAAGACTCTTTTCTGTATCCCTTATTTTTACACCTTTCTGATAACCATATCATTCATTGTAAAGATGGATCCAATGTCAGAACCTTATGCTAGACAACTTGAGAAATGCTCAGGTACATAGGCTCTTCTGAAAAGAATTAAAAGTGAGTCCTTCCTCATTCTACAGCATTTCAAACATGATTTAAGAGTCCCCAACCATGATTAAGAACATTAGGTTATACTGATATAGTAAAATAAGCTTCAAATTGAGTCAAATAGTCAGATTTGCTTATGCATATTCAGAATGACAAAAGAAAATATTAATTTCAATTTACAAGTCATCAAAAATTACCTTGTGGGCCACATAATGAATAGCCCTATGTTAAAGTAATGCATGTTTGTTCTTTCATAAGTAAATTTTCCTCTGAAATACAGACATCTGTCATGGAGTCAATTATCTTGCACAGCATGTGGTATAAAAGCACATAAAGGAAATAATATACTACATTGCTTATTTGAAAGTGATCAGGAATATGCAGCTCCATGCTGGCATGTCTTTAATTTCATGGTGTTAAGAAAAAACTATAGGAGTATGAAATAGCAAACCTTTCCTACTGGAGTACTAATTCAATTACCTATCATGATGTATGTAGGAGAAAAAAAAAATTCCTCATTAACTGGCAGAAACACTATGGAACTATTCTCGTCTTACTCTACTAACCCCTGTAGCGAGAATGTGAACATGGAGTTTCCTTTGAAAACAAAGGGATCACCACATTCTGATCAGCTCCAGGGGTGTTCCAGAAGAACAAAGCTAGAAATGGTATTCGAAGGACATAAATTATCATTTAAATGAGGCTAGACTCTTATGAAATTTAGGCATCAAACAGATCTCAAGATTTGAAAAGTGCAATAAGAGATATTTAGTCCAAGTCAAACTTCCTTGATATAATGCAAATGTGAAAACTTTTTCTCTCTTTTCTCAGGCAAATTCCTCTCTCCTCTCTCACTGCATGATGCACATGTAAATAAAATGCCAGAATATTCTGTAGAAAACTCTGCCAGGTTAAGTACACAGCGCTTTCTTGAATACCTCATAATACTTTCTCTTGTGACACTTTTAAATAGCCTTGAAAAAAAATCTTAAGGGGAATATTTAATAGCTTCCCAGAGAGTAGAAGGTATTATCATTATGGTACAAAGGGCATCATTCATTTTTAATTCTCTGCTCCACAGGTGTTCCCTGCACAGGCTGAGTTGACACTGAGAGAGTCTAATTATGATTCATATATCCCACATTCCCCAGGAACTAGTCCCTCTAATTTCACACAATGCCATTATTGAGAGGAGAAAAATAAGTTTCAGTCCTAGTAGCTAGACATACTGATTCTCAATCTTGTCCACACATTAGAATCACCTAGGGAGTTTTAAAAATCTTGATGTCTCAGTTCTGCCTCAGATCAAATACGCAAAAATCTCTGGGGGTGGAGCCTGAGGATAGATATTTATGTAATTCCCAAGTGGTTTTTATGTGTTGTGAGGCCAAGAACTGGTAAAGTTAACACCAAATAAAAATAAAATCATTCTATATAGAAAGATAATATTTAATGTTAATTGGTCTACAGACTAGATGCAGTTCTTTGCTTTTTTAAAAATCAAAAAGATGTTACTTTATTTTGATAAGTTTTCCATACCAAGTCAAATTCTCTCTACCTACTTTAGGTATCTGGCTATGATAGCAAGACTAGTTCACAATAAAAATCCATGACCTAAATTTGGTGGGTTTGTGACTGGAATCAAAGCCATATATCACTGAAGAAAAACAGACTTGGGGAAATTAAATCTTATAAGTCTCACAAGTAATCCCCTTGAGCTATTAAGGCTATTATCTAATTTAGCAGTTAAAAACAGATACATGCTTATAATTAATTCTTTCTACAAAGTCCAAGTTTAGAAACAAAATAATTATAAGGAAAACCAGGGCCATCAATTATATGTAGATTCATCACTAATAAAGAGCAAAATATTTGATTCTGAAAAATAAGTGTTAAAATACTGCTGACAGTGTTATATGAATAGCTAATCTGTTCAGTGCTAATCAAATAGAAATAATCTAACTCCAAAGAGATATATGATCATTTAGATACAATATCATAATATAAGAAACACTAGGTTTCCCTACACAATATAGTATGATGGAATGATGAAATAAGGTGGAATCAGGAGATACAGGGAGAAAATTAGTTGATAAGAAATATATGTACAGTAGACCCTATTCATCCATGAGGGATATGTTCCAAGATTCCCAGTGAATGCCAGAAACTACTGGTATAGTTCTTAACCCTATGAATACTGATTTTTTTCAATACCCATATGTGCCTATAATAAAGTTCAATTTATAAATTAGTAAGATATTCTAATAATAAAATAGAATAATTCTAACAATATATCCTAATAAATGTTATTTAAAGTTTAAAAAGTATTTATTTCTGGAATTTTTTATTAATGATTATAGGACTACAGTTAACTGTGTATAATTGAAACCATGAAGGTAAAAACACAGGTAAGAAGGACTATTGTATTGGAGAAGTCTATTAAGCTAATATTATTTGGACAGTGGAGATTGCAAGGTCAAATAAAGACTATGTGAATACTGCTTCTTTCCACTGCCTGATTTGGAGAGATTGGTGTGATAATGATGGGGGCTAAAATAGCCAGTGATTCACAAGAAGTTTCTGGAAATTGATGTCTCTGACACTGCTTCATAAGTTTGATTTTTGTTTTTGTTTCTGTTTCCATAAGAAGTTTATACTGAGGTTGGCAAAGTAGCTCAGTGGTAGAGCACTTGCCTAGCTTGCTCAAGGCCCTAAGTTTCAACCCCAGACCCATCCCCCCAGGAAAAAAAAAAAGAAAGAAAGAAAGAGACCTCATGCAATGGCACACTCCTGTAATCCCAGAGGCTCAGGAGGCTGAGGCAGGAGCATTGCAAGTTCAAAGCCAGCCTCAGCAAAAGTAAGGTGCTAAGAAACTCAGTGAGACCCTATCTCTAAATAAAATTCCAAATAGGGCTGGGGATGTGGCTCATAGGTTGAGTGCCCCAGTAGTTAAACCTCCAGTACCAAAACAAAACAAGAAAATTAATTCCCCACCAGATGGACTAATTTAATTTCCTTATAAAGTCCAAAGGGAATCACACATATTTTTCCAGTGAAAGATATGTATCAAAAGTTATTACATGTAAATCACATTGAAGGACTGATAAATTCTTTAAAATATTTGCATGAATAATCTCAATTTTATCAAACTATGAAAAATACATTATACATTTCTGGATTTTCCAAAATATTTATTATTGGAGAAAAGATCAATATTATTTTTAAAAGACATAATCCTCCTCCTTTGTCATAACATTTTGTATCTTCTCAGTCATCAAAGTATATTTGCTACATAAATAGTTTTCTTTGTTAACATATTTGTATTCTTTTTTCATTTTGCAGCTGTAGATTTGTGTCTCTATTTTAGGTTCTTAGTGATAAGGCATTAGAGATTTGGTCTGAACAAGAAAAATCCCCAGATGTACAAAAAATGACAGATTTTTCAGTCATATTTAGCAGAAAAAGAAAATCACATAAGAATATTGAAAGTCTTTTTATCATAAATAGAAAAGGGTTTTCAAAATAGCACATAAGAAGTCACAATATATAATCCTCATTATTGTGTATTTATTGCTAATTAGCTGTGTGCTAGCATTTCTCTCTGAGTCTCAGATTTTCTATTACACAGGGAGGGGTTGGCCTACAGGACTCCAAGTTTCCTTCCACAAGAAATAATTATATGAGAAAAAAAATAATGCAAAATTAATGTAAGGAAGTGCTTTGAGAATCAAGCTAAGACCCATGTTTCTAAAACATTGATGGCTGCAAGACCCAGCTATTTTTAAAAGCCTGACTTTTCTTGATGCTTCAACAACCAAGCACTATGCTATTTTCATTTGTAAGATGCTATTTTGCTGTGGGAAGGTACTGGTGGAAGTTTTACTCTCCTAAAGACCAGTACCTCCTCAGGACAGGAGACCTGAGGTATTTAGGATGCCTGAGCACCTGAAGCAGGTTTGAAGGGATTGCTTGAAGCATACTCTGGCCATACTCTGACAGCTAGGTTGGTCTTTGCAGCAGAGAAATAAAGGAAAGATAGTCAATGGGAAATCATTGTATAAGGGTATAAGTAAAAAACAAAAACAAAACAGAAAAGAGAAATAATTAATATCTAAGTTTAGGTTTGTCTGCCTGCATTGAGTTTATTTTCTCAACCACATAGCCTGGTATTGGCTGAACTTTAGAGAATGAAGAGAAAGGTATGGGTCTGTGCTTAGGGAGGAGCTGTGAGAACCATGTCACTGCTTGTGACAGCGGGAAAAGATGATAGGTGATCTGCAGAAAAGCCTGGGGTAGCAGTGCAGAGTGGGAGAGAGGAGAAATTCTGGAACTGACTTGTGCAACATGTCATGATCCTTGAATTGACAGGGAAGTAGAACCTAGTAAAAAGCAGACCTAGATGGCCTCTATCAATCTTACTAGGTGGGAAATTGGATTAATGTTTGAGTGTTAGAGGGAAGGCACCTAAGTGTAGGACTATTGAGAACTTTGAGGTTGCAGAAGATTTCCTATTTTTTGAATGAGTACTTTGTTTATGTTGAATCTATATTTGTGTATGCCACTCATTTATCTTTCTCTCATCCTAGAAAAAGACATATGAAAGTGCAAGACAAAAATAGTTTGTTCTAAGGTGCCAAGTTTGTGCAATTGGTTAAGGTAACAGTGGAAAAGAAATAAATCCACTAAATCTAGTATTAGAACTAAGATCTATGCCTCTCTGCCTCTGACTGTCAGCACCTTGTACAGGATTAACATTGGTCTGTGCACAGTTAACAATGAATGAGAAAAGAAAGTAAAAAAAAAAAGAAGACAGCAAAGAGGGAGGGATATTGCAAATCTTCAATTTCCATAATTATTTTTAGAAAAGTGAAAGAGAAATTCTGTAGTCAGGGAATCAACAATAGCTCTGAATGGAATTGCTAGAAAAGAATAGGAGTGGAACAGAAGGTCAACATGTTTGGAGAGCCTTATTGCATTCTACTTCTAAATAGATGAAAACATTGCTGGCTTGCATACTGTTCATGCTTCTATCCTACATAAGCTCCTTCCTTCCTTCCTTCCTTCCTTCCTTCCTTCCTTCCTTCCTTCCTTCTTTTTTATAAAAAAAAAGTTTAGGAAAAAGACTTTAAGAATTGTTCTTTCATAACAAATCTAAGTAATAATACTAGAACATTATTGATTCAAATGTTCTTCCTCTGCTCTAGTATTGATAGCATAAAAGTGCTTGTCATCTAACTCAAATGTCTACTAAATGCATCTCTTCACCCATGTATTTCCTTACCTGTCCACTATCATTACTTTAGATGAAGTTGTTATTTATTTTAAAACTTTTAAAATTGTGAGATATATTACAATCACCAAAAGGTATATAAAAGTACCTATACTGCTAAATAATAACAAAGTAAACTCATATAAACACATTTTGGTATGAGACATAGTTTATTGCCAGAACCACAGAATGGTCCCATGTGTCACTTCTCAATGGTACACTCCTCCTTTCCCCAGAGTTAAATAACATTTGGACTCTTGTCATTTCCTTACTATTCCATATAGATTTTCTACATTCAAATGCATTCCCAAACAAAATGTAGTTGTTTTATATATTTTTGAAATTCATAGAAATGAAATAATCATGCTATGAAAATAGCTCACAACAAATCTTACATATGTATAAACACATATAATCAGCATAAAAATAAGAGAAATTCTCTTGTGAATTTTCTTTCCAGTCAACAGTATGTTTTAATGGTTCTTAGATGTTGATGTAGTTATTATTCTCTCATTGTCATTGCTATGTATGAATATACTTACAATGTCTTTTTTTTTCTTTTCTTAATAAATATTTGAGTAGTTTCCAGGTTTAAACTAGTACAAATCATGCTGAAACAAACATTCATATACATGTCTTCTGATGCACATGTGAAGAGTTTCTTTAGAGAGTATATCAAAGAAATAAAATTGTTGGGCCATGAACTATGTGCCTGTGCAGTTTTACCAGGTAATGTCAAGTTCTCTTCTGAAATGGATTCACTAATTTCATCCTTACTAGTTTTCTAATTAAAAAGACTCCTAATTGGTATTTCTGCCTTCAGTTTTCATCCAAATAAGTCTGTCCTTCCCACTAGAATTATACTGGTTTTCCTAAAGTGCTGCTTTCAGCCTTTGTTTTCCTCACAATCTAAATCCATTTTTACTAAGAATTTTATAAAGAACGTACTATAGCAACCTATTGTCTACATCAACCAATTCAAACTCTTGACATGTTTTCAACTGTCTTCATATTCACTACTTCTCAAAAACTCAGGGCTAAATAAGCTGATCATTGTAGTCTCTATCAGTAATCCATGTTCGTTTTTGCCTTTGAAATTTTGTTCCTCAACCTCCTTATCATGCATAAAATCCATTCTTTCTCTCTGCACCTAAGTATTATTCAAACTTCAATGTCTCACTGATACCCTCCTTTTCTGTGAAACTTTCCCTAATATTTCATTTACACTCCTGAAGTCTTCCAACTCTGAGTATAGTGTTCAGTCATCCATCAAAACACAACTTGGGAGTTCATATTATGTGAATCTATGATGTATGCAAGGAGAAAAGATGAGGGTCCAAAGAGAGGAGCTTGCTTTCTGGAAAGTATGCTCATCAATTATGCAACTTTCCGCTCATAGAGGTTTGTGATTGGTGACTAAAGAGGGAATCAAGGGTTATCTGGTAGCTTGGATCTGTTCCTCACTACTGCTCCTGCAAATGTTTTTCAGTGAGTCCATGACTTGCCAGAAGAGATTTGGCATAATGAGCCCTCCACATTCTGATCTCAACCTCTCTCTCCTCCTTTATTTCCCACAGGGACCAACAGAACTGTTTGTTCTAATCTTACCTTACAAGGTCCTCCCTATCTTACAAACTTATCTTCCTGCATGTTTCCAAGAATACTTGAGCACCTTCCGCTAAGTAGGAGACTTCAATACCTCATCCTGCTGAGGCTAAGAGCTCTTCATCTTTGGAAGCCTTTCTAACCATCTCAACTTGCTGTGATCCTCTTCTCTTATAGAATTTTTGGTGCTTCATTTACATTTCTTTATATAATTAGCTTACTTTTAATGTGTAAATATCAAAATCAGGACCTGAATTAAACTCAGTCTATCTCAGAAATTTGAAAAGTGATTTGATTTAAAGACTAGCTTTGGATTGACAGATGCCAAGTACTGTTAAAATAACTCTGATTTTGATTTCTATTTTGGTTTTATAGGTGTCAGGTTCATTTTGCATTCAAAGAAGATGATGTTTCCTATGCTGGATTTATCCATATCAGCAGGATTTATGCTTGAATTCTTAACTGGAATATCATTTTTGTGATGGATATTTTTATTTTGTTTAGTTTTTTTTCCAGTCTACCAACTTTAAATGCTGACTGAAAACCAGTATTTGGGACATGACCAACCTACGGATGATGCCAATCTTATGTGTGTATTCATCATAGGAATACCTGGCATCTGTGATATATCAATATAATATAGGTCCCTTAATTTTCACTTAATCTTTAAGCTCTTTGCACATTTTCTATTGCTGTGTGTGTGTGTGTGTGCACACGTGCACACACATGTTAGACCTAAGAAAGACCTGCTCCTAATACAGGGCAGTTTGACCTGAGATTATTAAAAAATTGTATCTTAGTTTTTGAATCTTAGCATTTTTTGATGCATAATTTCACTTTTAAGTCTGGTCTCATTTAAATGCTAATGTCTGTTTTCATATGGCCAGTTTCTTGTTCTCCTCTATATACCCTCAGAGCTGATCTGAGTGTGGAGATTCCCTTCACTTCAAAGGAAATTCACGCTTGGATCTTCTCCACAGGGGTGCTCTAAGACAAGAAACATCCCTATAGCCTTTTTCTCTCTGCATTTGTGAGAAATGCAAAACAAAAATAGAGATTTCCCAATGCGTTTAACATTTTAAGTAATTGAATAAGTCCTATATACTGGAGCATTTGTACATTATTGCTAGTTCATAATCATAAAGAGCTTTTTAATGCTGAGACATTAAAGGTATGTTGGTATGGTAGAATGTTACAGTGCACCTATTACTTTCAAACAAACAGTATTTTTATGTTATTACTCTCATGTGCATGTGTTGGGAATGGTCTCATGCTGTGGGAGTAATTGAGTACATAAAGGATAGACATATTTTACATGCAAAAATATTTTCAAATGAGGACAAAATGTATTACTTTAATGTAGCTATTAAATGTTCAATAAGGTATTTTTTCTGTGGTCTGTAAATTGAAATTAATCCTTTTTTCATTTGTTATCTGGATTTTAAAATGTCTTTTTTTTCAGTTTTAATTGGGAGACTTAGAATATGCATAATTTGGAGCTTATCCATTTGGAGATAGGAAATGATTGTTTACATTTCTAATATTCTTTGTTCTCAAAATAAGTTATTTTCCTTTATTTTTAATATTCATAATTGAGAAAATTTGTCTTTTCAAATATTTATATGCCTTAAGATGACTTAAATATAACCAATGTAATTCAAATTGAAAAATAAACATAACTGTCAGTTGATTTTTTTCTTACAATTTGTAAACCATTTTCACATGCATTACTTCAATAAAACAAATTCTTTGATATGAAATTAATTTATATATGAGGGAACTAAGAATTAGATAAATTAGAAATTCACTCTGGAACTTAGCAGAGCTAGAAAAGGGTAGAATTGGGATTTCAACCTCAATTTTGTTCCTTTGAACCCCAACTTTTCTTTCTACTGGGGATTTATTTCTAGGGCACTTTACCACTGAGCTACATCTCCAGTCATTCTTTCTCTTCTCTCTCTCTGTTTTTTTTTTTTTTTTTTTTTTTTTTTTTTTTT
>NW_026000026.1:60189292-60205571 GCF_001458135.2 Marmota marmota marmota | reverse complement strand
TTTTTTTTTTTTTTTTTTTTTTTTTTTTTTGGTTTTTGTTTTGGGTACTGGGGATTAAACCCAGGAGTGCTTAACCACAGAGCCACATCCCCAGCCCCATTTAAAATATTTTATTAGAAACAGAGTCTCACTGAATTGCTAAGTGCCTCACTAAGTTACTGAGACAGGCTTTGAACTCACAATCCTCCTGCCTCAGCTCCCTAAGCTGCTGGGATTACAGGTATGACCACTGACCCTGCTATTTGTTTTGAGACAGGGCCTTCCTAAATTGTTGAGACTGACTTTGAACTTGCAATCCTCTCACCTCAGCCTCCCTAGGTGCTGGGATTACAGGCATGTGTCACCATGCCTGGCTTGAACCCCCATCTCTTTGGACTGTCCACTTCTGCCTGTGAATGGTATATATGTTATTCAAGGTGGAAGGTACTGAATTTTGCTTTTTATTCTAATAGCTACATTATGTGACTGACTCTCTTTCCCTATGTTTTAGGTGAAGAAGTCTCCTGTTTTATAACAAAAAGTATAGTAAAGAACAAGACCTAATGAACAGAGTTTGATCTACTGATATTACTGTAATAAAAATAAAGATAATCATAATAACCATATTAAACATTGTGATAATAATACTAAAGGAATATTGTCACAGGAATTTTTCCCCCAGAATAATCTTAAAAGATTTTTATACACTAATGATAAAATCCCTAATATGTTAAAAATTTGTCATCTTTCTCATCTTACAAAAAAGTCACAACCATCTTCCTTTGGACTTACATGAAAGGTGTCTGTAAAAAGGAATATGTGATTTCTGGAATGCCTTATGAATATCTCTATTTTGTATATATATTATGCTTACTCATTTTTTTGCGTCTGACTTTATGTATTAGACCTCAAACAAGAACAGTTTTTTTCAATGATTTGAAGTCAATTAATTAATTTATGGATAAAATATTGTCTTTGTATATTTCTCGAGTGGTAAAGAAATTTCATATATAACAAAGCATCCACTAAGTTCATTCATTCATTCTTTTTTTATTCAACAAATATTTACTGACCACCAACCATGTGCCAATCACTATTCTATGAGCTCAGAAACACTAACTGAACTGAAGAAGCAAAAGGTATTTTCTAACAAAACAGTGGCTGTCAAAATGAGGTCCCTATGACACTATGGGTCTATTATACACTTTTAGGGGTCCATGAACTCAAACCCTTTAATAATAATGTTAAGACACTGCTTAACCTTTTTTCTGTGTTGTCATTTCAATGATGATGCAAAAGAAATGATGAATAAAACTGCTGGTGCCTTAACATGAATCAAGTCAGAGCATCAAACTGTGTTAATAATTATGGTTTCCTTCATAGTCATATATAACTTGAATTAATAAATTAGTGTCATTTTACTTAAGAATGACATAGACATAGCAATAAAATATCTTTATTACATTTGATGCTATTAAATACACATTTTTTAATGTTCTTTGTAAAAAAAAAAAGTGAAGTATTCAGGAATCACTTCTACACACTGCATAGAACTATAGTCTTGAGGAGAAGCCCTTGTATGGTTGTGTTGTGAGCTGAAATATTAACTTTTTCCATGAAAAAAAAGTTTTTACTTGAAAAAAATTACTAGCAGGGAAAATATAGATTTTTAAGTTTAGGAAATTGATAGACTTTTTTTTAAGCAAATGAACAATATGGACCTGTGATTTCAAGAAAAATGACAACTGTACAATTTAAAGCAAAATTTGAGTTTTTGAAAACTTATGTTTGTCAATGCTTAAAGACTTTTTTAAAAAGGTCAGTGATGGTATTAACAATTTTTTTGATATTGTATAATGTAACATGTCAACATTTGGGATATTTGCATAACTTAATGAGCCAATATTTTTCAAATGATGACTCGTAATGTTACAAAGTAATTTTGGGGTAAAAGATCCACTTAAAATTTAAGATAGACCAACAGATTTTCATGGAAAGATTTAGTAAATATCTATTGATGTTATTTCTGATATCATTAAATCACCAACCTTTAAGAAACTACCACTTGTTGAATTTATGTATAGTGTTAATAAAAAAAATGTAAAAAATTAACTTAAAAGGCTTTTCCAACTACATTTTCATAAGGTCACAATTTCTTCATAATACTTCTCCAAATCAATGTATGTTGACAGATTGAATGAAAAAACAGATAGGAGAATCCATCCATTTGTATTAATTCAGCATTAAAGAAATTTGCAAATACTTCAAACAAAACCCTTCTTCTTACTAAACTTCTTGATATGGAAATTTTCTTTCATAAAACATGAGATTTATCTTAAGCTGAGTGGGGTTTATTGTTGCTATTTTAAAAGGCAAAATAAAAATATTTTTTGAATTTCTGTTATAGTTTCTAATATGATAGATATCCAGGAGATATATACATAAACAAAAGTTTTTGGTGAAGCCTATTTTTAAAAATTTTTAAATTTAACTTTCTATTTTCTGATAATCATAGGTTCATTTGCAGTTAGAAGAAATAATACAGAGTACTAATGTATCCTTTACCCAGTTCCTCTGATGGTAATGTTACAAAACAACAGTTAGAATATTGACTTTGATATAGTCAAGATGCAGACCATTTCCATCATCATGGAGATCCTATATGCACTCATTTCTAGTCACATTTACCTTGATCCCACCCCACTGCTCAGTCCTTGGCAACTACAAATCTCTTCCACATTTCTCTAATTTTGTATTTCAGGAAGCTTATGTAAATGGAATCATACAGTGTATAATCCTTTTGGACTGGCTTTTTTCAGTCAGCATAATTCTTTAGGGATTCATTCAAGTTGATATGTGCAGCAATAGTTTATTCTGTTTTCTTGATTTGTATTCCAAGGTATGGGTGTACCCTAGTTTGTTTAACCATTCACCCACTGAAGACATCTGGGTTGTTTCCAGAGTTTGACTATTACGAAGAAAACTGCTATAAACATTCATGGACAGGAATTTGTGTGATCATACGTCTTCATTTTTCTGGGAAAGATGCCAAAAAGTACAATTCCTAGGTTGTGCAGTACTTCCATGTTTAGTTTTTTAAGAAACTGCATTTTTTCCTGTTATATTCTACCCAGCAATGTGTGCATGATCCAGTGTCTCTACTTTTGTGTAAGCATTTAATGTTGTCACTAGTTTTTATTTTAAACATTATCATAGGTATATAGTGATTTCTTATTGTGGTTTTAATTTACATTTCTCCAATAGCTAAAAATGTTGAACACCTTTTCGTGTGTCTTAGTATATTTTGTAGTGCTCTATCAAAATACTAAGACCTGGAAATTTAGAAAGAATAGAAGTTTATTTGAATCACAATTCTGGAGATTGGGAAGTCAAAGATTATGGGGCTGGCATCTGTTCAACATCTGGCGAGGGCCTTTTTGCTGCATTATAAAATGACAGAGGGCATCACAGAGCAAGGAAGACACTAACAGCTTGCTTCTACAACAAAGCCTCATGCAACAAACCATTAATCTACTAATACATTAAACCTTGGATTCATCCATTCATGACGGCAGAGAGCTCATGACCTAGTCATTCCCAAAGGGCTCACCTCTCAGACATGATTAACATATGTCTTTGGGGATTAACTTTCTGACACATACAATTTGGGAATACATTCAAACCATAGCAATGTGCTTATTTGCCATCTGTATAATCTTCACTGAAAAGACTCTTCATTTTCTTGGCCCATGTTATAATGAAATTGTTTGCTTTTTATTAAATTTAAAGAATTCTCTATATAATGTAGATACTAGTCCATTAAGAGGTAATAGTCATATACTTTTAGAACACTCTGTAGCTAGTCTCCTCATCCTTTCAACATAGATTTTCTCAGGAGTAAATTCTTTTAGTTTTGTTGAAGTCCAGTTCATCAAATTTTCTTTATGTGAATTGTTTTTGATTTTGTGTTAAATAACTATTTGCTCTTATTCTGAAGATTTTCTCCTGTTCTTTTTTTATTTAAAAAAAAAAGTTTTATAGCTTTATGTTTTGTGTTTCAATCTCTGATAATTTTGAGTTTAATTCTGCACAAGGTATGAGACACAGATCAAGGTTTTTGTTTTTTCCTTTATTGTTTTTGTTTTTGCTTATGAACATCCAATTCCTCCAGCACTGTTTATTAAAAAGTTATATTTTTGCTATTGCCAAAAATAAGTCGAAGAAGCTGGGTGTGGTGGTGCACACATAGAATCCCAGTGGCCTGGGAAGCTGAGGCAAGAGGATTTCCAGTTCAGAGCCAGCTCAGCAAAAGCAAGGTGCTTAAGCAACTCAGTGAGACCCTGCCTCTAAAATAAAATACAAAATAGGACTGAGTTGTCAAGTGCCCCTGAGTTCAATCCTGGTACCCCCCACCAAAAAAAAAATTAAGTTGAACATATTAGTGTGTTTCCATTTAAGGATTCTGTATTATGCTCTAGGAATTCTAGGGATCTATCTTTTTGCCATTACCATATAGTCTTGATTACTGCAGCAATATAGTAAGTCTTCAATTCAAGCAGAATAATCTCTTCAATTTTATTCTTCCTTTTCAAATTCCATTTAGTTATTCTAGTAACTTTTCTTCTCCATAAATAAATTTTGGAAAAATCATGAAGATTATTTGTGTGTTTCTATACATATGTATTAGTCATAGCAACTACTAAAATCTGCCTTGGATTTTGATAGGAGTGATATTAAGCATGTATATCAAGGCTAATTGACTTTATTTTGTTGAGTTTTATAATACACAAGCCTGAATAAGGAACATATTTTGTATGATTTCAAGTCTCTTAAAGTTGTTGATGTTTGTTTTATTTCCAGGATATAATCTACTTTAGAATGTGCTCCCTGAATACTAAAACAGAATGTGTGTTCTGCTATTGTGTGGAGCGTCTTACAAATGACTGCAAGATTCTATTATAGATTTTGTTTGTTGAATCTTACTGAGTTTTTGGTTTAATTTTTCTATCAGGTATTGAGAGGATGGGGTTAAAGTCTCCAACAATTGTCATTTTGTGGATTTGTCTATTTCTACTACCACCTGCTACCATTCCTCCGTTTCTTTCCTTCTGGACTACTCAACATCCTACGCAAGGATATAAGCAAATAAATTACCCTACTGTTATGATAGTTTCAGCTGGGTGATTTGGGTTGCTTAAAATCCTGAGTCTTAACTAGTTCTATACCTGAAATTTGATTTAATACCCAGAAAATAGAAAAAAAAAAAACTCAACTAGGCATGCTATAACATTGTTTCTCAAACTAGAGTTTACAAAAACATTTTAAAGATGACCATAAAACTATATGTGAATCTTAAATGTTTATTTTTATTTCAATTATAACTTAAAATAATTAATGCAAAAATATTTTAGTTTATCTGGATGAGTCTATTTGTTGAAGACCAATTAGCATGTGATTTCATATTTTATATTTATCATAACTTGCTCTTATGAGCCAAGGAGAAAAAAATGGTGCTTTATGATTTGAATGCAAGCTCTGGAAATTGACTTCCTAGTAATACCTTTTATAACTATTCTACCCTTTGGTTACCAGTCTTTGTAAAATAGAAAAAATGATAGTACTCATTTTGGTTAGTGTTGGGTTAGTATAAATATTAAAGGGTTGGGTTAGTGTAAATATTAAAGCATTAGTATGTGCAGAGCTATTAGATTATTATCTGTCAACAGTAAACAATAATTATCATCTGTTCTTTTTTATACAACATAAATAGTGATTTTGAGTCAACTGAAGGGCATCCTGTACTTTAAATAGAGAAAAATAATAGAAGAAATAATATTTTACACATGCACAAGAGAAAATGTGAATAAAAATGTTCAGAGGAGCAAACAGCATAAACAATAGAAACAACCCATTGCTCACCAATAAAAAAATGACTGAACAAATGACTGAGTATTTACATAATAGAATACTAGACATCAGACAAAATGTGTGAAGAGCAGTACCACACAGCAATATAATATGGATGGATCCCAAGGGAGGGGCAAGATGAAACTGCAAAGCAGGCTGTAGGTCCCAACTTCTCTGTGGTTCACTAGTCAAAATAGCTTGAGAGTAACTATTCAGTGAGGTGGATGACTAAGGGAATATGCCGAGGTTCAATATTGAACAGTTAGAACTTGCAGAGACTCAGTGTCTCTGGTTACTGGAATATAGAATGAGAAAGACTTTATCATTTCTGAACCTGCAACATGTTTCCAGGGCAGGTCAGGGGAGAGGGGTCACACAAAGGGGAAGAAAGAGTGGCATACCTGACAAGGTTATTACAGAAGCAGTGACAGAAGAGAATATCAATCTGAATTTAACCAAACCAGAAAAAGCATAGAGAGCTACTGTGTGAGAAGTGCTCCACTTTTCTCCATGTATAAAGGGAAAACAAGGGTGAAGAGCCATCTTGTTGGTATCACAACTAAACCTGCACCTTAGCGAAGCATAATCCCTTGCATCTTCATCTCCCCTAGAGTTGGAGGTAAATGGTGTCATGGAGGGACGACCTAGTAAACAAACTGTGTCAATAATTTATACAGTGAAACTGCTGTGAGCCTTAAACCAGGAATACCACCCTCAGCTGGAAGGAGCAGGTTCCATTCCACTACCCTGTGCAGTGCTTTTTTTGGGTACATTGAAGACTCCTGGATGAACACACCAGAGAAGGTTCAGTGTGCTGGGCAGGGAATGCCCTATCCATCATCATCCTGTGGGAGGGCCCACAAGTTTCCAGGCTAGACAGGGAGTTTACAGAACAGTCTAGGTCTGCACCAGAAGAGGGCAGGGGAAGGTTTCATAATTTCCTGCCCTGCTCCAACCAAGTGATTCTCCCCTCCATCAAGAAATCCCCATAAGCACATAAAACTGCCCCCTGTACCAGAGAGGGATCCAGTTACCTGATTGGGGTGACACAGTCCCTCAAAAGGTCCACCAGCTCATGGGTACACAGCAGAACATCCAGATGGCCTGTTTTCACTGGAGGAGAGGAAAAGAAGAGAGGGGAGAGAAGAGAGAGATGGGGGAAGGATATAGGGAAGGGGGAGAAGGGGGAGGCAGGGATGTGGGGATAAGAAAGATAGTAGAATGAAACAGACATTATTACTTTATGTATGTATGTGACTGGTATGTATGTGACTGTATGACCAATGTGATTCTACAATATGTATAATCAGAAAAATGAGAGATTTTATCCCATCCATGTATATCAAAGTATATAAGTACATTCTATGTCATGTATAACTAATTAAAATGAAGAAAAAATATTACATACATTGATCCTATCTCCAAAAAATAATAAACCATAAACATAAAATAATAAAAAACATAAAACAAAAAATAATAAACCATATATATATATATATATATATATATATATATATATATATATTAGGACAACAATAAAATAACCAACTTATTACTCATGAAGAAGTGTGGGTAGACTAATGGCATAGAAAGAAGACATATTCAATAAAACAATAGAAAATTACCTTAATTTGGGGAATGAAACTAACATGAAGGTAGTGGAGGAATGTAGAACTTCAAATAGACATGACCAGAAAAGGACCTCACTGTGACATATTATAGTTAAAATGCAAAAATAAAAAACAAACAAACTGAAAATAAAGGAAGGATTTTAAGAGCTGCAAGAGAGAAGTAGCAAGTCACTTATAAAATCTAATGTATTAGAATAATAAAAGTTTTCTCAACAAAAATTGAAGGCCAAGAGTACATAGTTAAAACTACAACAGATATCTTGAAAACAAACAAACAAACAAAAAAACAAACAAACAAAAAATGTCCATAAAACTATGTGCTTCAAATCCTAGGAAAAAAATAACTACCAACTGCATTACAGAAGACTGCAAAGGTTTCCTTCAGAACTAAAGAGAAAGAAAACCTTCCAAAGATGAAAAAAATTGTCACTGAGCCAGAATTGCAGAAGAGACTTGAAAGCAATTATACACAAAGAAGAAGATAAACACAATGAAGAGATCATGAGAAACAATAAATTTCATCAGAAGAGTAAACAAGCAAATGAAAAATAGAAATGAATCAAATATTAGAAGTAAAATGAAATGACAGCAAGCAGTATCTATCTCTCTATAAATACACTGAATTTAAATGGTCTTAATTTTCCAATAAGAGAAATATACTGGCAGATTGAATTTAAAAAATAAGACAAAACCATATGTTTTCTTCAAGAAATAAACCTCACTGGCAAAGATATTTCAAGACTAAAAATAAAAGAATGGTAAATGAAATTCCATGAAAATTGAATCTAAAAGCAAGTAGGAGTAGCTATTGTCATATGTGATAAAGCAGACTTCAAAGCAAAATTAGAAGAGACAAATGAGATGAGTGTATGTTTTTAAAGAAAACAATCCAACATGAATACATAATGATTGTAATTATTTATGCTCTGAATATCAGTGTTCCCTATACAATTATAGTGGGTAACTTCAATCTACTACTGTGTGTTTTATGTCATTCAAACAAAAAGTTCAACAAAGATAATTCAGAGATAAACTATACTATACTTATTGATATAAACTATATATATATATATATATATATATATATATATATATATATATATATCAAATGAACTTAAAAGACATCTATAGAACATTTCCTCCAACAATAGCTGAACACATTTCTTTTCAACTTTCTCCAAAATAGACCATATATTAGATCACAAGGCAAGTCCTCAACAAATACAAAAGATTTATATAATTCCCTATATTCTATTGTATCATAATGAAATGAAATTAGATGTCAACTGCAAGCATAATTACAGAAACTATATAAGCACATTGAGATTGAACAACACACATGAGAATGGTGAGTGGATCATTTAAGAAATCAGGGAGAAATTTAAAAATTCTTAGAATCAAATAAAACACAATAATAAAAACACAACATACCAGACCTGTGGGATACATTGAAGGCAGTTCTAAGAGAGAATTTCATAACTATGAATGCTTTCATGAAAAATGTTATAAAGATCTCAAATAAATAACCTAATGATGCATCTCAAGTCCTTAGAAAAACAAGAACAAACAAATTTCAAAACCAGTAGGAGAGAAATAATGAAGACCAGAGCTGAAGTCAATGAGTAGAGAATAAAAGAATAATACAAAGGCTTAATGAAGCCAGGCACATTGACACACACCTGCAATCCTAGCAACTTGGGAGTCTGAGGCAGGAGGATGGTGAGTTCAAATCCTGCCTCAGCAACTTTGGGAGGCCCTAAGCAACTCAGTGAGACCATGTCTCTAATAAAATATAAAAAATGGCTGGAGATGTGTCTCAATGGTTAAGTGCCCCTGGGTTCTATCCCTGGTTAGAAAAAAAAAAAAAGCTTAATGAAACAGAGTTGATTCTTTGAAAGGATAAACAAGATTGATAAATTATAAGCTAAACTAACCAAGAGAAAAAGACCCAAATGAATAAAATTAGCAAATAAAAAGTAAGAACAGACACTGCTGAAATGCCTAGGGTCATTAGGGACAATTTTGAAAACTTATATTCCAATAAATTGAAATAGCTAGAAGAAATTGATAAATTTCTAGACATATAAAACCAGCCAAATTTGAACCAAGAGAGTATAGAAAAACCTAATCAGATCAATAACAAACCTTGAGATTGAAGCAGTAATAAAAGGCCTTCCAACAAAGAAAAGTCCAGTACAAGATGGATTCATGGCTAAATTTTACCAAATCTTTAAAGAATAATTAACACTGATGCTCCTCAAATTATTTTAGGAGATACAAAGGAAGAGAATGCTTCCAAACCCATTCTATGAAGCCAGTATAACTCTGATACCAAAACCAGATAAGGAGACATTAAGGAATGAAAATTACAAAACCATATCCTTGATAAACATAGATGCCAAAATAATTAATAAAATATTTGAAAACCACATTTAACAACATATTAAAATAGATTATACATCGTGATGAAATTTGTTTCATTCCAGAGATATAAGAATGCTTCAATATATGCAAATCAGCAAATGTAATATACTACATGAATGGAATCCAGGACAAAAATCACATTCTCATTTCAATAGCAGAAAATCACTTTGACAAAATTCAATGTCACTTTATGATAAGAATCCTGAAGAAACTAGGTTTAGAAGGAACTTACCATCATAAAGGCTTTATATGACAAACCCAATGCCAACATCATTTTTGGTGGGGAATGACTGAAAATGTTCCCTTTAAAATCAGTAAGAAGACAAAGATGTATATTCTTCACACTTCTATTCAATATAGTGCTAGAAATATTGGCCAGGGCAATTAGACAAGAGAAAGAAATAAAAGAATACAAATAGGAAAGGAAGAAGTAGAATTATCCATATTTGCAGATGGTATGGTCCTACACTTATAAGATTCTAAAGGCCACAGAAGAAGACTTCCAAAGCTAATAAACAAATTCAGCAAATTAGCAGGACACAAAATCAATAGCTTTTCTATATAACAATACCAAACCTGCTGAGGAAGAAATCTGGAAAACAATTTCATTCACAATAGCTTGAAACAAGCAAACAAACAAACATAAGAATAAAACTTACCAAAGAGGAGAGAGACCTTTACAGAATACTGAAAAAATAAATTGTAGAAAATGTGGAAACATGGCTAAGATGGAAAGACCTTCCATGTTTGTGGATATGCAGAATTAATATTGCTAAAATGACCATATTATCAAAAGCGATTTAAAAATGCAGTACAATCTCTATCAAAATACCAATGACATTTTTCACAGAACTGAAAAAAAATCCTAAATTCCATATGGCAGAACAAAGACCCAGAAAAGTCAAAGTATAATCCTGTACAAAAAGAGAACAATGCTGGAGGCATCACAATATATGATTTCAAGTTACACTGCAGAGTCAACAAAAAATAGCATGGTGCAGACATAAAAACAGACATGTAGAAAACTGGAATAAAATAGAAGATACAGAGACAAACCCACAAAGATACTGTCATTTGATTCTCAACAAAGGCGCCAAAAATATGTTAGATAAAAGACAACCTCTTTAACAAATGGTGCTGGGAAAACTGGGTGATCACATGTTGAAGAATGAAAGTTGATCCCTGTCTCTCACTCTGTACCAAGTTGGCCCCTTGGAAGGCAATTATGAAAATCAGTATATATGTTCCTCAGAAGCTAAATACAGCAAATGTAATATACTACATCAATGGAATGACCCAAATACACCGCTCCTTAGTGTTTACCCAAAAGAATTAAAGTCAGCATACTTTAGGGATACATGATTACCCATGTATATCGCAGCATAATTCATGATAGCCAACTTATGGAATCAGCCTGCGTATTCACCAACAGATGAATAGATGAAGAAAATGTGGTAAAAATGCACAATGGATTTTTATTCAGGCATGAAAAGAAATAAAATTATGTCATTTTGCAGGAAATTGGATGGGTTTGGACAGTATCATGTTAAGTGAAATAAACCAGATTCAGAAAGACAAGTATCACATGTTTTCTCTCATATGTGAAAGATAGAGGGGAAAGTGAGGTGGGGGGGGAAGGGATTTCATGAAATGGGAAGATTATTAAGGTACAGGAAAGGGAAAAGGGAAGGGGTAGGGGGAAGGTAAGAAAAGCTATTAGGAAGTGAAATTGGTCAAAGTACATTATATGCTTATACCAGTATGCCATGATAAAACCTGCTATTTTGTACAATTATGCACCAATTATAAATAGAATATATTTGAAAGATTAAATGAGAAGATTCCTTAATCAAATTTTCATACTCTAAACTAGTAGCAAACATACAACACAGAAACTATAGACTATTTTAATCTTCTCTTGTTTACTAATAAAAACCAATTTTTAAAAAAATCAGAACAAATATGGGTGGATCATAGCTATATAATATTAAATGAAAAAAAATGACATCTCCAAAGATTGTGTATATTCTTTCTTTGAAAATAAAACAACAACAGTACTTCTCTGGAACACAGAAATATACTTTTTTTAGGAATATACAAAATTATATATATAATATAAAACTGTATTTTAAGTAACAAAATGTTTGATAAACTCAGAAGTTGAAATGATGGTTGCCCTGAGTAGGAGGAGCCTAGGAGACAAGATTGGGAGGATCATATTCTTAAATGTAAACTATTGTCAAGAAATTAAATTTTGAGTGATGGATTTCCTGTAAGACTACAAGTATTATAAAAAACAAAACAAAACAAAACAAAAAAAAACTACCAAACAATTAAGTAAAAGAGAAACATGAATAGACCAATTATGAGAATGTGACTTTAATTAGAGATCATGATTTATCCAATTTGATGTACCTGAGTTTCAATGAGAAAGAGAAAGAAAAGGAGACCTGTGTTACACCTGGCAGATGATAGTACACATATAGTCTATGAACCTTGCTATTACAGCAGTGAGTTTTATATTCACATTGTAAGAGATGATTGTGTTTCAGCAAAACAACATCAGTTGTGATAACATCAATGTTAAAGCCCAGAAATTATATTATGCTTATAATTTTGTTTATACTTGCTTTGTAAATTTGAATGTTAGTTTAATAGTTGTCCAAATACAAGTTATTAGTTTGTACAAAAATTATATTAGAAATAATTTAAATAATGATTGGAAAGTTCATAAAATTATTTGTACTTCAAAAGAGTTCGATTCTTTATTGGCCTTTAAAGGGCACTGCACTATACTCTCAATAGTCCCTTTTCAGATTCCTTTATTCTAAAGATTTTAAAAGTGTAATCCAGAGACACCTGAGGGATTCTGAGGCTTTTTTGGGATTATGTCACACAGAATATAAAAATCCCCACAATCAACAAGCTCAAGCCAAAAGAGGTATTTATTTGCCCACTCATATGCATATGGTGACTTCTCCATTATCTCTATGACATATGTCACAAGAGATTTACGGCAGAAGCAGATAGGAGAAGCCAGAATTTAAATTTGATTCTGGCTATTAAGTCAGGCATTAAAGAGATTAGCCAAAATGTAAAATAGTGACACTCTTTTTGTTAAATTTCTTTAATTGTAGGAAATACATTTTGCTTCCATAAATCCATTACAAATGTGATTATGTAAAAAGTTTATGATTAATATATTTATGAATTAATTAATAGGTATTTTTAAAAATATCTGATCGTACTCTCTGATATAATGAATATCTGCTGTGGTTTGAGTATGTCTGCCAAATGTTCATGTATTGGATCCTTAATTCCTCAATGCAGCAGTGTCAGAAGTGGGGCTTTGTGGGAGAAGCTTGGATCATGGGAACAGAGCCCTCCTGAATACACAAATTAACTCAGTAAGAGAATGGCTGAGCCTAATTTTCTCTCTGATGCAAGTGCTTTGTCCTCACTTCCAACTGACTTCAACCATGTTACCAAGCAGTGCAAGGCCCCTTATCAGATGCAGCCACCTGATCTTGGAAAGCTCAGTCTCTAAAACCATGAACCCAAATAAAAAGCTCTGTTCTTTATAAATTACCCAGCATCAGGCGTTCTGTTATAACAGAAAACAAAGTAAGACAATGTTAAAAGATACTGTTCACATAAACAAATCCTCTTTGGGATCCTCAGTAATTTTTTTAGGATATGAAGGGATTCATAGAGAAAGGATTTTGAGAACTGCAGCTTAAATTTATCCCCTTTTACTTTTATATTCTAAGTAGAACTACACTGCAATTCACAAGACATGAAATACTGTCATGTCTCACACTATATTGAGCAGCTGGGAATTTATACATAACTGAGAGGAAACGGGGGAAGCACAGAAGGTTGTCAAGGTGACAAGATCACGAGACAACTAGGAGGCAGATTCTTGGTTAGGTGAGCAGGTGTTCGCTAAGGGATAAGTAGGTGATTAAAATTTGTGGTATTTCTAAAAGAACCAACTCAGAATTTTCATATTAATGGCATAAAAGAACACCAAGGATAGCAGGGGATGGAGAAAAAGAGGGCATGGTCGAGAATGCCTGCCCTTAACCTGGCAAGCTACAGTGCTTTATATGCCTGCTCAGTGCTGTCTGGGGGAGGGACTGTGGTCAGTTTGCCAGGAAGCCCAGAACATGGAGAACAGGATGGCATGTTTTGTTTAAAACGTGCAAGTGTACACACAGACAGCCACCCACCCACACAATGAAAAATTCTCAGATCTTTATCAAATACGTACAAATCACTTTCCAGAAGCTCTTGGGGAAAAAATTGCATTTCATAGGTAATCTATATTTCAATATTTGATGAAAAATTAAAGTCTATTTCTTTTTTTTTCTCTTTTGGCATTCTTGTCACTGCCGTGAGATGAGCCATATTTTCAGCATTTATAAAACTTCCTAGGTCTTTGCTTAAACCCTATGGGGATATAAATCTGGATAATAGACTCAATAAGATAAGCATTTTTAAAGGAAATTGTGCTGTGTGGAGGGTTGGATAATGAAACCCATGAAATATATCTATATTTTAATATCTAATATGAGCATAAATATTTTATTTAATGAAACTAGATAGCAGCACCTTCATTACATGCTCTGAATTTTGTCCCTTGATTTTGTTGTTTTCTCAGGGAAAAAAAAATGAGCCCTTTAATTTATGAAGCTTGGGAATATTTTTAGATCCATGCACCTCATTCAATATGTAATTGACAAATTGCTTCTAATCCTGAAATTTTTAATGGAAGTTCTGCTTCCCTAGGTACTAGGCCAGTAAAATTTTGTTGCCTTTGTCAAGTTTTATGTAAATATCTTATACAAATACTTGTTTTGAGCATATAAACAACATTCACATAATAATATTTAACAATATATCTGATCCATGTCATTTGAAAAGCTTGCCACTTTTCTCTGTCCTTCACTCAGATTGTCATTTTCTTTAGTTTTGTACTTTAAAATGAATGTGCCAATATGGCTGTGTTTTTATCTTGCTCTTCTGGGGTACACAAACACAAAAATTATCTTATTTCAACAGAAGACCCTGCTGGTAACAAGAAAGCATGAAAATCTTCAAAGACCTCTTTTAAGGATGGAAATTATCCCATAAATTCCTGCAGGCTTAAGAACCCTTCATGATGTCTTTTCTGGCAATTCCTCACCCTTGTGTCCCACCCTCTCCCCAGCCCACCCTCCAATCCTAATGGTTCATTCTCAATTTCCTTGCATCTAGTAGAAAGATAATCCTGCTGAGATCCAAACTCTCTATCCATCAGGACACAGTCCTTTTAAATTGATGTGCTGAGGCACTAATATTAAAGAGAGGAACAAATTGATTTTTAAAAGTCAATAAAATACAAACTATATGAATTCGAAAGCAGTGTTTAGGATTTCTGTTTTCTATCACATCTTTATATCTGCATAAGCATGGCATTGCAGGATAAGGTGACTGGAAGAGGGTACAGTGCATCTTATCTACTTCTACCATAAACAATTGGAAAAAAATAATTTTTTTTTTTCTGTAGAGCACATAATATAGCAGTTTCACAATTCTAGCCTTGCCTTAAATTGCACTCAAAGGAAAACTAAAACAATTATATGGAAACAATTTGGGAAATGAGATATCTTAAAAACTTTTGATATTCAATTATAATTGCCCATTCAATAAAATGCTTTATTTTCTGCCTCTTGTATATATTTTTTTATATTCCAGTTTTAAAAGCTCAATTTAACTGATTGGACTTAATAGCTATTGTCTTGATACTATATTCTTCCCTAATTATTTGAGACTAGAAAAATAGAAATGTTAATTCGTCTTAAGGTTTTGGTTTTTTGGTACTAGGGATTGAACCCAGAGGTGCTTAACCACTGAGCCACTTCCCCAGCCTTTTTTTATTTTTTCTTTTGAAACAGAGTCTTGCAAAGTTGCTGAAGCTGGTCTCGAATTTGCAATCTTCCTGTCTCAGCCTCCTGAGTTGCTGTGATTACAGGCAAGCACCACTATGTCTGGCTAAAGATCTTTATGTTCAAAGATTATTTATAATTTCATCAGCAACTTTTTTTTCTTGTTTTCATTTGTTCCCCATGTTTTCTCAATCAAGTATATGAATTATCTTTTATTTTTATTAAGAAAATGTGGGTTTACATTGTTTTGATTAACATGGTAAGGCATTCATTAAGAATACCATAAATCCATTAAGAAATGATAAATGAGAAGACAGATTTGTTCACCCTAGTGTAAACATTATACAATATATACACATGTGGTAATGTTACATGATACCACATTAATATGTACAATTTTCATTTTAT
>NW_026000026.1:60172383-60188389 GCF_001458135.2 Marmota marmota marmota | reverse complement strand
AAAAACAAGGGGGAGAAATGAATTACAGTGGAAGGGGTAGAGAGAGAAGATGGGAGGGGAGGGGTTGGGGGATAGTAGAGGATAGGAAAGGCAGCAGAATACAAAAGACACTACTAGTATAGCAATATGTAAAACAGTGGATGTGTAACCGATGTGATGCTGCAATCTGTATACGGGGTAAAAATGGGAGTTCATAACCCACTTGAATCAAACTGTGAAATATGATATGTCAAGAACTATGTAATGTTTTGAACAACCAACAATAAAAATTAAAGGAAATAAAAATAAAAATAAAAATAAAGACGAGAAAACAAAAGATTTTGCATTAATGCTAGATTCAAATTTAAGTTGCCTTCAGTTTTCCCAAGTAGAGATTGAAAAAAAAAGTACCTTTTCAACCAGGTGTCAAAACCCTTATGTAGATTTTCCAAATGAACCCAAACCATGCTTCCTGCTATAAATCACTTGTGGTCTTAGATTTGCAGGGGCCTTTTTAAAACGGCCAATCTTTTCTTTTTCTTTCTTTCTTTGTTTTTTTGGAATATGGCTAAGAGAGAAAATTTAATCTTGCTTTTTAAATAGAGGGAACAATCCAACTTCAAGGCATGTTACATTCGTGGAGTACAAGAGGGGATTCATGTAGTAGACAAGAGCAGAAACACGAGCTAGACACCTTCGTGCAAAGCCTGACTCCATTCTTACTGTTTTGTGAATTTGGGCAAGTTATTTAACCTCTCTGATTTTGTATTTTATCAATTCATGGGCTAATAATAGAAACTATTTCTTGTGGATATGGTAAAAATAAAATGAGATAATGCACTTAAAGTGCTTAGCAGACTTTCTAGTACATAGATATCTGTAAATACAAACTCTGCTAAATTATGTGGGATTGCTGATATTATTATATGAGAAAGATAAAGAATCCTTACTATCAAAGAGTTGTGTCTAGTGAGAGAGGCAGCCAAATACACAACTAACATAAACCAAGAGTATTCTGCATTCGGGGAAGAATGAATAGGCCTAATAAGAGGGTAGGAGATGCTGGGTTGTTTGTATGGAGGAAAGAGAAGTTGAACATGTGCTTCAGGAAAGGGTAGGTCTTTGAAAGAAGCAACAGCAGAGGAAATACACTCCAGGGAGAAGGACAGATGATCAACCAGGATAAGGAAGGTATTTACAGAACTTAGGCAAAAGGGAAAAAAAAAAAACATGTAGCTAAAACACATGATGATGCCATGGTAGACTGAACAATTCTAGCATCAGTTGCGAGAAGAAAAGGATACTCTGAAGTTGGCCCCTGGGGAGAAAAGAAAATATCATTCTATCTATTCACTGTTTGGGTCTATTCTTCAGTAGGCCAATATTCAGGTGTGTGCTGCTGAATGCTGTAGGTTTTATGTTGAGAATCCAGGAATCCAAGAAGGTGTGACTCTGGAGGGAGCCATAAACTGAAGGTGAGTCAGTTGCATTGTATTAGACCCTCCTATTGAACATACCTCTTCAGAATTTTTTTTTAATCTTTTGTTATTCCCAGGCCTTCAGCAATGTCCAGTTAAATACATCAACCTTATTTCTGGTGTGCCTTGAGTGTAAAGGGAAGACATGTTCATGTACACTAAGAGTTGCAGGTAAAAACAGTGTTTCTTCCCAACTAGTGGGCATTAAAAAGAATAAGTTTCTTAGAAAATTTGAACTGACAAGGCAGCAATATCATTCTAAATACCAGAATAAGAATTTACTTCAGAGGGCTTTGGTACTTGTGATTTAAATGTATGACAAAGTTATTTACTGAGAAGGAGGTTGACAGGTATGAGTTAGGTGCCTTGAGATGCATTTTTCAACAGTTGCTGTGGCAAGTGCAATAGGGAATCAATTAGAGTTAAATACAAAAATTGCTGAGTAGCATTTAGGGTCCAGCTAAGAAATCTACTGCAATGCAATTAAAAAGAAAGAGGGTGTGTGTGTGTGTGTGTGTGTGTGTGTGTGTGTTAGACAGAGAGGAAGAGACATTTTACTAGTAATGAAAGTGAATATATAACTGGGATGTTTTCAGAAGGGCTCAGTTTAAAATCTATAAGGAAGGAACTTGTCAAGAGTGATTAAGAATGATATTGAAAAGGTATAATAATAGAATACGGTTTCCAGTAGAGATAAGGAAGAAGTTTACATATTGCTGTTCATCTAAGTGATTTTTTAAAAAATGGAATAAAATAAACTGGAAAAGTTCATTGAATAAACAATTAAGTTACTTAATGGTCTGTGCCTTTGTTTAATTGGCTAATTTCTGAAAATACAGTACTGTTGGTTATAGGCAATTTCAAGGGGATGATAGATATAATGAAACCAGTAGCAGGAATATGAAAAAAAGTAAATACAATTAACCAACTGAGACCTAAGGTTGATAACTAAAATTACTTATTGGATTTAAAGGTGGGATAAAAAGTTTTGTGCCTTATTGTGTTTTACTTTTCCTAAAATCGAATAAGCAATACTATAGACTGTGAACATATTGAGACTAAATGGATATGAAAGCAATCAGAAAACAATAGCCTACTTTACAGTTTCTGTGGGGATTTCACTTATCAACCAGGTAGTGGAGCTATTTACTGTATAGGCTGCACTGCTGACTATATAAGTTGCAATGCACACTGTGTGAAAAGATTTTGGAAGCAAACCTGGCTTCAATGTTTGAAGTTTCAGAGATGTCTTAGGTATGGCACACTGTAGTACCAGGAACTCTGCCATTATTTATTCATTCAGTGTGGGTACTGACTGCACTGGAATATATAAGATATGCCTATTAAAATGAAACCATCTTGATAAAGAACGAACTGGTGTGAAGAATTAAGTGTTCGTTTTCCAGCTCTAATACAGAGAAAATCTCTTTGGGTGGATGGAAAGGAATTGGGAGAGTAGAAACTTGTAGTAAAAGTGGAAGGGTATTGAAGGCAACTTTTATTTCACATTTTCCTCTTAGTACTAGGAAATGTTAAAGTTCTTTTATAATTATTTTTTAACATTAGAATATCAACAAGTATACCCTATAGTGAATATTAAGTTCTTCATGTGATCTACTTTACCATCTTAAAACTCATTTTTTAGTTAAAAAGGTATTTTGTTCTTTTTTAAAATGTTTTTTTTTAAATTTTGGACACATAGTTAATATCCATACTTATGGATAGGGTATAGTGAAACATTTCAACATATTTACACAACATATAAAAATCAGATCAGGCTCATTAGCATATGTATCACCTTAGATATATATCATTTCTTCGAGTTGGGAACAAAATTCTCTGTACTAGCTATTGAAACACTCAATTCTTTTTTAATATTAATTCTAATTAGTTATACATGACAGTAGAATGCATTTTGACACATCACATACATAAATTAAGTATAACTTCTCATTCTCCTGGTTGTACATGATATAGTACACATAGTCATATATGCACATAGAGTAAAAATGTCCACTTCATTCTATTATCATTCCTACCCCCTACCCCTATTGTTTTTAGTAAAGGAAAATAATCACAGTTTTTATTAAAATTTACTAGTATATATATATATATATATATATATATATATATATATATATATAAAATGGATTAACTCATCAATGAAAAAATTACAAGATTTGTAATTTAACCCAATTTACTGTACTTTACAGAACTTTAGTTTTGAAAAGCAACTTGACTAAAAACTTGTTTTGTCAATGCTGTGTTAGCTTTTCATCACTGTGGTCAAAATACTGGACAAGAACATCTTAGAGGAGGACAAGTTTATTTTGACTCGTGGTTTTCAGAGGTTTAATCCCCATGGTGGGCAAACTCCATTGCTCTCAAATCAAGGTAAGGCAGCACATCATGGGAGAATAGTGTGACAAAATAAATGTCACAAAACCTCATGGTGACCGGGAAGCAGAGAGAGGGAAAGGGGTTTCAGTGAAGATGAACCCCTTTAGAGCAAGCCCCCAGTTATCACCCCCTGTAGCCATGTCCTATCTGCCTACAGTTATCATTCAGTCCATTCAAGCTAGGACAGAACAATGAGGTCACAGCTCTCATCATCTAATCACTTTACCTCTGAACATGCCTGCATTAACACAGGAGCTTTGGAGGACACCTCATATCTAAACTGTGAAAATGGCTTAATCTCTATTATAAGGCTGTCAAACATACATTACTCTTCCACCAACATTTTATTATAAAATGTTTTCAAAATATGTAAAAATTGAATGAAAAAGTGTACAGTGAATATGCATATGATTATCTCCTAGTTTCCATGATTATCATGCCACTATTTTTTATTATATATATATTTATAAATACATAAATTACATAAGTACGTATATATTTATAGATGTACCCTTTTATTCATCCATCATTTCATCCTTTTTTGTTTTGATGTTGTGTTAATCAACTTTCTGTTACTATGACAAAATACCAGAGGAAAACCACTTAAAGGAGGAAACATTTATTTTGGCTAATGATTTTAGAGGTTACAGTCCGAAGTTGCTTAGCCCTATCACGGTGAGCTTGTAGTGAGGCAGAATATCATAGCAGGAAGCACAAGGCAGAATAAAGCTGCTCAGTTAGACTGGCCAGGAAACAGAGACAGAAAGCAAGGAATAGGCAGATGACCAGTTATGCTCTTCAAAGGCATGTCCCCAGGGCATGTCTCTTCTAAATAGGGCAGCACCTCTTCAGTTTCCATCATTCTGAACAGTCCATTGAATTATGAACCTTTCAATGGATTAACCCATCAATGAAATCAGATCCCTCATGATCTAATCACTCCCCCAAAGTTCCCCCTTTTGAACATTGCTATATTGGAGACCAAATTTTTAACACATGAGCCTTTTGGTGACACTCCAGACCCAAATCAGAATAAGAGCTCTGTACTATTTTGTAAAATAGGAATAGATTTATTAGTATGTGAATGTACATTGGCAGCAACTAGAAGCATTGTAAAAATATTTTCCCCTCAGTGGATATTCCTTTATAAAGGACCATGCTATTTTCCTATGCCACTGAAAAAAAGCTACTACAAACTGAGTTATTTAAAACAACATGAATTTATTTACCTCACAGTTCTGGAGGTGGGAAATCTGAACTGGTGCTCACAGGTTAAAGTCACTATGTCAGTACAGCTGTGTTCCTTCTGGAGGCTTTAGATGAGAATCTGGCTCCTTGCCTGTTCTAGGTTTGGAACGACCCCTTGATTCTTGGCTCATAGTCCCTTCCTCCCTCACTTGAACCTTTGCTTCCATCATTAAATACACCTCTAATTCTGATCTTTTTGTTTCCCTGTTATAAGGGTCCTTGTGGTGCTTTGAACCCACCAGATATGCAGTCTAGGATAATCTTTCCATTTCAATATTGTTGTCTACAAAAATCACTTTTGCCATTTAAAGTAATAGAGTCACAGATCCTAAGGATTAGAAGACAAATATCTTTGAGAAGCCATTATTCAGCTTACCATAGGATACTGTGGTCTTATGGTGTGTTTTGCTATCAGTATGCCTTCATACTGGGAGAAAACATTGGAGTTTAGCCCTTTGCTTGACCCATTATACAAAATGAGTAATACTCTATTATTTATGACTTTTACCACATGAGGAAAAAAAATCAGTAATCTACTAGATTTCGTGATCACCAAGATATTATTTTATGTATCAATAAATAAGAAAAAATTAAAGCACTCCCAATTAAACTGATTCTTTCATGAAAGATGCATTGCAACTTTGATATGTGTTAAAATGAAATAAAATGTGTCTTAAAATAGATGAAATATCTCATATTGTGATCTCAGTGTACTACATAGACAGAGATGGTCCAGGAAGTTTCTTCCTTTTCCATTAATCATATGACTGTTGAAACGTTCCTATTTGCTGTGGTTATATTGGTCCCCTCCAATGTTAATGTGTGTGAAAGTTAATCCCCAATGCAGTGGTATTGGAAGGTATAGCCTTTGGGGATTATTTAGGTTATGAGGGTGGAGTTCAAGAACAGATGAATGATAGTTTGTGGGAAGAGGCTCACTTTCCTTTCCTCTTTTTCCTTGCAGAGTTCATCCTCTCTTGCCCTTCTGCCTTTTGTGGTGCCAGGATGAAGCAAGTCCCACAGCAGTTACTGACACCTCAAGTTTGGACTTTCCAGCCTTCAGATGTGTGAGGAAAAAAAAAATTCTCTTCTTTATAAATTACCCAGTCTGTGGCATTATGTTACAGCAGCAAAAACATACTCAGACACTATTTCATGTAGGAAAATCTATTTCTCTTAAAATACAGCATTTGAAAGAAATACCCCAAATGACATGATGCTTGCAATGCACATTTCCACTGTAAGTTAGATATGTCAACTTTATTCCAGTCCTCTGTAAACTAAAAGTAAGAATACTAGTTCAGTGAAGGCCATGTCTTTTGAAGATGGACCTATTATTTTGTACGTCCCAGTCTCAAAGTGACAGTGTAATCATCTATAGCATGCATTAGATACCTAAAGGGCACTAAAGTAATTAAGTCTACATTATTTAACTGGAGTTTCCAGATCTTTTGGTTGACAGTTTCTTCGTAGCCAGGATGGATAGGAATGAAACGGAAACACAATTTTCTTTAAATAAATAAAAGCAAATAAGCTGTATCTTGATGGTCCTTATCTGCATTTCACCTTTATTGTCTCATGAGGAATTATTCCAGCACACACTACAAACCCTTGTGTTTCCATTATTTTCTGCCAACAATCTCTTTCTTTCCTGAGAGAAGCATCTAAAGTTAATAAAGAGATAAAACCTATTTTCTTCCAGCTGTGGTTTTTTAGATTTTTTTTCAATATTCAATTAAAAAAGGGCAAAAGTTACAGACTGCCTTAGAGGAACACTATTAAAATGCTCTGATCCCTAGCCACCCCTCCTCACCCCAGTGGCATTTCTCAACTTGGACTGTGAAATGAAGGCTCAGTCTGTGAAACAGTGATAATACTTCTGAATTTCAGGAACACTTGAAACAAAAAAGATTTTCAATTCTGAGTTCTGCATTGTAGAATGCTATCCCATATTCAAGAATATGTTTCTGAAAATTTTTAGCAAGATGTATAGCTTAAGGTCACGTTTTCTTGTCAATTGCAGTGAATAGCATGTCTTGAGATGCTGATCTCATGAGTAAGGACCTCTTGGGGTCAGAAGAGCAGCTTTGTTTCTTAGCCCGGTATGGACTATTGCAGTCATTGAGAGCAATAGAATTAATCTAGACTCAAATCCTTAACTTTACAAGTTAAGTAGCCATATTAGAACTGGTACTGTAGATAAATTTTTCCAGTGTGGGGCATATTCTCACTTATTGGTCAATTTCTTTTAGATTTTAAGTAGAAATACAAAGCCAAATTAATTTGTAGTTCTAAATTAAGGACATTGACTAGGATAAATTCAAATCAAACTGAAGTAGATTTTATTTATTTTATATTCCTAGAGGAAAATGTCTGCTGCAGAAATTTCAGTAGCTGAGAGCTGTATGCAGCATAGTATTTGGGACTAATATGCAAATAACGTCTATGAAAAAAGACTCTTTTCTCAGAATTTAGTTGTAAATGAGACTAAATATATTATTTGGTTTGTGGAACTTTTTGGTTTCAGATTTTTTTTCCTAAAAAGCAAAATATATTTCCAAAGATCTGAGTTTTTTTAAAAAAATATTTATTTACTTGTAGATGAACACACAGTATCTTTATTTATTTTTATGTGGTGCTGAGGATCAAACCCAGTGCCTCATGTGAGGCAGGCACTTTACCACTGAGCTACATCCCCAGCCCAAGATATGGGCTTTTGTGTCCAAGAATTTCCCAGATCTGGAGCAAAAGTGACATGGGCAGCTCAGATCCTTGTTGAGTTAGTGTAACGTGTTGGTGAGTCCTTGAACTTCCTCTTTTGCTAGTGGAAATTCCTAGGGATGGTATCTCACATTCTGAGAATAGAATACAAACAAATTAGAAATTTGTAGATTAAACATCTTCTTAAGAATCTTGGAGCACATTTGCTAAGCTTGTTGTCCTTCTGTGATTTATGTGACCATATTATTTATATGAGAATCACATTCCCAAGGCACATCCAGCTCACAGACTGCCCTGCAGACAACTGAGGTGGAAAAGTACTGTTTTTCCAAACTCCCAGGAAACAGCTGTAATGCCTCCATTTTTCTTTCCCAGTCAAGAAAACAAACTTCATATTAAGTACATGAGAATGTTGGGAAAAATACTGGTTCCACTGTAATTTATTTTAAAATTCATTCTCAAAGTTTGATACATTAGTATAAGGAATACTTGATATCTGATAGAGACAAATGCTTCTGAATATCAGCTTTTCTGAAACATTGGACGATTCTATGTTGAAAAGGTTAGGAATAAAACTACTAGGTTTTGTTTAATTTTTCTTTCATAAACAGCTAACATTGCTATTCAAAAATCAGTGTGATATAAAATCATACACACTGAGAATCTCATCTCATCAATCCCTTTCCTTTTTTGCCTCTTTGGGTAAGCATTTGTGTTAAGTTTCCTGTTTGTATTTCTTTATGTAACTACAAATATAGGAATATATATATTCTCAGTGTCCTCCTTCTTCTTCTTCTTCTTCTTTATTTTTTTTTTTACAAGCAAAGCCTGCTATATTCACAGTTGTGCGCCAGGCTTTTTGGAATTTGATAATTTGTCCTAGAATATTTCTGTTTCACACACTGTGGCACTGCCCTTCCTCCTATGCTTTTCCTTTACAGCCAAGTTTCCTGAAGGATGAGTTTTCATTCTCTGTCTCCAGTTTTCCCTTTCATATTCCTGAGTTGGGCTTGTCCCATCACATACTCCAATCTATGAGTTTATTAGTAGTCCCTGATTTTCAAATGGGTGAATACTCCCTTCTTCATAGTACTTAACCTGTCCTGTAAGAATTTGACACTTCAATAACTTTATGGAAATTTTGTCCTCCTTTGGCTGTTTTCAATATATTCTCCCTTCAATGTTCTTTAACTATTCTGTTCTCTCTATCGTCTTCATGGAACATGTTCAAGCATTTGACTTCTGCCTGTAAGTCACGGACCTGTAAATTCATGTCTATAATTCTGATCTCTACCCTCCAAGATCCAAGATGCACATGTCTAAATGCCACATGGTGGGTAAGCCACCGACACCTCTTGCACATATGATCAAAATTAAATCTCCCACTTTTCTATCTCTTAAATTTCCTGCTAGTGAATGGCCTAGTCATTCAACTAGTTACTCAAGCCAGGAACACAGGAATAGCCCAAGGTGTCCCCTTTTATTCTCTTCAATATTTAGTCTTTCTCTTATTTTTTTGTTGTCTTCCTTTTACCTCCTTAACATTTCCACTGTTAACTAGCATTAGAGATCTTCTTATTAGGTACCTTTTAATAAGTTCCTAATTGATCTACTGTCTCCAGTACCCCTGTGTTCCAACGCTTTCTTCATAACGTTGTGAAAATGTTTATTAAAGATGATCATGTTACTATGCTGCTTACATTTTATCAATGCTTCCCCATTGCTTTTTGAAGAAAATTCTCACTCTTTGGATTGGCTTATGAGACTCTGCATGCGTTGGTCTCCCCTATGTCTTTAGCCTCATTTGAAGAGTTTAAAACACAGCCAGGTTTGGATCTGGTCCAGCTGTGGCAAGTTGCTGGAGGGTACGTGATTGGTTCATGCTTTCATTCTCTTGCTAAAACATTCTTCAACCTCCTCCATTCACTTCTATTTTCTCTCTCCCCCTCGCTTCTCCTTCTTGAATGACTTCGACCAAGCACTTTGTATCTTGATTTATTAATTTTCAAACAAGATCTGTAATGTTACCAACCTTATAGGACTATGTTAAATATTAAATGGGAAAATAAACACAGAATGCTGGCAATGACCAATCTCTTCATATTTCCCCTTCCTCTTTTTCTCCACCTTCAAAATATTTTAATGATTTCTAATACTATTACGACCATTAATTATTTTTTGAAAAATTTTCCAAGTATCTCCTTTACTGAAATGTGGTTTCTAGCAAGTCACTCTATGGCAGTGATTCTGCTTTCAAGAAATATAAATCTAGTGGAGAAAACAGACAAGACAACCATTCCTGGAAGTCATGAGAAGTACAGCTATAATGAAAAATGACAGATTAGAAGTAAGACATAGGGCATAGAAAGCATTGCCAAGCTAGCAATATGCCTGGGACACAGTAGATGTTCAGTAAATATTTGTGGATGGAATCAATAAACTGGTGATTACAACCGTAACAATGATGTCAAAAGAATATAATGCATAAAAATCATGTGCTGTGGTCTTAAAAAATCTACTTACATTCCATGATATTAGGATATGCTGGCAGTGAGCTTTCTTGCTTTGTTTCCTAGTAAGCATTTATAGGGCATATATTAGAGGCAATTTAAGCTCTCCCCAACCCTTCTGTAGAATTAAAAAAAAAAAAAACTATACATTATCATTAGAATCTTTTGAGTTTGTGATAAATGCTGACAAGTTAAGCAACCAGACATTTGTTTCCCCCCTATCAAACCCTGAAGGATTTCTTTAGTCCTAGAATTAGTTTTCAAAAATCATTAATTCTATAAATTGTTGGAGCAAGACATTTTATAATATCTTAAATGAACTGCATTCTTTTCCTCCTCACAGTGCCCTCTATATTTGTCCACTGCTTATGTCACTAGATCAGGAAAACAAAAGGCATTTTACAGCAAAGGTTCTTAGAATATCTTATAAGAGGATCTCATGAAAACCAAATAAACTAGAACAAAAGGAGAGGTACAGATATAAATGCTCTCAAGCAATCTGATTTACTCTTTAAATTCTAGGGTTTATTTTCATGTCTGAAACAGATAGAGAAATACGGTTTTCTGACCAATGTCTTATTGTTATATCACATTTACTGACATTGAGAAGCATAATCTGAATGTTGATAATTTGTCTTTGAAGTGTAAATCATTCAGTATTTTCAGGGTGGAAGTCATATAGCTTAGAGTCACAAGAAAGTCACATCAGCATTCCATCTTTATAATGCATGCCTGAGGTTTATTATTCCATTGACCTATGAGACACTTCAGAAAATTAATGTACTGTACTGCCTGCGTTATATACTAGACTTAACACGTATAAATATTGTGAAAAATTACTCAGCTGAATCATTTAACAGATTTAGCAATGATGATAATCATTTTAGTAAATATTTATTCATAATGCCTAAATATTTATTTAAATTTTTGTTAAATATGCACATGATTTGTATATAGTTGTATTAAAAAGATTAAAGTCACCATATTTCTGCAAGTTATTTTATCCCATTTTACTGTATCTTCAATTTCTGATATATATAACATGATCCTATCTTCTTTAATCTCTAAGATTCTATTAAATATCTTGACCCAGAACTGAAATCAAATATGATGCCTGTCACTGTATTTTATCTAATGCTGAATTGTGGTTCAGAAACAAATTTGACCCTTGGCTTAACATTCAAAGGGTGATACCCTCCTTTCTAAGGCTGAACACAAAGAGTTATATCATCTAGTTGAGGATTACAGTATTCCATAGAAACCAAGACTCTCCTTTTCATATTTTTTGAAAGTTGCCTTAACAAGTTGCATTTATATTGTTTAGAAATCTTCAAAATTAAGAATAGAATTATGATGTTATTTTATTTCCAAAATAAAGGAGGAAGAATTCAAGTCTCCTTATTACTTCTCAGTTCTAAAATACTGAATTCAGATAATATAAATAGATGTAACATCCAAAAGTTGGACATCAGAGTGAAAGTAATTAACTTGGTATTTAAGCAATGTGCTTCAAATGATAATAATTTCAAATTTATGTATGTGTGTTTAGGGGAGATGTTTTCAAATCCAACAGAGCCTTCCTCAGATGCTACTTCTACCTAGTACGCCCACAGAGATAATTTGGGCTTAGGTTTTAGATAAAGAAAAGGACTTTCTTGGATGTTGCTTTATCAGAGTATGATTGTCTCCCAAAATGTTAGAACTTAGTCCCCAGTGTGGAGATGTCAGAGATGGGGCCTTTGGGAGTTGGTCCTTTGTGAAAGTTCCCTTGCCCCTCCTGCCTCTTGTGTGTGAAAACAGTGTTATCCCTCCCACCATGTGAGGATGCAACAACAGGGCACCATCTATGAAGCAGACAGAGAGCCTTCCCAGACACTGTACCTACTGGTACCTGGATCTGGGACTAGCTTCCAGAACTGAAAGAAATAAATTTCTATGATTTATAAGTAACTCAGCTTAAGGTATTTTTTTATATCAGCCTCAACAGTCTGGAAAGTGTCAAGTCTTGAGTCAAATCTTTAATAATCTCTGAGTTAGTAATATAGCCACATTGATTTGGAGGCTCAATGTGGCTATATCAACCCTACCTTCAATTGAATAATATATGTCAGAAATTTAGCTTTCTTCTCACAATAGTACAATACATAGCATGTGTGAGTATAGTGAACTCTTTGGTGGCATGGACATGGTTTCCATGAAACTTAAGAAGGGTGGGAGAGAAAGGGAGGGGAAGGGGATTAGCAAGGATGGTGGAATGTGATGGTCATCATTATACAAAGTACATGTATGAACACTTGAATTGGGTATCAACGTACCTTATAAACAAACAGAGATATGAAAAGTTGTTATATATATATATATGTGTGTGTGTGTGTGTGTGTGTATTAAGAATTGTAATGCGAAAAAAGTACATGTAAAATGACATAAATTGATGTGAACATACTTTATATATACAGAGATATGAAAAATTGTGCTCTATATGTGTAATAAGGATTGTAATGCATTCCATTGTTGACATGTATTAAAAATAATAAAATCAATTAAAAAAAAGAAGTTTCAAAGTTTCAACCAAATTGCTCTAGGGTTCTGAACATTAGGAACATTCAATATACAAATTGGATATGTGCTGCTCATAGAGTACAGATGATACAAATTCCAGAAACTGTTTTTCATAGTAGGAGCCCAACAATGTTTGCTATATAGATATAAGGCTATGAGACATCCTTCTTAAATTTTTTTTTTCCTGCTGGTTTTTGACAGAATTTTTGTAAGACTTCCATTTGTGATCATTAACACTATGATTATGTGTTCAGTAGGGGAAAAATAATTACTTTGTGTATAACTTTTCCTTATTCCAGTTACACTCACAGAAGACCAGTGGACATAATTGGTGGAGTTTTGTTAATCAGTACACTTGGTGCCATTAGTCTAACTCAGAGTTTCTCAACTATGGAACTATTGATATTTGGGGCCAGAAAATTCTTTCCTTTGGGGGATGTCCTGTGCCTTGTGTGGTGTTTAGCAACATCCCTGACCTTTAGCAACTGGGCGTCAGTAACACTATTCCAATTGTGATAATGAAAAACATATCCAGACATTGAAAAATATCTTGTGGGGCAAAAACACTTTTGGTCAAGAATTACAGTTCTAAATGATTGCTTTGATGATAGTCTATAGTTGAATGACTCTTCCACCAAATAAGTAGGTGACCTTTTCACGGATCTGCGTTTCTTTAGTCATACATTTAGGATAACCCTAGTCCTATAGGTCTTCATGGGGATGCTATGGAGTCCCAATAAAGATATAAAGATATATAGTCTACCAGTGAAAATATGCTGTGCCCATATGGTACAGTCAAGGGGTATCTTTCTCAGTTGCCACAGGTGAGGACTTTATTAACAAAGTAATTTATAGTGACTGAAATAAACAAGTAAATAAATAAATAAAATACTGAATAAATTATAGTGACTTTTGTAGTTGCACCTTCATTGTTAATAAATTGTAGAACTCTACATTCCCTTCATTGCTGAAATCTGGAGTATCACCAAACATATACAAGATAATTCTTTGGATCAGTAATCATCTCTTTGTCACATGTTCTATGGCATAGGTGAGAACACTTCTGTGTTCTAACCAGCTGACTCACCTAGTGGAGGTGTTTTTCCTCTACCTAGTAATAATTAGAAAAACATGGAAATTCCACTAAGAAACTGTTCAGTGGAGTTTGTCTTCTAGAGCCACAGATGTTTTCTTAAAAACTCACTGAATTCAAGAGCAGAGAGTTCAGGTTTCTTAAGTACTTACTTACTATGGTTTTGGAACTTCTGTCAATAACTCTAGCTCAAGAGGAGTCACTTGACTTTTAAACTAGCTGAGCCCACTGTATAGTTGGGCTCAATAAAAATCTACTGATGTGTGGATAAATGAGTAAATATCTATAGTCATCTGTCCAGGACATTTGATTTAAAAACTAAAGGAAATTTTAAGAACTGAATGGCCCATGTTAGATTTGGGTCATTCTTCTCTGTCAGAGCACTTAATTGAGGCTAGAGCACCAGTAAAAGAGTAAAAAAAAAAGTGTCATCTTCAGGCTGAAGACATAGTTCAGCGGTAAAATGCATGCCTAGCGTGTGTGAGGTCTTGGGTTTAATCCCCAGTACTGAGAAAGGAAATTGTCATGTTCATGAATGTTCTTTGGTTTCATTTCTTTTTGTTGTGGTTTACATGGATCAGTCATGGTTGGAGTGGCTCTGTGCCAGTTTATTTATCAGTATAGGTCAATGCAAACTTGCTACAAACCCTTATGAGTGATAGTGACAACTTTTCCAAAGGAGTAATGGAAGTGTAAAATAGGTCCACTCTTGGTCACAGTCAATGTATGAAATCTTTGGGACTGTGCTTCACAAGAAAGAATATGGTTTCATGTGGAAAGTCAGTAAAATACAATTTTTCTATTAGGAATGTATATTTTATGGAAGTGCCCTCAGGTGTTCATGAATATGTTATTCTAGATGTTTTATTTTTTCTTTTTTTTTAGAGAGAGAGAGAAGAGAGAAGAGAGAGAGAGAGAATTTTTTAATATTTATTTTTCAGTTTTCGGTGGACACAACATCTTTATTTTATGTGGTGCTGAGGATCGAACCCAGTGCCCCATGCATGCCAGGCAAGCGTGTTACCGCTTGAGCCACATCCCCAGCCCATTCTAGATGTTTTATTTTTTTAAAGAGAGAGAGAGAGAAAGAGAGAGAGAGAGAGAGAGAGAGAGAGAGAGAGAGAGAGAATTTTAATATTTATTTTTTTGTTTTTGGCGGACATAACATCTTTGTTTGTATGTGGTGCTGAGGATCAAACCCGGGCCGCATGCATGCCAGGCAAGCGCGCTACCGCTTGAGCCACATCCCCAGCCCTAGATGTTTTCTTAAATGTATTAATAAACTCACATCTCATTCTTCATGATGAGTCAAATGCCAAAATTTATGTTTTTATATGCAAGTGTGTTTATTTTCTAGGTTTTTTTCCTCTTTCTCCTCAAATTTCTAGGGTTTTTAAGAGCTTCCAATTTAACAAAAAAACATGAAATAAATGTGAAAGAATATATGGAGAGTCTCATCTAATAACTATCCCACAATTCACTCTCAAGGATTAAGTGAAATTGTTTGTGTTTTGGGAAAAGAACATAATTCAAGGTCTAGCACATAATAGGAGTTTAATAGATACTAATAGCTTATAAATTTTAGTCTGGCCATTCATTGCTATTGTGCCTACTCTACATTTTAGTGTTTACTACAAAGAGAATATCGAAAGTAAATCTAAGGCATTTTCCTGAGGCTTAATTCTGTTTATGTGGGCAGGAAGACAGCACAGTTTTAGAAACTTTACTCTCCCTGACTTACAGTGTTTTGTTTTTTTTTTTAATTTTTTATTGTTGGTTGTTCAAAACATTACAAATTTCTTGACATATCACATTCCACACTTTGATTCAAGTGGGTTATGAACTCCCACCTTCACCCCATACAGAGATTGCAGAATCACATCAGTTACACATCCATTGATTTACATATTGCCATACTAGTGTCTGTTGTGCTCCGCTGCCTTTCCCATCCTCCACCATCCCCCCTCCCCACCTCTCTCTCCTCTCTCTCCTCCTCTCTCCCTCCTCTCCTCCTCTCC
>NW_026000026.1:60090463-60168975 GCF_001458135.2 Marmota marmota marmota | reverse complement strand
GCGTCCGCTCCCTCTCCAAATTTGGGGGTCACGCGGTCACCACGCCGGCGAGCCGCTGGGCCTGCTCCGGGCGCTGGCGGCGGCCCGGCTCCTCCCCTCTGGCTCGAGGACAAATCGAGGAGACTCGGGTGTCTGTGCCTCACCCCCCCTACCAGGAGACCAACTGTTTCTGTCGCCTCTGGTATTGATGAAGTTCTCTCCTCCGCCGCTTTCTGATGACATCAGATCTCTGCCATGTTGGTATCCTATGCGAATGGCAGCATTTCGTTCCCCTTGCCGGGCAACCAAAGCAACGGGTGAGTCCTGACCGGCCCTCAGCAGGACCCGGACCGAGAAGCAGTTTCCGCGGGATCCTAGCCCTGGGCCAGGGCAGTTCTGGGAGCTGGAACTCGGCCGCTCCGTGCTCGGTGTATGCTCCGATAAGAGTAGGCTCCACGAAGCAGCCCCCACGGGCTCAGTTCCGGGAGCCGGAACTCGGCCACTTAGTGCTTGGTGTATGCTCTGATTGGAGCAGGGTCCAAGAAGCAGCCTCCGCAGGCTCCCCAGCCCTGGGCCAGGGCGGTTCCGGGAGCCGGAACTCGGCCGCCCCGCGCTCGGTGTTCTCTCCGATAAGAGCAGGTTCTAAGAAGCACCCAGTCACTGAGCCCGAGCAATCTGTCTGCAAGCCGCAGGCAAATGGCAGCCTGAAATTACCTGTTCTATGGCTGAATGAGCTGCGGTCAGTCGAACACAGGGATGATGACGTCAGCTTTCCAACATGGTGGCTGCTGGCCTCCTCTGTGGTCTGACCGGTGTGGAGAACCGAGATGGACCGCTTCCTTCCCCCGTCTCGAACCCAGAATTCAGCCCTGAGTACGGTGCTTGCACGGCTGGCAGAAACTGCAGCACTGTATTCCTGCGTCGCTATCTCCTCGTTTCCCAGCGCGCGCTGCAGACTCTAGCCGCGGGGCGATTTGCTGAATAAGCAGTGTTACCCTCCGTGCGACAAACCTCTCGTGTTTGAGTCCCCGTAGCCGATCCTCGTGCGATGGAAATCCTTCCTCCAGGTTCCGGAGCACCACACTATTGCTGGAAATTCCTAACAAGATAGCCTTTAGCCGTCCTGACTTGTCATACTCCCACACAGTGAAGCAGCACACGGGGGCAATGCACTCCCCTCGCCGCCATCTTCCTGTTTTGTCTGACTTACAGTGTTTTTGTATCATGATCTCAACTTTTATTAACTTAATTTGGAATATAGCAACAAGAAAACAAAAAGAATTCTACTTTTAATAAAATTTACTTTTATGTCATTATATTAAACATTAAAATAGAGAAATCAATAATGAAACTTTAAGAATAGATACAACACTCAGTGTGTTCCACAAAAACACTGTAATGTCCAGTCCCTGTTAGTTGCAGCCAATCATTGCTCAGAATGAGTGTCCACAGAGATGCCTCAAGGGAACACTATGGTGTTCACTTAGTAAGGGGTGTCTCACTTATTTCAGGCATATAGACATGATGGGTATTCCAAACAAGAACCATTTTCTTGAGTACGTTTTTCCTAGCTTCTGACAAAAGGTTTATTGAAAAATTATTTTTGTGTATACCTCTACATGCTTCTTCTTTGGTAGTCATTTCTAACTTTTTATTTTTCCTTTCAAGCACACAAGAAAATACAAAGCCAAGTCTATGACCCGAGTACTTTGACAGGTAAAGAAATGAAACTTTTTTTTTTTGCATTAGAGAGTTTATTACTTATGTAGACAACAAAAAGGAAGAAGTTGCTAGCTACCAGATCCTTGTTACATACAAGGGAAAGGGCAACATGGAAACCAAAGGACAAAATGAGGGGCTGAGGATGTGGCTCAAGCGGTAGCATGCTCGCCCGGCATGCGTGCGGCCAGGGTTCGATGCTCAGCACCACATGCAAAGATGTTGTGTCCGCCAAAAACTAAAAAATAAATATTAAAATTCTCTCTCTCTCTCTCTCTCTCTCGTCTAAAGAAAAAATTTTTTTTTAAAAAAGGACAAAATGACTGCAATGTAATGCACCAATGTATCATCTCTGGGCTTGATGACTCCAGACTGCAGCAAGGAGGCTTTGTAGTCTGCCTCAATTCCCTGAGAGAGCCAGGGCAGAAATCTTCATATAACATGCCACCAGGAGGTGATGAGAGAAATGCTCATGACAACCTTCCTGGAGAACTAGAAAGGCAAGGGGGAAATAACTTCCAAATGGCACCACACCAGTCTTCCATCCTCCTGTGTTCTGGGAGGATCACAATGCAAACTGCTAAGATCCCCATTGGCTAAGGTTCAAGCCTTCATGCATGGGATTTGTGTGGGTGTGTGGAATTGCCAGAGCATCACAGGAGAGACATTCTACTACATTTCCTAATTCTTCTTTTGTTTTAACCCCTTTTCTACTGCTTATTAGGATGCTTTACAGTGAGTGGTATGTGGTTGTGGTCCCAGCTGCTGGGGAGGCTGAGGTTTCAGGATCACTTGAGCCCAAGAGCTCAACACCAGCCTGGGCAACACAGAAAAAACTTCCAGGCTTAAAAAAAAAATCAATTATACTTCATTTTTTGAACCAAATTGCTCATACTAATTATAAAACTTCCATTCATTAATTTTAATTAATGTGATTCCTTTTCTTTGGGACTAATTCCAAAGTGGAAGAGTTTGAAGATATTCTCAATTTTGTTCTCTACTGGTTAGTGGGAAGACACTCACCATCCAAAACTACACAGTCAGTGTTTGCCTCTTTCCCTGTTCTGCTTGCATGTGGGATTTTTTATAAGATTGTCAGTATCCACCTAGTTTTCAGCTTTTGAGGCTTTGGGAATGGGGAGGAAACTCAACCATTCTTCCAGGCTCTAGCAGGTATCCTGGGTGTAATCTTGCCACTTTCTGAAACCTCCCTCCCATACCACTTCCCTTTCCTTATGAGTAAACATAGCCTCTCCTGAATGGGATTTTAGGAACACCATTTTTTTTCCTTTTTAGGGGTGAATGCAAAAGAATTGAAAATTAAAATCAATAATATTTTTTAATTTTTTTGGTACTCACCCTGTTAACCACATTGAATCATCAGTAGATTATGTGGTGCATGAGCAGCATACCTACAGAGAACTGACCTCATTATAAAAGTTACTGATGTTTTCTTTCCATCAGTTTTTAAATAGACAAATATTTCTAGAACCCAGAACTTATTGTTATGAGTCAGGGTTAGAGGTATGCCAATAATACATGGAGACATTTTTAATCTATTATTTTTATCTTCAAAATTTTCCATTCTTCTCTAATCATTTGAGAAGGAAAAGTCAATAATAATATTCTAAAGCCAGATCTCATTCTAGCTTATTCCTATATACTTACAATTATATCAGTTTACTAGTTATGATGGTTATTTAATTATATTAATGCTGAGATTGGGGTCAGTATAATTATGGGGTAAAAACTAGGATTGAGTGATGAATATGACAGTCCTTGCCTTTCAGCTTTTGCTCAGTAGAATTCACTGGGGGCTGAAGATAGCTTAAAACTACCTAGTTCTTGGGACAATAGTGGCTAAGTCTGCCAATGTATATGTTAGGATACTCCCACCTTCCATCAGTGGGGGTTTGAGATTTATCTTGCTGCTATAAACTGGTGGTGTGTGCAATGAGCCCCTTAGTGTCTGCCTCATCACCATATGCAGCTTTCCTCACAACCCACAAAAAGATAACACTTAGCCCATTGGGTATTCCATTTGCTCTCTAGTAGAGCTCTAACGCCAGCTCTCTTTTTTGGAGATTAAATGTCTTGGTTATCTTAAAGCTTTTGCTTTCTATACCTATGATTACTGGTCCAAATCTCTCATTCAGAATTGCCACCCACAGCCTAAAATTTCCTGCCTCTGTAGCACTTGTTCTAAGCCTGTTAGTGCTAAGCAAGGCCTTGTTGGATCCAGAGTTCACCCTGGCACTTTGGCAACCAATGTTCACAGCATTAGTCACACTTTGAGTCACAAACCCTGGTCTTCCCTGTTCTCTCCTCCCTGACTCCTTTCCTTAGCATACATCATTGCTAAGCCCATATGGACTTTGTCCCCATGATTCACTGAGTGACTATGTAATTTGTCTTGGCTACCCATTCTTCAACTAGACTTTCCTACAAACCTAGCCTTAGGAACCACACTGAGAATAGCAATATGTTTCAATTTTTTGTAAAAGTATAGGTTTGATTTTTTTTTAATTTTACTTTTGGTTCATAAAACTTCCTGTCATAAACACTTTTTGTTAGAGATTATTTTAGGGGAGGTTTTCAAAATATGTCCCATGCTGAGACACTTCATTGTTTCCTCACTGTGGAGAAAGGTGAAGCAAACCCAGGACAAAGTCAGGACCCATGATTGTCAGCTTCCTCCTAGAAGCCTCTCTGTTCACTAACAGTCTAAGGCCTAACAATCATCTCTGAGATGCAGCTGCAGATTTAAACCACTCACAAAGATGGCAGCACTTGCAGTGAATGCCAAGCTGGTGGTCAAGTGGGGGTTTTGAAGGCACAGGTTTTGTTTTAGGATCACTGTGATTCTGGCTTGCACTTTTGCTTTGACTCAGTTAACTGATTTTTACCAGGTTCGGCTGATACAGATGTTTCCCTTGTATTGGCAGAGTCACCAGTTAATGAAGCATTTAGCTCATGAATCTCTCTTGCCACTAACCCTGACGAGCTGGAGAGGAAAAGACTGCCTACAGATGGTGTTTCAAGTGTGGGCTCTAAACACATGCAGGCTTTGTTCTGGTTGCCAAACTCACTGTGCTCTTACATGTAGTAGTATGAATGTGATAAAAAGAGACCAATTTATAAGCAGTGTTTTATGATTAAAGGGGAAAATATTGGCTTTCTTGGCTAAGGAGAAAATTTAAACTGAGGCCTTACGGATGAGAAAGAAAAAAAAAAAGATTTACACATTTTACAGAAACTACTCATTCTAGATCTTCCTTCTTGGCACTTAATTTTTCCAGTAGAGGAGGTCTAGCTGATGTGCTGTGTCAGATCATATGTAGCTGGGGTTGTGGACAATGACATTAAAGCCATTCAAAGAGTTTCCTGTTTCCTGAAATGCTCTGTAAGGTTTTTCATTGGTGACAGCTTTTTATTTCCTCACCAAAGGGATGGAATTTAATCTCTGTGTTGAGTGAAGGGTTCAAAGTTAGAACATGGATTTGTATTACATGGAGCACAGATTTGCATCAAAGACAAATTTTGAGAAAGACTTATGAAAGTTGAGGATACCTGGAGAAGTAGAAAATTTAGTTAGAAAAACCAAACAAACAGGTATTCTTGGTTGCTTTGTAAGACTGAGAACTTCTTGAAGCTATCCCACCCTGTGCCCATACATAGTCAGCACTCAATGCATGTTTTGGGAAAAGAGTAACTGGCATTGACTATGACAAGGATTGACACTGGTCTTGGAGTAGATGGCTTTTACTTTTCTTCATTAATATTCTCTTTGGAGAGTACAAAAGTGAAAGCAAAATGGAGAATTTTAGAAAGAGGAGGAGTTCAGGGACTACTGTGATCAATGCTTTTATTTTGGAGATTATGATGATGATTTTTATTTAGTATTTGCTATGCCAGACATTTTGCTGAGGTTTGAACATGGCATATCTCATCTAATCTTTATAATAATGCTATAATTAATTGTTACCTTGTGATAATATGATAGTCCATGACAAGGATATTTAAGCACAGAGACAGGTCACACAGCTAGCAGGAGAGAAAGCCAGAATTATCCTCCATCATTTGACTTCAGAGATAGCACACATCCTTGTTTTACTGCTTTGGCTGTCACTCTAGCCTCAGAGAGGTTGGATGATCTCTACAAAGCTGTCACAGGGTCAGTCTCTAGCGTCATTCCATGATTTACCATGTCATGGTGTTTTCTCTTAAACATGTTTGATTGAATAAAAAAGTTCTCATGTAGCACATGCTTCTCAAACAACAATCTAAATTTCAATATAACTGGAGAGTTAGTGTTTGTGAGGTGGTATATGCTGGAATGCTCTCAACAGCAAGCAGTAGAAAATCCTCCATCAGTTGCTTTAATGATAAGTAAAATTTATTATTCTCAAAATAAGCAGTCACAAGTTTGGGTTGTGATGCCAAACAACCTAAGTACACTGACACCCTTATATTGGCTGTACTATGCATTATTAGTAAGCAAGTATTTACAAACAGAAATTATATAACTTGCTGGATAGGTTTGAGGAAGATCCAACCCCTTTTGCTTTTAGCATCTCAGACTATCATCTTGTTTCATAGGTTTTCTGAAGGCAATTGCCAATATTCCTGAGGCAGCATTCTACCAACATTACAGGTGGTTACAGGCAACCAGAATTTTAGATTCCATTGCTAGAGACTCTGTTGTTGAAGAATTTAGCCTAGGGCTAGATCCCAATGAATATAGTTTCTAACCTGCTAAATTATGTAGTTTTTCAAGTTTGAGAAATTTTATTTTGTATTCATATAATATTTTCAGTTATTTGTGAAGTATAATGTGATGTTTTGGTTCATGCATTCATTGGTTAATGTTCAAGGTAATTGATTTATCTATCACCATATCATTTCTTGATGGTGAGTGCAAAGACATTTCTATTTTGATGTATGCAATAATATATATATATATATATATATATATATATATATATATATATATTATTTGATATATGCCCAGTGAATTATGTTTAATTACATTCACCCTGTTGTTCCATAGAATAGCAGAACTTATTTCTCCTGTCTAACTGTATCATTACAAATTGACCCGTATCTCTCCGTTCCTTTCTCTGTTAATCCTCCCAGTCTCTAGTAACCATTATTCTAGCTGCAACTTCTGAGATCAACATTTCTAGATTCCACATATGCGTGAGATCAGGCAATATTTGTTTTTCTGTATCTAACTTATTTTTTTTTGATTCATTCAAATATTTATTGAGCAGCTAAGGAGATACAAAGGTGATTAAAACATGGTCCAAGAGATGATGAGGCATATGCACAAGAGAGAGCAATATATAAGGTTCAACTGAATTCACAGCAGTCAAAAGTGCTTTAGGAAATCAAGAGATTGCTTCCAGCCTGCAAGTGGGTGTGGGTGGCAAATCAGGAAAGGGGATTGAGATTAAAATAGAAGACTTCAGCCTGGATTGTTGATGATACTCAGTATGGACTATATTTGTCTCTCCTTTTCCTTTCTCCCCATCTTTGGGCTTAATTTACCAGTAGTGCCCAGGGCTGTTCAATGTGCTTTTTCTATACTTGCTTGCATTTTTGCTTTAATGTCTTCTACAGAACTAGGTCCTTTTGGTGTTTTAGGAGTTTTTTCCCGTTTTTTGAAGGATTCTTGACCTTTTGATCTTGGTGTTGTTGGTTTTGAGTCTTTTCCATTCTGGTTCGATTTTTGTGCATTTTTGGCTGGAGTATCTCGTATAGATTTCTTCACTGGAGCTTTTTCTTCAGTTTCCTCATCATCAAAATCATCATCATCATCATCATCTTCGTCATCATCATCATCATCTTCTTCATCATCATCGACATCTTCATCAGCAGCAAGTTTTACTTTTTTCTGGGGAACCTTGCTACCACCTCCAGGGGCAGATCGCTTTCCAGATACACTTAAGAGTTTCACATCCTCCTCTTCATCTTCTGACTCAGCATCTTCCTCCACAGCTACTAAGTGCTGGCCACTAATATGCACAGGCCCTGAACCGCACTTCAACCTTAAGACCACAGGTCGTGTGATTTCAAAGCCCCCAAGGGAAACCGTTGGCTGTACTGACATTTTCAATGTTGCCAGTGTTACTTTAATTGGACTGCCTTCATAATTCATTGCCTCTGCTTCAACAATGTGCAATTCATCCTTTGCACCAGCCCCTAAACTGACCGTTCTTAATGATAACTGGTGCTCATTTTCATCATTATCCACCTTAAAGTGATAATCTTTGTCAGCTTTTAGCTCACAACCAAAAAGGTAGTTCTGGGGCCTCAGGGGGCTCATGTCCATATCCATCGAATCTTCCATGGGGTGGTAGCACGCACTTAGGTGGGAGAGAAGGCGGACGGAAAACGGGTGGCTGCTCTAAAGAGACGCGCAGCACGGAATCACGCCAGGGCTGTATCTAATTTATTTCGCTTAACATAATGTCTTTTAGTTCCACCCATGTTATTGCAAATGACAGACTTCTGTGCCCTTTATGGCTGAATAGTATTTTGTCATGTACGTATGCCATATTTTATTATCCATTCGTTCACTGAGGGACATTTAGGCTGATTCCATATCCTGGCTATTGCAAATAGTTCTGCAAAGAACATGGGAGTTTAGGCATTTCTTCTACATGCGATTTTGGTTCCTTTGGGTATATCATCCAGTAGTGATATTTTTGAGGATCTCTGTATTGTTTTCCACAATGGCTGTACTAGCTTACATTCCCAATGACAGTGTGTGAGAGTTTCCCTTTCTCTGCATCCTTACCAGCATTTTTAAAATTTATATTTTGATATGGTTGTTCTAACCTGGGTGAAATTTCTCTGTGGTTTTGATTTGTATTTCCCTGATGATTACTGATGCTGAGCACTTTTAACAAGCTTGTTGGTCATCTATATGTCTTTTTCTAAGAAATGTCTCTTTAGATCTTTAAGTACCAAATAATCCATTGAACAACTGGATTATTTGGTACTTATTTTGCTATTGAGTTGTGTGGATTCTTTACATATTCTAGATATTAACCCCTAGTCAGAGTTGTACTTTGCAGATTTTTTGTTCTTCTGTAGGTTGTCTCTTTGCTCTGTAGATTGTATCATTTGCTGTGAAGAAGCTTTTCAGCTGTTTTTTTTTTTTTTTCATCTCATTTGTGAATTTTTGCTTTTGATGTCTTTGCAGTTGGGTGATATCTTAAATATCTCTGCAAGGCCAATGTCCTGTAGATTTTTTCTTAGGTTTTCTTCTTGTAGTTTCATAGTTTAGGAAGTTATATTCAAGACTTTGATCCATTTTGAGTTGATATTCATAACTGGCAAGGGATAAGGGTCTAATTTCATTCCACTGCAAGTGCATTTTCAGCATTCTTTGCACCACTTACTGAAGAGATTGTTCTTTCCCCACTGTGTGTTCTTGGCTCCTTTATCAATTTTTGTTTGGCTGCAAAACAGTGGGGTCATTCATGAGCTTTCTATTCTGTTCTATTGGTCTGTGTTTCTGTCTTTTATGTAAATACCATGCTGTTTTAGCTACTATAGTTTTGTAGTGTATTTTGAAGTCAGGTAGTGTGATGCTTCCAGCTTTATTTCTCTAAATAGCTCAGGATGTTGGCTATTCAGAGTCTTTTACAGTTTTGTATGAATTTCAGGCACTTTCTCTTTATAAATCTATAGAGAATTACCTTGGTTTTTCATAAGAATCTCAATGAATCTGGAGATCAGTTTGGTAGTATGGATATTTTAATATGAACCCTTGTTCATGATTCCATGGATATCTTTCCATTTATCAGCGTCCACTTTGATTTTTTATTTTTTATTTTTTTGTAGTTTTTTTTTGTAGACATCTTTCACCTTCTTGGCCAAATGTGCTTCCAGGTATTTTTTGTTTAATTTTTTTTATTTTTATGGTAGCTATTGTCAATGGGATTGTTCTCTTGATTTCTTTTGCAGGCAGCTTGTTAATAGTGTATAGAAATGCTTCTTATTTTTGAGTGTTGATTGGGTATCTTACTCTGCATTTCTTTATTAGTTCTGACAGTTTCTTATGGAGTCTTTAGGGTTTTCAATATACAGGTTTATGTTGTCTGCAAACAAGGGTAGTTGGATATTCTCCTCTCCAATTTGGAAGTCCTTTACTTCTTTCTCTTATCCAATTGCTCTGGCCAGAACTTCTAATACTAGATTGGAAAAAGGTGGTGAAAGTGGGCATCCTTGTCTTTTTTGGATCATCTAGGAAAATATTTTAATGTTTCCTTGTGCAGTATGTTATTAAGTAGTACTTGACCTGCTAGATTCCTATTCGCTATCATTCAGGTGTAGGAAGTGTCTTTACAATTATTTTATCTAATTCACATAACTTGAATAACTTCAATTTTACCAGTAATAGCCCAATTTTAACCTTCATCGTGATAGTCAACAGGCTGGTATTTTTGTCACTAAAAGCTTTTTTTTCTGACATTTAGTATGATAATTAGCAAAATGTAGGTTATGGGAAAGATAGAGATAGCAGAAATGCTTATTAGGGCCCTTCTGGGATATAGGCTTTCCAACGAGAACTCTGGCACCACTCCTGTGTTCCTGATTGCCATGCTCATTGACCACTCCTGCACAGTGAATCTGGTGAGAGTGTTTATAGCTCCTGCATTGCAGCTCAACACAAGTCTCACATAGACACACACATAGTATCAGTGCATGTATTAAAGTCTTTAAAAGTAAATTATAGTCATTACACAGGTAGCTTCCAGATTGGTTATTTTAACAATTAAATAAAATCCTCAAGAACCTAAGTCTCCCTGGTTTCTGTTCTGCCATCTGACTCTGACCTTGACTAACATACCTAATCATAGTGAGATGATGATGTTCAAGTTCTGTGTGTCATTACATAGTTTTGACACCATCTAAAACGATATGGGGGTAATGGGCGGCCTTTCATGTACTCTTTAGTAGCAAGGAAACTTCAACTAGAAACCACGCACTGGATTCCTCCTCACCCAAGTGGTCAAAATTGTGTGATATATTAATTTTTAAGCCAATAACTCTAAAGAAAATGGATGTTTTTTTTTTCATATTAGCATACTCATTCCGATTAATTGTAAGTCACATGAGGAGGAGTGGGCACCTAAAAAGAATTAGAACTTCATGAGCAATAATGAAGAAGGAAGAGGCAATTGGAAAGGCAACCAACAGGATCTGTTATATGTGGAATAATTATTTCTGCCCCCTTTTTAAAAAAATAAAATCCTACTTTCTCGTTAACAGAGACTTCTCTTTCTTTGACCCTTTCTCCCATAGCTTCCCCTAGGCCCTGCGGTCTTTGTTCCTTTCTTGGTTGATTTGTCTTTGTTGCTGGTGTGTTCACATTTGCTGAGAGCTTCTGCCTTCAGTTAATTCCCCAACATCTTCAGTTATGGGAAGGAAGTTACAGCTTTAATGAGCGTTTCCAGCTTTAACAGTCAACCCAGAGTCATTTCAGGCTCCCCAATGCATTCTCTTCTCAGCACATGCTGTTTATCATGTTAAATCTGGGATGAATTCTTCAGGGAGTATTCCTGATTGGAGAACATGGAGGCCAAAGACCTACTAGGGTTTTGTAGTCACTGAAACCATCCCCAAAGAATATCATGGCCAGGTCATCTGCTTCGCTTCCCTGTCCAGCTGGAGTCTTACTCAAAACAAGTGCCTAGTATTTTTTTTTAATGACGTTTGATGTCAAGCAATCACTTCCAAAATTTCTTTCCCCCCTGGCTAGTTTTAAGATTAAAGAAATCACAGGGTGTTTTAAAACTCCACTGGAGAGATTGTGTCAGATGATAAGGGCATATTCACTAAATATTTACCTCTTCAGTGTCTTCAGAGAAAAATAAAATCGTGGAGACTGAACAAGTCAAGAATTAGTTTTCTAGAAATGATACAAATGATCTAAACTCTGTAGAGATTATAAAATTGGTTCTTAAAAGCTTAGACTTATTATCATGAAAAAACAGCAGGTCTAAATGGCAAGTGTCCAATGTTATTAAGAAGATGAAATCAGGGAAATAAAGACAGATTTAGTTGGTTTTTAAACTTTCGTTTTGTATGGGTCTAATTTTGTATTAGTGACAAGGAAACATAAACAACATTTTAAAACACCTACGTATGCCATAAATTGCATCCTAACATTTGTACCTTGCAGAAAGGTATATTTTTCAACTGCCCTCATGCAGCAATTTCCCAGCATGCATTTACCATTTCTATGCTGTTAGTGAGGTCATTCTTCATTCGTTGTTCATGTCCCCTTCTATAACATGCGCGTGCACACACATGCGCACACACACACATACACACTCACACACACACACACACACACACACAACCTGATCCCCCTTTCATGGTGTTTACTTGCATTAATGGTGTCACCATATTTCTGAGCACCTAGTCTTGAAAATTTTTTACCTTTTCCTGTCAATTCTCATAACTAATTATAAATAAATGTCATGTAGATTTTATCTCCAAAATGTTTCCTGCTTCCAGTTTCTCATTTCCTTGCTTTATTACTTCTTTTATTTACACTACTATTACATTCAAAGTCTTGCCATAAACTTCCAGTGGGATGCCTTGCCTCTAGACTGCTCCCTCCAATCCATGCTTCACACTGAACATGGAGTGTTTCTCCTGTAGAACAGTTTTAATCATCGCCTTCTGCAGTGTTTGAAGATCTTCACCCACATTCTATTCACTGAACTACACTTACGACCTTATCTTGTTTTGTGGTTCCTTCAAGCATCCTATTGTCAAGCCACTGTTCACCATTTTTACCTCTGTCTTCATTCTCTTTACCATAAACACTGTCTCCATGATCTCTCCTGTCTAGATGCTGCCTATTTTTAAAACCTGGCTTAGATACCACTCTGTCATAAACTTTTCCTCTGTGGCCTTCTGTATCTCTTTAATATTCTCTCCAGATTTTTTTTTACCCTACAGAACTCTATCAGTGTTATTATTATTTTACTTATTATGGTCTGTGTTGAATTGTGGTTGGTTGTAAATCTTTTTCCTCAGTCAGTTATGGACATGGTGCCTCAGTTTTGTTGTTGATTTGGATTGGATTTTAGAACTACACTTTAGAACTACATCTTATTAGCATATTTAGTGAAGAAGCTAATACAAAGAGGCTTTTTACTTTCCATAGAGTCCAACATAGAATATAATTCACAACTTATTTTACTTGGACCTCACTGTGATGCTTTTACATACCTACAGGAGCATTCTTTTTAGTCTCCTCTCCCCTCCACCCCCATTTTCTTTTACATGCTTTCTGCACCTGCTAAACTAACTTTGTTGCTTCAGGCTCCTTTATACATATTTTGTGAATTCTATTTCACTCTGCTTTTTTTGTTATAACTTTCTTTCTTCAATTCTTTCTTTTTTTTTCTTTATTTACATGGTGCTGAGGATTGAACCCAGTGCCTCATATGTGCTTGGCAAGCACTCTACCACTGAGTCACAACCCTAGCCCTTTGCTCTACATTTTTATACACAAATTTCAATGCTTCAGAGAACGATTTAGACTTTTATTTTCTAGGGTAATTCTCCCTTTATGAGTAAGAGAAGCTTATTTTTCTGTGGAGGATGATTGGCATTAGGAATAGATGGGTGACCCATATTAGATAATAGGTAGGTGAATCATATTCTAGCTCCACTGTCACGGTGATTGGCAAAGGACCCAGTTTGGCCCATGGAAACTCCAGCAAATGTGATAATGCTACCCTGATGATTGGATGATTGGAATGGTGAAGTTCTCTCTTTGGAGAGATTGCGAAAATGATGAAATCTAAATCTGGAAGTGTGAATGACTCTTGTTAGCACTCCAGGGAGAGCTGGTCTGAATGAAACCATCACAGAGGAAAGCAGACCCAAAAGATGGAGAGACCAAGTGCTCAGGACATCATTTGAGCCTCTGGATCCAAGTTTTGGTTTATAGAAGGCAATATAATTCCACTTTGATTAAGCTGTTTTGAACTGAATTTTCTTCCCATGTATACAAAAGAGTTTTCATTCTTACATATATAAAAATAGGCTACCTTTCTAAGTCTACTCTTCTTAGCAATTTTCCCACTGATCTTATAAAATTTCACTCCCCTTCTATTAAATCTAAAACTTTCAAGGGAAAAACAAAAGGACAATGGTAGTAGCTTTGTGCCATATGGCTTTTCTGAGAGTCAAACAGATGTAAAATATTTAAATAGTGCCTCTCATACCACAATAGTGTTAACTGTTTCTATTTCCATCATTTTATTTTATTTTTTAAAGAACCACTATTTCTTTTTTAAAAAAATATATATATTTTTTAGATATCGATGGACCTTTATTTATTTATTTATATGTGGTGCTCAGAATCAAACTCAGTGTATCACACATGGTGGGCAATTGCTCTACCACTGACCCACAACCCCAGCCCTATTTCCATTATTTTTAAGATTTTTTATTTATTATAATTATTGGTGCACATGAATCACATAAAGAGTGAATTTCATTGTGAAATTTCCATACATGTGTATTTCATCTCCATTATTATCATTATTTTCATGTTAATCATTATAGTGATCAGGTTACAAAATTTAAGCTTAAATTTCACTGAAACCTAAGTTTTTTCTATCTTTCTTTCCTTTTTTGGAGTGGAAAAACTAGTTCTGTTTTTCTTATTTATATATTTTTATTGGTGCATAATAATGATACATAATAGTGGAGGTTGTTGTTATATTCTTGTACATGCACACAACATAAAATATAATTGTGTCAATTTTATTCCCAGTCGTCTCCCCTTTCCCACTCCTCCTTCCTCCCCAAGTCTCCTTCTTCTACTTTACCAGTTTCCATTCTATTTTTATGAGATTTCCCCTTTTCCTCCTTTTTCCTTTTTAGCTTCCACATATGAAAGAAACCATTTGATGCTATTTTTTATTGGTTGCTCAAAACATTACAATGATCTTGACATATCATATATCATACATTTGATTCAAATGGGGTATGAATTCTTATTTTTCCCACATGTACAGATTGCAGGATCACATTGGTTATACAGCCACGTTTATACGTACTGCAATACTAGTGTCTGTTGTATTCTGCTGCCTTTCCTATTTTGAGTTTGGCTTATTTCACTTGACATAACATTCACAAAATCCATCCATTTTCCTGCAAATGACATAATTTCATTCTTCTTTATGGCTCAATAGAACTTTATGTATATACCACATTTTTTTATCCATTCATCCATTGATGGACACCTGGACTAGTTCCATAATTTGGTTACTGTGAATTGTTCTGCTATAACCATGAATATGCAGGTATCACTACAGTATGTGAAACTTCCATTTCTATAAACATGTATTTATGAATTTATTTTTTGGTCAGAATATTTCTTCTTTATACGTTTCACATTGCTATTTGCTTGAATGACTTTCTATAGGGTCTTAAAAAATCTGTTCTATTAGTTTTACATGACAGTAGAATGAACTTTCATACATCATACATAAATGGAGTATAATTTCTCATTCTTCTGGTTACGCATGATGTAGAATCACACTGATCATGTAGTCACATATGCACATATGGTAATAATGTCTGATTCATTCTACTATCCTTCCTACCTTCTTCATACGCCCTTCCTTAATCCAAAGTAAGGCTATTCTTTCTGAGCCATCCATACTTATTGTGAATTAGCATCTACATATCAGAGAAAACATTTAGTGGCCTTGAGTTCTTTGGGACTGGCTTATTTCTCTTAGCATGATATTTCCCAGCTCCATCTATTTACCTGCAAATGCTGTTAGGGTCTGTAAACAAGTCAAGATGGCGCCTGGCATTTTGCCAGAGGGAGTGGTTTGTGAAGTAACGCCAGTGAGCCATTAAGTGTGGAGATTCCTTATTGGTTGACTGCTGTATCTAGTTTGTTAATTAAGATAAGCTGTGTGGAATGTATATATACCCCTCCTGTCCTACAATAAATGGGTCCCACTCCTGCTGTATCAATCTACACAAGTTGCTCATCCCCCCCCCCCCATTATTTTGCTGCAGCCGGACTGTGGCAAAATGCCATAATTTCATTCTTCTTTAAGGCTGAGTAATAGTCCATTGTGTATATATACCACATTTTCTTTATCCATTCATCCATTGAAGGGCATCTAGGTTGGTTCCATAGTTTAGCTGTTGTAAGTTGGTCTGCTATAAACATTGATATGACTGCATCATTGTAGTATGCTAATTTTAAGTCCTTTAGGTATAAACCTAGGAGCTGGGTCAAATCGTGATTCCATTCTAAGTTTTCTGAGGAATCTCCATACTGCTTTCCATAATGGTTGCACTGATCTGCAGTCCCACCAGCAATGTGTGAGTGTACCTCCCCACCCCATCCTTGCCAATATTTATTGTTACTTGTTGTATTCTTAATAATTGCTATTCTGACTAGAGTGAGATGAAATCTTAGAGTAGTTTTGATTTACATTTCTCTAATTGTTAGAAATGTTAAACATTTTTTCACATATTTGTTGATTGATTGTATTTCTTCTTCTGTGAAGTGTCTGTTCACTTCCTTAGCCCATTTATTGATTGGGTTATTTATTTTTGGGGGTAGTTTTTTAGTTCTTTATTCTATATGTTTTAATATAAAGCTGGTGACTACTGAATCTGGTTTTGGGAAATGCATACCAGAGAAAAAAGAAAAAAGTCACAGATGCCATTAGTGACTGTTACTACCTCATAGTATTTGGAATATAAATCTCTAAATTCCTTTAAGGTGATAGAGAAGGCTGTCTTTCACTTTGAAAACAAAAGAAAAGTGAAAAAAATCATGTAAGATTTATTAGTGGTAATCTATTAATGGGATGAAATATAAATCTTTATATTTCTACTAGAGGAAATTAGTAATTATTTTTTAGAACAATTCAGCATGATCATTTTCTTAATGTAACATTTCTTTCATTTGGAGTTAAATTACACAAATTCTAGTTTTTACTCTGACATTAGGTGACTGGGTAATTTGGAGTGAGCCTGGGAATCTCTGTTGACCAGAGTTTCTTCATCTATAAATGTAGAATGGAGACAATCTACATTAAATAAATATACCTTCCAAATTAAAAAAAAATCTCTGAATTCTTTTCAAAGGAAGATTTATCCTGAACATGTTTTAGAAATATTGTTATCTATAAGACAGAGGGACTACAGAGAGAGATACTGATATTCTTCCTTTAAGTATTCAGATATAATCAATTTATAAGATTCAATGAAAAGAAAAAAAAAGAGGCATAGCATGTATAATGCAAAAGAGCTTAGGTGAATTTAAAATAAGAGCTTAAAGATGGCAAGTTGAGTTCATTTTAGTAAAATGTAAGCTAATTAATGTTGAAGTTGGGACTCAAATTGGGAAAACAGTATTGGATGGCACAGCCATCTGACAAAATAATCTGAAGAAGACTTTGGGGAATTGGACAGAGATCATTGAAATTATCATTTTGTGCCAGAGGAAGGTGACTAGGGCACATTTACTGGTAGATTTGTTAGGAATAATATACTTGTCCAGAATTAGAAAGGGCCCTCAGATAGAGGCTTATTTTGCCTGAATCTCCCTCCTGAGGTACACCCAGACTTTGTATAACTTGGCAGACATCCTGAGTCAGTTTTTTTCCCCAAATTAGTTCTTGGACAAACACACTAAAAGTTTTATTTCTTTGGGGTTTACATTAATTGAATGCAATCAATGTGAAATCAATCCCTTATCAAGAGTGACAGGATTATTACATATAGAAAAAAATTAACAATTAGCTTTGACCTAATAATTCAAAGCATTTATTCACATACTGGGTCATCTATAGTCAGAATATCAGTATCTATGTAGATAGGCATATATGGATTTCGACAAGAATGCATATGTTGATGTATATAGTTGCATATTATTATAGGCTGAACTGCATCCCCTCAAATTCATATTGAAGCCCTAACCCTCAGTGTGACTGTAATTGGAGACAGGACCATTAGAGAGATAATTAATGTTAAATGAGGCCTTGATGATGGGACCCTAATCCAATAAAACTGATGTCCTTATAAGAAGAGAAAAACACACCAAGTGCTCTCCTTTTCTCCATGCATGCACAGAGGCTATGAGATGACAGCAAGAAGGTGGTCTTCAGCAAATCAGAGAGCCCTCACCAGAAACCAACCTTGATGGCACCTGGATCTTGGACAGCTAGTCTCCAGAACTGTGAGAAAATATTCTATTATTTAAGTCACTCAGTCTTTCATGTTTTGGCAACGCTTGCTGAAAAATACATCTATCTGTGTATCAATATCAAGACCTATCTATCTATTTATTGTTTCAGTTCATTCTGTTCCAACTTGCACAATAAATGAACTCTTCAGAATCCAATCACTTCTGGTTTACTGAAATAGCTTCCAAAACTGGTCTTGTTTCTTCTCTCTATGATTGCTTACAGACTGTCCTCCACATAGTTACTAGAGAGGTTCTCCTAAAATTAAAATGAGACCATGGTTTTCCTCGGCACAGATTCCTCCAGTAACAGCTAAGACAAAGTACTACCTATAGGTAATTTATAAAGAACAGAAATCTATTTTCTCACAGATGTGGATGTTAGCAAGTCTGAGGTCAAGGTGCAGGTGCCTAGTATGGAATGTTTTGCTGCGTTCTAACAGGCTATAAGGAGGAAGGGTAAGAAAGAGACAAACTGTTTTTCTTACATGGCAGAAAAGTAGAAGAGTGAGAACCCACTCCTGCAAGCACTTTTTAAAGTGACATCAAACCTTCAATGTGGAGCCCTCATGACCTAAACATTTCCCACTGGGCCTGACCTCCCAGCATTGTTGTATTGGTGATTAAGTTTTCAGCATGTAAACTTGGAGGGGCACATTCAGATATCGCATATGTGAATATCTACTTACATTTTCGTGTACAATTGAGAATGTCACTCATTTTCTTTGCCTACTGTCTCTCCAGTTTTCCTACATGTCGTCCCTCACAGTGAGATGTTAACTGTACACTGATTTTTAATTCTGAAATAAGGAACATAGTTCTCAAAATAGTCTCCTAAAGTTCAAGGTGTTGTCACTTTGGTGAGTGGTGCTCAACCTCAGGACTGATATAATCACCCAGGAAGCTTTTTCAAAATTTCTAGCTAGATCCACTTTCTTGGGTGGTATTTCAGAAATTTCAGAAGGAAGAAGAGAGATAGAATATGACTTTATAACAGCTAACTGGCAGTGATCCCAGAATGTCTTTTCTCCATCATCCCCTAACTTCAGGAGGAGAATATCTTTACCAGGCTTGTGGTATTAATCTTTAAGGCTTTATTATCTGTCAGTAACTTGCATGTTCTACCTGCCCAACCAAGTTTCATAAGTTCAGGCATGTGGTTTTTGTTTCTCTATTTCCATAGTCTAGTCCAATGTAATAGAAAGTTAAGTACGTCTCTTGGATGTGGAACAAACCCTTTGGGCTTATCCTGGCACTATCTATTCTAGCGGATAGACAGAGCCATCCTCAGTCAAGAGGACTAACACCACTATGTGCTAAAACAGTGCTGTCCAGATTTGGTCACACAATCATATCTCCTGTATTGTCATCTATTACCTGCTTTTTCACCTGCTTTTCTGTGATTTTGTCTTCACACAGTGGCAAGGGAGATCCTTTAGAAGTATCTGCAAGGGCCTTCCTTTTTTCTCACAGTAAATTCTGAGACTCAGGGATTCTGTAGTTACACTGGGAGTTCCTCCAATCCCCACTCAATATCTAGTAGGTTTTGGTTCATTGTAGAGGAACATGTCTCCCTAGGTCTTCCTAATAGGCACATTGTATCTTATGGGGCCCAAAGAGGGCATATTGTGGTACATCTTAATAAATGTTGACACCTCAGCTTTGAGTTTATTATACCATCAGTCTTCAGTCTTTCCAAATTTATGTGTTTCATTCCAGCTACTAAGTAATTTGATTCTTTTTTAGTTGCTTAACAAAGCTACAAACCTCTTATCTGGCCTGTCATTTGCATTGTTGAATCACCCAATCAATCTTAATTATATTCAATTGTATGACCCTTGTATGGGTTTTTATACTGCCAGGTTCAAAACTGGGAATTTAATCTAGACCTTAAAAATTAAAAATAGCATATTTGAGAAATTAGAAGTTAAGCATATGAATCCAATTGAAATAAAAGTGAAGAAAATAGAGAATGAATAGCTCATTATATTAAAAAAAACATGGAAGTGAACAGCATTGTAGAAAGGAAAATAATGGGACTAATTTTCATTCATTTGAGTCAATTCTAATTTGAACGTAAGTCGGAATTGCCACTTGGAAAGCCAAAATTATCTACAAATAAGTTCTCACCCTGCCAAATCATGGTAGAAAGCATGACATTTTGATTGTAACAATATAGCAAGAAATTGCATTATAAGAAGAGGTCTGTTTGAATATATTAGGAGCACATTTCCTTATATAGATTCACTGTAAATATTTAAAGAAATAAGCTATACTGGAGATGGCCCAAATCTCTAATATGTTGTTTTTAATTACCAGCATTATCAGTGCATATTTTTAAGTAATTACACAACTATCAGTACAATAGCTAAGAATCTGAAATGTATTTTAACACTATTATTGAGGTTAAAATAAGCACAAATAAAATGTTATAAGATACGAAGAATCAAATAATCCCTGATGAGTTTCCATTATTTCCAATCACAAGTAATCTACTTTGTGCTAAAACAGCAAAGAGGAAATGAGCACTCCTTTTTATAAGACAAATGAAATTATACTGTGCACAGAAACTGTAAAGCTCTGATAAAAGCAATTGCAATAAGAGAAAACAAGGTATCTAAACTGTGTTCAAGACATTTATTATCTTGTCTGTTTTGCATCCTTTTCTTTGGAAAGCCAACTTTTCTTGCCTTTGAAAAACTTCTATCTCCTGCTTCCACCTCAACTATCACCACCTGGTCTGGATTGACCTTCCTACCTGACACTTATTCCTGGCTTCCTCCTTGAATGAGTCAGAGTTGAATACCTCAATGGGTATCTGAGCCTAAAGCTAGCTGGTCAATGTTCAATCTCCTAAAGCATTAAAAGACTTGCTTGCCTCAGAAGAAATTGTGTGGTGGCCAACATACAGAAAGAAGCAGAGATGAAAGAACAAAAGGGTTCCAGTGGTGTATGGGCCTCTTGTTCCAGCCACACTTATCCTTTCTTTTGTTATGAGTTAAGGATGTCTCCACCTATGCCCAAGTTAAAGTTGGATTTCTTCACTTCAAATGAAGAGTCTAAATGTATGTCTTGAAATTATATTTAGAAATACTACATGTATATTTGCAAATAATTTACTCCAAAATGGAAGAATAATTGATTAAAGCAAGTTAGTCTCTTTAACTTACTGAAAATTTCCAACAAAGTTTTAGATAATAAAAAAAAGTGACCTTAAAACATCTGTTATGGCAAAGAAATCCAGCATATGGGGAAAAATTCTTTTTTCTCTCACAAAAAGACAATTCTGAGGTTCATCAATGTCCCACTTATCCAGATTTCAAAAAGAGCAAAATAACTTGGATGATAACTCTGTTCATCTTAATGAAATTTGATTTCTCTCTCTTTCCCTGGAATAACTGGTAGACCGTTATCCCTTACTTCCTGTTCCGGGGCATGAAAATATTCCTTCCAGTTTACATGAATGAAAGTCTCATAAATAAGATCAGCTGTAGTTCTTGACCTCTCATTTACAGACTTTTATAATAGGTCCTTGAGTGTATCCCTTGTTGTGCATGAGAGTAAAGACTATGAATATTTTCCTTGGGTAGCCATGGACCTACCACTGTACATCTAATAGCTAGGAAATATTGTCAAATGAGTGACTGGTGGATTGCCAGTCCCAGACAACTCATTTTTTTTCTTAAAAATGATTAAAATGCTCTCATCCTACTGCCTCTAATTGCATTTATAATTCTTTAGGAGGCACAATTACCAAATAGTTCACAAACAAATTGACTTTTTCTGATATCTGTGTTCCTTCTTTCTTGCTATAAACAAAACAAAATTAAAAAGAAAAAGAAAAAGAAAATCAGTGCTCTCTACTGTGTGTTTATTTACATTATCTCTGTGAGCTGGAAGGAGGCACCACATCCTGGGATTGATGGATTGGTGAGAGCTGGTGCCAGATGTTGACCATGACAGGTGCATAATAAAACACTCTTTGTAGTTTTCCCTCAGAATTCCAAATATATTTGGAAATAAGCCAAACATCTGCTTGATACCTCTTTCAATGACAGGCTGCTACAGTTTCTTGAACTGTGATTTAAAAAAAAATAGGGCATTATTTTCCTTTCTAAGTGCTTCGTATAAATGTTCTTCACAAGAAAAATGCAAAATTCTCGTGCATGTTTTTATGCCATTTCACTTAGGAAATGGCTTCATTGTTTATTCCATTCCTGCCCATCTGTCTTTTGATTCAGAGCAAAGTCACAAATTATTAATAAAAATGGAACAACTCTATTTATTATAATTTTAAGACTGCAAAATTGCACTGAAACCAGAGTCACCATATGGCTACCTTCCCCACCCNCATTCTATGGACTAAGACCTCTGAAACTGTGAGCCCACCAATAAACTTTTCCTTCCCTACAATTGTTCTGGTCAGATCTTTTAGTCACAATAGCAAAAAAGCTGAATAAAACAATTTCATTTCTGATTATGGAAACAAATATGTTATTACCTCTATAAGGACTGTCAAGCTTTAAAAACTGAGAGAGGAAATGCTCTGTAGAAGAATTTATAGACTGATTGAAATCGTATAGCACATTCTAGGAGGCTCTAGAATTTATAACTCCTGCATAAATCTAATTTTTTGTAGGGAGTTGAGAAAGCAGCTGGGCATTATGAGTACTACTAGACTTGGAACTGTCCAGCTTTGGCTTTATTTCCTGGCTCCATCACCTACTAGTGGTGTCACTGTGTGTAATATATTTAATTGCTTTGAACATCAATATCGTCATCTATAAATGGCAGCTAACAATACTGCTATTACCAGGATGTGTAGTAATTTATGCAATGAAAATAGATGGTTGCTACAATCAATGAAAACAACAGGCAGAAAATTGTTTCAAGAGATAATAAAGGCAGCATTAGTGAAGTAATAAGTTTTTTTTTATAAATGCTTTACATATGTTATTCTATTTAAGTCTCACATTACATCAATTATTTCCCCCACTTTATAGATAAAGAACTGAGGCAAAATGGCTCCATAGCTTGTTCATGGCAATTGATGGAACAGGTAAAGTCAGTGGGCATTCTCCAGAGCCTCCCCTTAACCCCTCACTCAGACCACCTTTCTAGGTTATGACAGTAGACATAGGTGAGCCGTGCACAAGCTTGAGAATTTTCAGCTTTGAGGATATGTAATTTGCATTTTTGTGATGCCTAGGAGTGTAAGTTCATAGAATCTTATTAATACATCTGACATTATCTAATGCACAATTTTATCAATATTAAAATGAAAATTTCCCCCCAATAGTGGTTTTTAGTTTGGTAGGAATGGACTAAAACATAGCTCTTTTGAAGTCAATTATGTCCTAGGCATTGCAGTCACCCCATTAGCCTCAAAGAGCTTCAAATTCGTAGTAAGAACCAAATGTGGAAGCAATAATTTAAATATAAACAAGGGGTTGAACACAGGTGAATCTGGGTTACTGTTGAATATAAGGAAAGAGAACTCAGACAAGGAAGGTAGAGAAGCTCCCTATCAGAAGGAGCAGCAAAAGTCAAAGCATAAAACAACAGGTGGCATAGGAGTCAAAGGGGTCCACAAAATTGCAAGTAGTTGAGCTTTGCCAGAGCTGGCATATGGTTTCAGCCCATGGTCTGCCATGGAACCCATGGTCTGTCATTGATAGTCTGGTTGGCTGTATTTCATTGTCCATATAGATGATGAGAACTATCAAAGGGCTAAGAAATAATAAAATAGTCAAATCTCCCTCCTAGCTCTACATGGAAAATGGAGACAAGCCAGGGACATATTTTATCTCCTTAATACCCTTATATTAATCAATGTCTTTTTTTAGATTTTTAAAATTTGTTCTAATCAGTTATACATGACAGCAGAATGCTCTTCAATCATTGTATGCAAATAGAGCACAATTTTTCATTTCTCTTGTTGTTCATGAAGTAGGGTTACACAATTCATGCAATCATACATGTACTTGGGGTAATGATGTCCATTTTTCAAACCCCTATGCCCCATCCCTTCTTTTCCCTCCCCTTTGCCCAATCTAAAGATTTTCCACTCATCCCATTCTCTCCAACCCCATATGGATTAGCAGCCACTTATCAGAGAAACATTATGCCTTGGTTTGGGGGGTTGGCTTACATCGCTTAGCATGATATTTTCCAACTCCATCCATTTACCTGTAAATGCCATAATTTTATTCTCTTTTAATGCTGAGTAATATTCCATTGTGTATATATACCACAATTTCTTTATCCATTCATTTATAGAAGGGCATCTAGGTTGGTTCTACAGTTAGCTATTGTGAATTGTGCTGCTATAAATGTTGATGTGGCTGAGTCACCATAGTATGTTGTTTTTAAGTCCTTTGGGTATAGACTGAGGAGTGAGATAGCTGGGTCAAATGGTGATTCCATTCCAAGTTTTTAAAGGAACCTCCATATTACTTTCCAGATTTAACCAATGTCTTTTATGGAAGGTTATGTTTCACTTATTTTTTCCTTTCTTCTCTCTTCTTGTTTCTACAACCCAATGGAGAGATCCAAATTTAACAACTAAAAACATTAAATTAAGGGTAGCTTTCATCTCTTCTTTTATTCTTTTTCCAGTCCTTCATCTGTATATTTACTCTGATTTTCTCAAACTTCCTTTTAAAAAATATTTTTAATTGTAGGTGGACACAATACCTTTATTTCATTTATTTATTTCTGTGTGGTACGGAGGATAGAACCCTGTGCCTCACACCTCAAACTTCCTTTTTTATTGTATCTTAGGCTCATTTTCTGACTAGCCACAGATATCTGGCTTGTGTAAACTTAAGAGTCCTGGGCCTTTCCAGATATTCTTCAGGAGTTCTCCCAGAAGTGAAATAAGAATCCCCAAATCCCAAATCTGAAAATTGTCTGTATTGCTCTCTGTAAGACCTAGGAAAATACCAGAGCCAAAAAGCTGATTTAGAGGAGTAATGTGAGGAGATAAGAGAGAGAATATGTTCTTCACAAATAGAAAACATGGGTTCCCTGGAGTGAGAGGGAGAAGTGGGCTGATTTATACTTACAGCTTATAGCTAACTTCATAACTGTGTTTCTTAATTACATCAGAGGCACACATATAAACTCAACCCTCTCAGATAGTTCAGTTCTACCTGGCAGACCAGTGATTCTCAGGGGGGATTATGGGTACAAAACCAGCTCCCTAACCTTTTACAAGCACAGGTGTTTGTTAACAGTCTGATACTTTCCCATTGCCTACTCCTGCATCACATGAAAGTCACTGCCAAAGTGGGTTTCAGTTACTGATAGGGGTGTATCACATCTCTCAGGCACATCTGTGTAAACAAAAGGCTGAGAACAACCATAGGTGTCTTCTGTTGGTACATCTTATTAGTATTCAGGGGGACCTAACAGAAACAGGGCATGATTATACAAAGTTATTTGCCATGATTCTCCTGGCTGCCCACTGTCAGATATTTTCTTTTTGTGATAAAGGTGTAGTGACTTTTCAAATTGTTTTCTCTAGTTTTGTGAAGTCATTGATTTTCTGTGAAAAATAGCATTGATATTTTGATGGCGATTACATTGACTCTGTAGATTGTTTTTGGTAATATGGTTATCTTAACGATATTAATTCTGCCTATCCATGAACATGAGGGTGTCTATCTAAGTTCCAATGTTCAATTTCTTTTTTTCAATTTTCTTTAATTTTCTTTGATGAGGTTTTTCACCTCTTTGGTTAGGTTTATTCCTACCTGTTTTGTTTTGAAGGCATTGTGAATGGAATTGTTTTTCTGATTTCTTTTTCAGTGGATTTAATATTATTGTAAAGCAAAGTTTTTGGCAGTTGTATATTGATTTTTGTATCCTGCTACTTTGCTGAATTTATTGGCTTTAGAAGTCTTCTGATAGAATCTTTAGGGTTTTCTAAGTATAGGATCATATCCCTGCAAACAGGGATAAGGTAGTTTCTTCCTTCCCTACTTGTATCTCTTTTTTTTCCTTGTCTTGCCTAATGCTCTGGCATAATCAATAATAGCTAGTTTATGGACCAGACCAAGTGTCTATCAACAGATAAAAATGTGATATATATGACATATATGTATACATACATATATGTGTGTGTACACACACACACACACACACACATACATGCTTATATGCATACCATGGAGTTTTATTCAGCAATAAAGAAGAATGGCCTGGTGGCACATGCCTGTAATTCCAGTGACTCAGTAGGCTGAGGCAGGAGGATTGCAAGTTCAAAGTTAGCCTCAGCAACTTAGTGAGACCTTGTCTGAAAATTAAAATGGCTGGGGATGTGGCTCAGTAGTTAAGCACCCCTGGTTCAATCCCTGGTACCATTAAACAAACAAACAAACAAACAAAAGAATGAAACTGTGTCATTTGTAGAAAAATAGAACTGGAGAATATTATGTTAAGCAAAGTGATGCAGATTCAGGAAATAAAGTACCCTATTTTCTCTCATATGTGGAAGCTAGTAGGGACAAAAAATGGAAAAAAGAGGACATCATGAATATAAAAGGGAGACTAACAGGTAGAAGAAGAGGGAGAAGGGAAAGGTAAGGGAAGCTATTAGGGAATACATTGACCAAATTATGTTATGTACATGTACCAATATGGTACAAAAACCTACCATTTTTGTACCATATTGGTACATGTACATAACATAATTTTTATGTTTTTAATATACATCAATAAAAAACTAGTGACTTAAAATATGCTACAAATCAAATGCTGTTTTCTTACTTTTAGGCAAGGTCTGCATCTTATTTAATTTTTACTATTTTACTACTTTTAACAGTGCCTCATACAGAGAAGTAGCCCAACAAAAGTACTACAAAATCAGTGAGAAATAATCTTGGGGAGGTTAATGAACACAAAGGTGAGGATTTTATAAGCTTCTCATTATTCAAAACTTGTGTTTTCCTACAGAAATGTTTGAATTGAGTCTTTTACACATTAAGCATTTGGCTTATTTGGTAATTATTATTCTGTTACCTCACACTTAGAAAACCTAGTATTATGAATAAAACTAATTTGAGGGCTCTGAGCAACCATTGATTTTCAAATACTTTTCTTCCCTACAACAAATAATACTCTTTAGGGCATATTTTTTCCCACGGGTTTTAAAATTTATCTTGATGAACTAAACAACAGTAATTTGACAGTGAAGACATTTAAATCATGCACTTTAGAGCAATTCCCAGAGCTAGAAAAGCTAGGCCACTGTGATTGAAGCAATGGATTGAATCTCTGCTGCCAGATGGCAGTTGAAATATAATGGGCTTACAGCCGTCAGCCACAGCTAGAGGTTTGCACGCAAAGGGTAAGCCTTTCAGTGATGGAAAATGGAAAGCTGGGTGGTTACTTTAAATTCCTGTATTGTTCCTAGTGGCTCATAAAGGATAAGGCAAAATTTAACCCATGCAAATTCCTTTTAGGATATTATTTGTCATGGAGCTTTATAAATGTACTTCTTGTATCCTGGTACTATTGCTCTTTTCTTTATATGCTGTGTTTGATTTTTAAACACATACATCGGAAGTCAGAACTCACATATTTCTCGGTCCATGATATTTACATGATTTTGCTCTGGTAGTTCTTGAAAAATGTAACAATCAATAAAAAATGGCTTTCCTTGTCCCCAAAGCTTTTAAGGATGGAATTTCTAAATTTTCTCTAATGATTGATTTTTCTTGCTGCACTCTATGTTACAATTGGTTCAGAGACAAAGTACCTTTGAGTTTCCTACTCTATCAGAATAGCCCTGAAACAATCTAATACTTGATAGGATGAAGCTGTTCTCCACGTTTCTGTAAGTTCTGTTAGAGAATGCATCTGGATCCATTCAACCATGTTCAATGTTTTTAAATGCCAAATGAGAGCTTCAGAAGAGCCCCTTGAGGAAGGAGAAATGACATTTGCCATGCTCTGCTAATATCAACTCAGGAAGAATATATCTGGCAACACATTTATCCTGATAAACATGATGATAGGGAAAATTTTTGTTTAAGCATTGGCTGCATGTATTTACTGCTACATCTGTACACGGGCTGTCAGGTTGCATAAAGGAGGCCAGAACAGAAGACAGTTGCAGGGCGTAGGTTATATAATAAGATCAAGCCAATGAAAGTCTGGGATCCAGCTGTAGTTCTACTAACAGTGTGAAGAGTCTGCTTATCCACCCAAGTCAAGGATATATATTTTTTTTCTTTTTGGTCACTGTTCATGAAATTACATTGTTAGCCTCTTCAGTTGTTCAACGAGCCACTAGGAAGATGAATAAAATGTATAAAAATGGGAGGAAAAGAAGAAAGGCCTCAGGCTATAGAATTTATGGCTGGAGAACTTGATTTTTTTATGCAGGTTAATTTCCTAAATAGAAAAGGACCACAGAATTTTGAGCCATTCAGAAATAAATATGCTGTTCTAAGTTTATGATATTCACAAAACCCTATAGTTATAACTCTTGTTCCTGCAAATATAGGACACTAGTCTTTTGAACAGCCTGAAAAATCATTCAAATGAGGGCAATATCAAAAACTAGTGAAGCAGGGATTACTTAAGTGAAAGTTAGTAGGTTTTCAATCACTTTAGTTTCACAATGCAATACCATTAAAACTAATATATAGGTACCTGCCAACACAGCTACCATTTAGAATCTATCAGTATTTCCATTATAAATCCCATTTTTCAGGGGTTAATAACTTGGTCATAAAAATTCACTGCAGGCTGAAATCAAGTCTTGAAAGGAAATCTTTTTCTTAGTCCCAACAGAAGAGTTTGTTCATGTTCCTGAGACTAAGATGGTCAGAAATTATGAAAGAGAGATGATAGATCATGTGTGTTAGAGTTCTCCAGAGAAAGAGAATATCTATAAAGATCTAGATAGGGAGAGAGGTATTTATGATGAGGAATTGACTCACATGATTAGGGAGACTAAGTTCTATGATCTACCACCTGCAAGCTGGAATCTAGGAAATTCTGTGGTCTACTTGCAATATAAAGCTGAGGTCTGAGACCAGAGTGGCCAGTATTGAAATTTCCAGTTTGGCTCTGCAGACCTGAGAAACAGGATCACCAATGTTCAAGAATAAAAGAAGGTGGATTTTCTAACTCAAGCAGAGTAAAAGTGCCCTCCCCCATCTGTTTGTTCCTGTTAGGCTTTGATGGATTGGATGATGCCCACCCACATTAGTGAGTGTTATCTTCTCTGCTCAGTCTACTCAAGTGCTAATCTCTTCCCAAAACACTTTCACAGAAACATCCAGAAATAATGCTTTACCAGTTATCTGGGAATCCTTTAGTCAAGTTCAGTTGATATATGAAATTAACATCACAATACCTCTAAGCTTTTGTTTCCAATAATTTAGCATCAGTCCTGGTGCAGTGAGATGTAGTGACAGGTATGGGTGTGGTGTTTGTCTCTTGGCTTGCTTCTTATCCTCCCCATCCCTTTCTTCCTTCTTTCCCTCCTTTCCATGTACTCTTCCTTCTTCTTCCTCTCCTCCTCTTTCTTTTTGGATCATGGTTCTGGGTGGAATTTGATCCTTCTAACATGATAAACACTGGATTTTGCTCAGTGGAGAAAGAGCAAAGAATTTAAATTTCTACTTAAAAGTCAGAACTGTACATACATCCTGCACAAAATAAGCTCTTTTATTACTAGATGCCATAATTTTTTCAGCATGAAAGCATTACACATAGAAATGTTATAAAATTAGTTCACTACAGAGTAAAAGTAAGTATTAATTTATGGCTAAGGTGAGTAAATCGATTTATCAGCTCACAAACTTTTGACTTATTAGCAAGATACTGACCTCTTTCATCTACCAAATGCATAGTAGTTATGAAGGGATGCCATACTAATATAGTAGATCAAGTAAGGAATTAAAATTTTTAAAATTAAATTAACTCAGATCTTTTATATCTGGCTTAATTTCCTTCAGGATCTAGCTTTCTGGGTACACACTAAAAGGTAAAGTCTAGTCTAGTCTACTTTTGAACTGAACATTTTTTTTTCCTGTAGTAAAGCAATATTGAAAGTTCCTCTTCCCTTATCCTAGGGGGAAAAATGGTCAACCTACCCTTCATCATAGACTGAACTATTCAAAGTATTGTGGAGATACTTTTCATGTAAGCTTGGAGGCATTGAGTAAAAGAGAAATAAGAAGCATAGTTATAATAGTGAGAAATCAGAGTAGGATAATTCTGAACTTCCTTGACAATTTTAGCAAGTTAGTAGGAGAATTAGAAATTGCTGACTCTTACTGATTTTTAGAAGCATTAACATGCACAGTTTCCCAGTTCCAAGCTTTACATTGGTGTGCATGAAATTTTTGACCTGTGTATTTTTTACCATCTCCTTCTATTTTGATGCTGCCATGTTTCATGTTGATCTCAGACACTTCTAGGTAACTTAGCCAGCCTCCTCCAAGTTCCAGACTTGGAAGGATCTGATGTGCCTTGCTGCCCCCTACTGGTCACCAAAGACTGTTAAGCGTGGGGCTCCAAAACAATTTTAGATTTTGTTGTCGTTTTCAAACCAATGTCAGAGAAGTATTTCTTATAAGAGCTTTTTATGAAGTTATTTTGAGCTAAATAAAAGCTATGTAATGATTTTTGTTACTTTACAATTAGCGGTTTTCTTTTTAAATGTTTATTTTGACTTTGTTTCTCTTCATACATTTTTAAGGGCTATCCTTAGCTATTCTCTTGAACTTTTTTCGAACACTGGCACTACATTACTGAAAACACAAGGCAAAATTTTCTATCAGAATCATACAAATATTTTCTTTCTTTGTATACTTCAGCTAAGGAATTGATTTCTTATGGTTTTGAACATCATTCTTTATGTTGAAAACATGCATATTGGATTTGTTTAAATACGTTTTTAAATGTTTTATTATTTTCATGGCATATTAACTTTCTTGGGCTAACAGAGAAAAATACTGTAAGACTGAGAGGCTTAAACAAGAAGAATTAATTTTCTCAGTGTTGAAGGTTGGAAGTCCTGGATCAAGTTCAGCAGATTGGTTTCAGATGAGGGCACTCTGTCTGACTTGCAGGCAGCCATCTTTGCACTGTGCCTCTCATGGTGGAGAGGGAGAGTTCTAGTGTCTCTTCCAGTTACAAGGGCATCAGTCTTATTGGCTTCATGCCTCACTGTATGACCTCATTTAACTTTTGTCACCTCCTCCTAGGGTCTATCTCCAAATGTAGTCACAATGAGGGTCAGGGCATAAGTGGCATTCCATCTACAACCAATGGTGATGTGGACCTGAAAAATATAACAGGTTTCCAATTAATTAATTATTTTTTTATTAAATAATCATATACTACTGGCTAAGAATGAATGGAATTGGTACTAGCATTTGAATGATCAGGCATAGTCCACACCACAATGAACTAAAAAAGAGGCTGAGAAAATGGATCTAAAGTCAAGAAGAAGAAACAATGAAAAGTAACAAATGCAAGTGCAAAGCATTAAATCATCATACTGTCTTTAATTACAAGAGAAATTGTAATGTGGGCTGAAATAGCTAGAGAAAGCCTCTAAGAAGAAATTATATTTAGCTTCCTACTGAAGGACAACTAACGTTTTATTAACTTCAGTGGGTAAGAGGAAGAATATTTTACCACTAGGAAGGCACTGGCTTAAGAATGAATATAAAATATGCATTATAGTTTAAGGATTCTAGCCTGCCTGTCAGAGAGGACGTTTAAAGGCTTTCTACAATCAAGTGTTATTGCTTAATATTCCCTGAGTATCCATAGAATGCTGGCTCAGAATATACACATGGTCTTTGTTCTTCATAAGTTTGCAATCAAAGACCATAAATGCTCAAGTTTGACAGCTTGGTGCTTTCAGCATTTGCTTAAATCACTTGATATTTTCCCAACAGGCTACCACTCCTGGCTAAAGCAGTGGGTATGTGTCTTGGGCTGAAGCATGCCACAAAGAGTCATTGATATGGGTTTGAAAACAAAACAAAACAATACAAAACTCTCCCTTCTTTTGCTTCTTTGTTTGGCTGCCTTTCTGTTAGATCCAGAATAATTTCAGAGCATCCACTGGAACTCCTAGCCATTCCAGAGTGTCAAGGATTAGAAACACCAGTTGGTTTGAAAGCCTTATACCTAAGACTTTCCATGACTTCTCTGCAAATCCCACTGAATAGTTCTCATTTATTCCTTGAACCCTGGGGAAAGCAGACCTGAAAGCACCATTTTGTAACACCGGTTATGGATGTTAAAGACACATACACTGCCAGCAATACCTGTGGCAGAGCCTACTCCACTGTGGACACATGCATGTTTCCAATTATGCCATCGCCAATTATGCCTCACATAGAGGTTCTGGTCTGATTACCAACAACAGAAAATATGGTGATTATCAAAATAAATCTGCATTAAAGTAGATTCTCTACCACCATCAGACAGAAGGCTTTTGTTTTTTTAAAGCCACTGTGATGTAAATCATATCTCCTTTTACAGAGTTTGGGCTGAAGGAAAATTTGCTGAAATTTGTCTTACTTTGTCTTTTATTTCAAGATCATTTTCTCCCTTTCTGGATCCACTTCTGGGCCCAGGTTACTTCTCTGAATTTCCCTTGTGCTATCACCCCTGCTCATCCCACACTAATCAAAGAAAAGTGGTCATTGTTATCAGTCCTCTAAACCTGGTATGAATTCAAGTCATGGTGTTATCTCTTTTCAGGGATTTATACTTCTGGATTTATCTTCTAGTTTTTTTTTGTTTCCTGTAAAAGAAGCTTTATACAGGAGCATATCAAACAGTAGTGTTTTGCAAGCCAGGAGAATTTTCTTTTTCTTTTTGGTACTGGGGATTGAACCCAAGAGCACTTTACCATTGAGCTACATCCCCAGTCCTTTTTACTGTTTATTTTGAGACAAGGTCTTGCTTAGTTGCTGAGAGGGTCTCCCAAATTGCTGAGGCTGAACTTGAACTTGTGTTCCTCCTGCTTCAGCCTCCATTGCTGTTGCAATCACACAGAAGAGCATTCAACATATTGAAAAGATTGGTATCCAAATTGTAAAAGTATCTTAAAGTTCCCTAACTTTGCAAAATGCAAGGTCATAACTACATTTACAGGACATATTAGGAAAGTATTTTGGAGATGGGGGAAGACAAACTAACATTTATTGAGTGTCTAGTATATGCCAGTCAGTGTTTCAGGCCTCTTCACATTTCTTCAGCTCTTATCAAAGTTGCAGGCAATTTTATAAACTCTTTACTTCATTTTTTACCATCGAGAAAACAAAGTACTAGATGTTGTTTTACAATGATCCTATAACTATGGATGGAGTCTTAACTCACTGGCTTTGAAGTTTGATATCTTGATGCATTGGAGAGAAAAGTTACCAAACCACTTGATATTTTAATATATAACTTTAATTGTTCTATTAAAAAGTTGTTTGGGCTGGGGTTGTGGCTCAGTGGTAGAGCACTTGCCTAGCATGCGTGAGGCACTGGGTTTGATCCTCAGCACCACATAAAAATAAACAAATAAGTTAAATTATTTTCCATCTACAACTAAAAACTATTTTTAAAAAAAGTTGTTTGACCATTTTGAATTAAACTCCTTTAATCTAAATAAAGGCAGAATGTAACTTTGTACCCCATCACCTTGCTGGTTTTTAGTATGCAGGGAACATAAATTGCCTTTAGAAAAAAATTAATTCATTTGTGTGGTCAAAAACTGTCAATATAAGAGGGTGGTAAGGTTTTAGTGTAGAATGTTACAAGATGATCCAAGATCTGTCTCAGTCCTAGTTGGTATGTTATTCTCCAGCTAACCTCTATATATGAAATTTTCTGCACTAATTAAAAGTAAGCCAGCCAAAATCAAGCCACACAATCATGGGTGGAGTACTCATATATCTTAAATCCCAAACAGGAATACCTCTAGAAATCAACTATTTGAAATTATGACTTTTTATATTTAGACTACATGGTTTAATTTAGTCTAGTCAGGGTTGAAGAGGCTCACTTTGTATTTACTTAAAGATTATCCTGAAGATTCACTTAGAATGTGTTTTAATCCTTTACATAATGAAACTGTCCATTTTTTTTCATTTTATTGAGAAATAAAGAGAAAATTAGGTGTCAAATAGAATCTATTAGTTTTTTATCAGTTAGCAGAGTACAAACTGATTTGGTGACTTATCTGCCAACCTCATTTTTTTAGAAAATCCACAGACTGTATTAGAATTCTTACCAATATAATAGTCTAAGAACTACACTGAAGGGAATCAAAAGGAATTTTGTTTAGGTCAACAAATACACCAATTTTTCTTTTTCTTTTTCCTTTCACTTTTATTGAGACCAAGCTAATCTTGAACTTCTGGGCTTAGTCCACAAGATCTTTGGGACTTACAGGCACTCACCACCATGCCCAGCTTCCAACTTGAGATTTAAATCAAAGCCATTCATATGAATCAACACCAGTTTAAAGCCCCATTTTTGTGTTAGAAAGACCATTTTCAAGTCATAGTACTACAGGCTTGTGATCTTAGCTATTCAGGAGGCTTGACTCAAGAGGATCACAAGTTTTGAGCCCAGCTTGGGCAACTTAGACCCTATCTGAAAAAAAAAAAAAAAAAAAGGGCTGAGGATGTACCTCAGTGGTAGAGAGCTTGCTCACCAGGCAATGGGTTCAATTCCCAGTACCATAAAAAAACAAAAGCAAACAAACAAACAACAACAAAACAAACAAAAAAAGCCCGAAAACAAAGCACAATAAACACACATGTATAGTGATTATTTTTCCAAAATATTAAGAGCTTATATCAAATCAATGTGATTAATAACAATAAAGTTTGCTAACTTAAAAATGTACTTTTTTTAGAGGTATACTTCATGTTAATTTTTTTTTTTTTTCTGGGAATTGAACCCAGGGCTAGGCAAATGCTTTGCCAATGAATTATATCTCCCTGTCCTTAATGAACTCTTTTAAAAAAATCAGATAGATATATTAATCTATAAAACAATAAGAAAGATCTTATTAATGTTAAATTGATCAGTCTAATGTGAAGATTATACAGTCTCTTTGTTTCACCTAATTTCCATCTTTTGTCTGCTCTTAGGTAATCTCTTCTGCTTTTACTTTTCATGATCAGAGATTAGATAGGAAAACAAAAGAACAGACATTTACTAGTGCTTATTTGGTGCTTACCTATTATGGTGATAGGAAAACAAATAGAAATAGGTACATAACGTAGTTTGGGGGATTTCTAAGGGTTTCATCTTGGTCTATTTGAGCTGGTATAGCAAACTAATATAGACTGGTCTGACTTATAAACAACAGAAATTTATCTCTCGTAGTTTTGGAGGCTAGGAAGTCTTTCTAGTTCATAGGTGGCATATTCTCAGTCCTTGCACGGTGGAAGGAGTGAAGGCTTCCATCATATAAAAGAGACTCTCTGGAGTCTCTTTTATATTGGCACTAATTTGATTCACTTCCAGAGACCCCATTTCCTAATTCTTTCCATCTTGAGAGCTAGGATTTTGTCATATGAATTTTTTTTGGAAACACTTAGACCATAGCAGGTTCATTTATATTTACTATTTCTATTTTCAATTTGTCATAAATAAATTAAGGGTCTGAGAATACAATTTATGAAACAGATCCATACCCTATAAAATTTGGCTCTATTAAAATATATTTTTAAATATTAAGACAAAATCTTCCCATCATCTTCAAAAGACAGATTTTGACGGATTTGGAAGTGATCAGACCACTTTAAGAGAATCTCTTTAGTAGTCTGTGGACAGTAACATTTATAACAGCTTGAAACTGAAAGCGGAAACTCAGGGAGAAGCAGAATCAATAGCTTCCAGGATGACATGGATACACACTGTGTGCGCGTCTTAAACTACATTTCCTATTTCCATGGCCTTCCCACAGAGAAAACAATGTAGTTTTCACAGGAAAAAAAAAGTGACAGAGAATTCAGTGTAAAAAAGTGCATTATGAGAACTAACTAATGTACTCATAAGACAAATTAATACTTTTCTGCCCATAAGGAGTGTGGATACAGAAAGGATTTTCAGCCATGCCATCCTTCAAAAAACAAAATAAAACCAGAAATACATTGAGGGAAAGAATAAGAATAACTCTGGTACTTGTTAAACATCAGAACTCTTTTATGTGAGCTATTTTTTACTTAGCACAGTGGATGAAAATGAAGACTTATCAGATAGGGTGAAGTCCCATTAAAAATTGGTTGAGGTGAACCAATTCCCCAAATCCAAAGGCTGAATGTTTTCTTTGATCTAAGGAGGCTGATTCATAGTGGGATAGGGAGCGGGAGCATGGGAGGAATAGACGAACACTAGATAGGGCAGAGGGGTTGGAGGGGAAGGAAGGGGGCATGGGGTTAGAAATGATGGTGGAATGTGATGGACATTATGATCCAAAGTACATGTATGAATATACGAATTGGTGTGAATATACTATGTATACAGAGATATGAAAAATTGTGCTCTATATGTGTAATAAGAATTGTAATGCATTCCGCTGTCATATATAAATAAATAATAATAATAATTTTTTTAAAAAGAAGTATTCTCCACCCCCCTCCCCCCAAAAAAAGTTGGTTGAGGAGAGAACGGTCATGATGAGCACAGTCTACAGAGGGCAGTATACTGGATGGTGGTGGCCTTAGGTTGTTGACAAGGGCTGGCTCTCCTCTGGGGCCATGGGGCTCACTGTGTAGATAGGATAAGAGCTGAGATATCCCAGGCAGGAGGAAATTGTTACCAGGACTAAAGAAACAGGAGCTGGGGAAATGTGGAAAGCTGGTGAGATAAGTCAAGGATACAAATTTTTGTCTTCAGAGCAAGTCATGAAGCATGTCATCAAGAATTTGATCAGGATTGAATGACTTTGGCAATTTCCTTATAAAGTGACTCTTGAAACCATGAGCAGTGGATCTCATGTGTGGACTGCACAGAAGTCCCATTATAAGTTAAAAAATAGATGCAAAACAAACAAACAAACAAACAAAAAAAAAAAAAACAGGAAGAAGCAGAAATTTTAAAATATTTAAGCACATAGGTGAAAAATAAGATATATTGTTTGTTGCTGCTGCTTCAGCAGCAAAAAAAGAAAGAAAAAAAAGAAAAACAATTTTTGTCATCTGTTAGTGAAGTTGAATATTTTACAAACATCTAAAAAATGGAATTTTAACTAATGTTATATTTCTACAATTGAATACAGTGCCTCACATTTAGTAAGTATAATTTACGTAATGTCTACTGAACAGATACTATGTATTAAATAATGTGCCAATATTCTGGAGGTGAGAAGAAATTAAAACAATAACAAATTCCATATCTCAAAATATTATATTAAGTGGAGAGAACAGCAGGTGCAGAATAATGTGAATTAGGGGAGGAGGGAAATGGGGGAGGGAGTGCTAAAAGCAAACACACTGAGACACTGATGGCCATAAGGTTCTCAGCAAAATCACCAATGAGTGGCACTCATATGCCTCCTTTGAATTCTGACCCAGTGGTCCATGTGGAAGAATTATCTTTGTGTCAAGGCAGAACAGTCCAGACGAGAGATACAAGGAGCCCTCTGAGCCTAGAGAAGGCTTTATAATGTTAACCTGCTAGATCATAAGTTGAAAATGGCAAGGAAACTTCAAGTCTGACTCTCAATTAAGCAAAGCTGTGTTTTGCTGAGAAGGTCCTGCAAAGGGCTCACTTAGGCTCTGGTCCTTATTCAACACGTGTGTTCACAGTGGCCAGTTCCTAGGGCTATTTGATGAGGGCCATTTTCATTGTGGAAAAGCAAACTGCGCCTTGAGTAAAGGAGATTTTTTAATCCCATGTTGTACCCTCCTATGGACTTTGACAGTGTACCCAGCCTTCTGTAGGGAGGGTCTAATTTGTTTACTTTCCTGCTGTCTTTGATTAATACCCAGGACCATTCAGTTTATTCACGAGCATGATAGTGACTTTCTCAAGGGTTCTCAACTGGAGAAATCAGCAGATGGCTGGAAATACCCACCTGCTGTTTACAATCAGTGTGAAGCTTGTTAATCTGGTTTATCCAGGAATTTCATGTGGACAAGAGTAGCCACCATGCAAATTGATACAGAATTTCAAAATTTCTCTTTTTGCTCTAGGTTCAAGTACTAAATGGTTGAATTAATTAAGTAAAATATCTTGTAGTTTCTTTCTTTGATATAAAATTGGTTGGATATCTATATAAAGACAGTGAAAATTGTGTTATAGATAGAACACTGTTAATGTGGACATGAAACTTGATATATTTGCTAAAACATGGTAGTCAATCCATCTATCAATCATTTTCATAGTAGAGAGAGAAGTTAGATTCTTTTCCTGTGCATAGCGTCGATTTATCACCTTAGTGACCTTGGGTTTTCCAGTTAATTACTATACTCAATTACAGTTTCCTTTGATCTGTAAAATGGGAACTTACAATACCAAGTCAGCATAATTCACTGGATTATTATTAAGTATCTATAAAGACTACATAAATGAAATAATTTACACACAATGAAGCATGATACAGATATCAAAGGCTATTATGGCCAATAAGTTGTGGGTGCAGATCATCTGTTGTGTTCTTGGCGTAGCTCTTGGTGATTTGAAAGACACAAAGTGGATAAAAGATGTGTTGCTTACCCTCAAAATGTATATAGTTCAGGAAACTGAGAGCAGCATAAGATTTTACTAATCCAGGTCTGAAGGGCTATTGGAAATAAGTGCTATTGGTGTTTAGAGGAGAATGACACCACATAATCAATGCTAATATGAATATTAGTGATGTTAAGGAAGAAGTAGACATTGATCTCACTTAGAAAAGAGAAGTGGGAGAGTTGAGTGGACTGATATTAAAAGTTAATTCAAGTTCTAAATTTATTCTTTTTCCTAAAATATCCTCTTTCTACTAAATATCCTCTTTTACTTCTTATTTGTAGGTTAACCACCTGCCCCCCCACCCCACACCCGCTTCAATTTCCTAGGAAATCTTTTCTGATCCCTCTCCCCCATGGAGGTGTTACTTACTAGCTTCTGGCCTAGAACAATACACATTTATGTTACTGAAAATGCCATATTGTGTCAGATTAGTAGAGTGATTATCATTTTTGAAGTGAGATAGAGAGGTTCTAGACTCAGTTTCACTGTCACCTGGTTCTCTGATTTGGGGCAAGTTGCTTCCACTCTCTGAGCCTCAACTCTTTTATCTGTTAACTGCAATGATATTACTGACACAGTATTGTTATGTGCATCAAATAAGGAATAGTGGTTAAATAAGTACCGCATAACCAAGCACTTACACAGTGACATCCATTTCTAAGTTTTATGAATCTGTTATCCTTCCTTGATTATGTGGAGCTCTCATTATGCTCTTCTTTAAATAATAGTACTTAGCACAGGTGCAGGTAACTAATAGGTACTTGATAAGGGCTCAAACCAATATGAGTATTCATGATGGAAACACATTTTGAGAAATGACAGCACAAAGATATAGAAATAATCTGTGTGAAGGAACTGTGCAGGGGTGGGAAGGGAGAGGTAATTATTCCTTTGGTGGAGCAGATTAAATTTTGCTGATGGAGGATGACATGTTCCAGGAGTTTGGATCTGAGGTGGTAGGTAGTAGAAAGTCTTAGTTTTTTTGAGAAGTGACATGATGCAAATGATGAGTAAATTTGTTAGGTCTTTTGTCATCCAACAAGCAAACTATTAAAACTAGGTATAATCTCTATGAACATCAATGACTTTAACCTGATACCTTTTTGTTTGGTTATGAGAGGAAGAAGTTCATCTTTTTCACCTCATTCCAAGTTTTTAAAGAAAAGGAAGCATTTCCTTACTAGGTATGACTGTGGTAAGGAGTTCTTCAGTGAATATGCTCCATTATGGAGAAATTGGAGTGGCTTAAACATAATGGTGAACGACTTTAGGACAGCCATAAATCTGAGGACTGAATGAACCTCTATTAGAACCATATGTTGCCTTCATTCTTTTCATGGGACTTCACAAGAGTCACTAGGAGTGCAGTGGAATTACGAAGGGAAGCATATGGCACCAGATCTGAACTAAATTAATAACAGTATGAAAACACAGTTAAATAGTGATAATCCCCCTTGTTATCCAGCTTTTTTTTTCTTTCTTTCTCAGACAACCTCACAGTGTATATATAGTTCAGCAACAAAAAGACACTTGTTAATGGGGAGAGCTGACATGTGAGGAGAAACCATGTGGCAGATCTTTGAAGCAAGCTGAAGAGTCAGTGATTTGGGGCTTTCTTGCTCAGGACTGCCATGGAGACATTTGGAGATCAAGAAAGAGCCTAAACCTGACTACACTCGAGGCGCTCCATCTGGCTCTGCCCCACAACTGTTGCCATAGCCACCCATCTCCTAGCAACAATGAGCAGCATTTTCATGTTTCTAAAGTGACAAAGCATGGTGTAAAAAAATACAAGTGTAATCACAATAGGCTAAAAATCAGAGAGGTTATCTTGTTTTAAAGTTCACCGTGAAGATCTATATGAATCTTTGATTTCATGATCATGTCTTTTTTGTAATGAGTTTTGATAAGAAAATGACTTGGCTTAATTTTGAGGCAAACTGACAACCTGTTTTTAAATATAAAAACTATAAATATCATTACATGAACCATAATAAAGTTTAACTTTCTTTTAAATCATGTGGAAAACACAATTATCATTTTGAATAACCTGATAATTGTCCTCCAGAACTCTGGGGAGGATGGACAAAGGGTGGAAAAATCTGGTCTTGGATCTGGGAACAAGGAATATTCCATCCTGACACATTCAGGCTCTAACAGTCCATTAGCAGCCTTTGCAATGAGAAATGAGTCTCAATTGAGGTCACTAATCAGAAGCAGTAAAGAAGCTGAAATAAAGATAAAAGGAAAAGGCTCTATGCGTCATGCTTGTCCTTGAGGCAAAGTGAAAAACAAACTATGTGACAATTATTAGAGGATTCTTAGTTGTTTATTTCTAAGTGCTTGTACCATATTTCAAGTTAACTTTATTTAAATATTCTTCCAAGAGAAATCTATTGAGATACTAGTCTCATTTTTTAAATGTCATATCCCTGAATCTTAATAAACCTTGCTTTTCTACTGACCTCTATGCATAAAATGGCAATCCAGAAAAGTTTAGCATCCATAGAGATGTTAGGAATGAAGAAATCAATGATAGTTTTCATTTGAAAATGCTATCTCTTGTATTATTTACTAGTTCCATCAGCTATATCCCAAGACCCATCTCTCTTTTAGAAATAAGAATATATATATATATATATATATATATAAAGGACTAATAAGCACATGANATATATATATATATCATGGTTTGAATACTGCTTTCCTGATTTTTTTTTTTTTATCAGAGCCTGTGCCTTTGGTAAATGTCAATGAAAGATGCACACAGTGGGAAGTCGATTCAGGAATCTCATGGAGAGATTTCACTGGAGGGGAAGCAGAGCATCCAAACAATGTTGTCTCCAAAATGAAATAAATAATCCCGACACTTAGGCAGGCCATTATAATGTGTTTACACATTGCATGCAGAGTCGGGTTTAGCTGTGCTAACTGCTTTGTGAAAGGAAAATCCTCCTGAAATTAAATAATCAGAGAAGATAGGTGAGTGCTGATTTTGTGAAATAAACAGTGATTGAGGAAAGAAGAAAAGCCAGCAGGACTCAGCATGAAGCAAATTAATTCATGCTGGAGATTTACTCTCATGAAGAAATTAAATTGCCCACTTCCTAATCAGTACAGTTCTTGGCATGTTGTTTCTTTCTCTTTCTTCCCAAATTTGTTTCATGTTAGAGCCCTTTAATTTTTTTCACTCATTATTTTTAAAATGACAATTTGAAGTTTTAGTTCTTTGTGTGTGTCTCAATTTCTGCATTCAGTTTGCTTACTATTTATTTGTTTTGGAAAATAAAATTATTTTTCAATCATCTCATTTGCCTATCTCATTAGTCTCTTCTCCAGAGGGGATATAAGGAGCCTCTGTTATTGTCTTTTCTGCATTATGCTGGCTCAATTGCTCAATGCATAAGCATGCAATATACTGTTTTAGAATAACTAAAGGAAAACCACATCTTACTGTCCACTCATGATGGACGGCTGCTCAAAATAAATACAATGGGTTCATTCATAATATTTGCATGTTATAGGAAAAGGGTAAGGTGGGGAGCGGGACACAAATTGTTGTTCTTCCAGTTATTCTGCACACAGAGAAAGATGTCAACACACATTAAAACTGAAACCACATTTGAGAAGACACACGGAATTTTGCAAATGCCATTGCTGTTTGTGGAGCTTTGAGCTGGAGGGGGTATCATATGTTTTTCAATCTGTTTTTTGCTCTTCTGCTGTCTTAAAATAAACCATGTAATTCTTGTTCTTGGCCTTAGAACGTGAGTTATGACATTAGTCTGTTGTGATTCACTTGCTAAAATATTCCAGGGATGAATGCCTTTTCCTTCCTATAATAACTGTTGTGGCGCCACGTTTGCCTAATAGAAGCCATTGTGTCTTTTGGAAGGCTGAGAAGTAGGGAAGGGCAGCTATGTGGCAGAAGCACTGGATGATAATCAAAGCTTGGAAAATTTTATTTGACTCCTTTTTTTCCCTTACAAGCACAGTTGGCTGGTGAGAAAATTCCATTAGTACCACTTGCACATCAACTTTAGCATCAAATGGTGAGACCATATTCTAAGAGTAAGGTATTGTGACACAGCCACGACTAAGAATTAAAGCCAGTATTACCCTTTGCTCCATAACTTATGTGTGTAAAAGAAATACTTGTGAGGATTAACAAATCTAAGCCACCCCCTTTTGTCTAGCATATCTGAATTTGGTTTGTAAAAAGGGGTAAACTTGATATTAATACCCATTATAACCATCATAAGACAAAAGGGCTACCCTGAATATCTAAACAGCTGAGTTACTGCCAAATATATAATTAATAAAGGGAAGGGAGAGGTGTTTCTGTGTTTTTGTTTTTGGCTTTTAATGGAAATTGAGTCTGTTGTTGCTACTGTGGTTTGAAGATACTTTAGTATTGTAAAAGGTCTTTCTCCTCCATGGGATGGTTGATGAGCGACATACTTGAGGGGTAAGTGAGACATTGATGAAATAAAAGATCTCAGACAGCAAGGACTTGATAGGCCATTGTTCTTTGGATTGTTGGAACCTTCTATTATTTAACCTCACATTGTAAATACAGCTTGAAATAAGGTAAAATAGAATGATGTTTTCAAAACAAGAGATGAAAATTTGCTAGGGCAGGATATAAGGCTGTTGATATAATTATGCCTGGCATCTATGGCACATGACATCCAGATATTGGCGAGAATACAAGGTGAAGGATAGAATGAGCCTCAACACCTAACTTAAAGATAGTTGTGATACCAAATAATACAGTGGAAATTTAATTGTCCTCCTCCTCCTAGTCTAATATACAAGCAAGAGTCTTTCCTCCATGTAAGGTTCAGAGACCTAGGCTCCCTGCATCTCATGGTTCTGCTATAAGGAAAGACCTCAGAGATCTTGACTTAACTAGTGAAGGGAGAATAAAGATCATGGGGGAAGATGCACCTACTTCTTATCCCTCTTGGCCCAATAATAACTCAGTGCTATGCAAAGGGAAATATAAGTGACTAGTCACTGATCAAATATGTCAGATAGTTGGACACGGCAGAAAGAAAAGAGACTTGGGAAATTAGTTAACTCTAGAAAGGAGAACCACAGTCTTTCCATAAGAGGCAAGAGAGAGGACTGAAAGATAAAAATACAATACAATATACATCTTGGGGAAGGAGTCTTCAGATCTCACATGGGAAAGTATACTATTTACAAATGTGTGAAAGCCAAGGACTAGAACAGTACAGCATAGATATATATGCAGAAAGAATCAATTTTCCTAGAAGAAAATAGGACGAGTCAGACTTCATAAAAGGCTATGGATTTCATAAGAATTTATGGCAACGTCAATACAAAATTTTGTAAAGACAAAGCTGAGTAGCTGGGTCCAGCATTATCAGAAAGGTTGGGTTTTGAGTCAGATGTTAAAAGAATGCATACATTCACCAGATTAGAATTTGCAATATCTTGCAGGGTGATGAAAAAGGAAAAGACATTTCCCTTCAAATGAGGTCTGAATTGAAGCACTTGATGCAGCTTCTTTCATGTTTCCACTAAATATCATTAGAGATCGCATTAGTCAGTTTTTCTTCACTGTGACCAAAATTTCTGACCAGCACAATTTAGAGGAGGAAAAGTTTATTTGGGTTTCTAGTTTCAGAGGTTTAATCCATGGTTGACTAACTCCATTGCTTTAGGTGAGGCAGAACATCATGGCAGAAGGGTATGGTACAGGAAAGCTGCTCAGTTTGTGGTGGCCAGGAAGCAAATAGAGAGCAGGAAGAGTCAGGAGAAAAACATATTATCTCTAAGTCATGCTCCCTAAGGACCCACTCCCTCTAGCCATGCCCTATATGTCACTTAAATTATTAATCCATCAAATGGATCCTTCTATTGATTAGGTTACAGCTCTAATAATTTAATCTTTTTACCTTCTGCCTTAATACAGAGGCGTTTGGGGGGCATCTCATTTCTAAAGAATAACAGAGATTTAAAAAATAAGGTAGAAAATATTACTGAAAACTATGATTGTCAAAAAAAAAGCTAATGTCAAAATCTGGGATATATTTTTACCAGATATGAGGAAGATAGAACTGGACTGAGAAGAAAAACTGCTATACACACATATCTTGGCCTGTACTCACCATAAAATTGTTCAGATACCCCTCTAAAGTAACTCTAATATTTATCCCTGTTTCATCTTTTCCCAGAAAGAAGCCGTGAAACTGGGAGTCCATATTGGATCCTGCTGGATAAAGACAAATGGAGTAAAAAGAAAAGAATCTGGCAGCAGTGTGTGCTGCATGCTTTTGTTATAAGATTTATTAAGTCAGAGAACCAGGCAGGGGAGGTGGTGGAAAATTCCACTTTGGTACAAGAAAGCTGCAGTTATAGGAATACCTGTGAGGCACTGGGATTGAGCTGTATGAATATTCATACTAAGTGGGATCAATTCAGATTATAAATAACCTCATGTCAATTCTAGCTAGGTTTTGAGGTCAAACAAGTTTGATGCCAAATAAAAGTTATAACTTTACATCTTCAAAGATTATAGAATTTTATTACTGGCACAAATGTTTATAGAAGTACATATTGCAGTAAAGATTTTGTGAATCTGTCTTTCCATAAGTAAGTCCCATTCTAACCCCACCCCTGTAGGCCAGGTGTAATGACCAATAGAATTGATTTCATTCAAAGGCAGATCCAGGTTTCCATATTTTGTGTGGCCTGAAACTTAATTTGGTGAAACTCCCCAAAAAGAAAAAATAGTTTTAAATTACATATGAATATTAAGTCTGAAAATGACCATTTATTTAGAATGATAATAAAAGTATAATGAAAAAATAAGATAATAAATATCACAAATATTTTCTTTTGATGTATGATTTTGAATTTACCTGAATATCTCCTTCTTAATATATGTTAATTTTGGTGTGCTTAATAACTCTGAAAAAAATAACAGTAATTTGAAGCAAAGAAATACACAGGAGAAATTGAAATGTATTTCAGAATGGATGCTATGTTGTAATGGGCTACATAATTGCATTAGCCAATTATTCTCATATAATATACTGAATAAATATGTGTGGGAGGTTGGTCATAGAAATACTCATATCTTCAGGGTGTTTTGTTGCACTGGTAGCATTTTTGCATGTCATTTCATCTGGAACCTCTGGTCTTTATTAAGACAGTACATCACTTTTATTCTTATTTGACCTCATATATATATATATATTATATAACATATGACTTTGTATTTATGGATATTGATATTTTACAGTACTTCTCCAGCTTTGTGTCTTTACACACTCAAAAATTCTGATACATTCTTTTTTTGAACTCTTTTAAAAAATGTGCATTTATAATTATGTATGCTACATTATGAAGTACATTTATGGTAGATGTGTTAGTTTTTTGTCACTGTGACCAAAATACCTGACGAGAACGACTTAGAGGAGTGAAAGTTTATCTTGGGCTCACACTTCAGAAGTTTAGTCCATGGTTGATAGACTCCATCACTTTGGGACTGAGGTGAGGTGGAGCATCATGGTGGAAGGGTATGACAGCAGCTGCTCACCTCATGACAGACAGAAAACAAAAAGAGGAGAGGGCTGTAGGGAAGATGAACACTTCCAGACACTCCCCAAGTGACCCACCTCCTCTAGCCACATGCTTACAATTACCACCCAGTCAGTCCATTCAAACTAGGATAGACTGATCAGGTCACAGCTCTTATAATCCAGTCATTTCACCTTTGAACACTCCTGCATTGACACAAGAGCTTTTGGGGGACACCTCATATCCAAACCATAGCAATAGGAGAGGTTATTAGCTTTTGATTACTCATGCATGTAGATGGATTCCTTTTGTTATAATACTACATATCTGATGATTAGAAGAATGTCCCACAGACTAGCTTCTGACTCTGGACCTTAAAACCTCATTCCTCTATTACACACATACTTAAACCACAATAAACCTTTGGTGTATATATTTCTGCAGATGAATTGTCATTCAGTCAGTCCTGCACACAGATGACTAGCAATGCACCAGAAGTATGTATGTATATATAGAAGTCACTAGGAGCCTATATTAAATGCATTTGCATTTGAAATTTCTTTTAGCTGAGTCTCAAAATGCTCATGGTTACTTCTGTGCCACCAAATGCATAGAAAAATATGGTGGAGTGGAAGACAGAAGGGAAAGAGATGATAGACTTACTTGCTTGTGGTTAAAATAACTTATTCAGCAAAATTTCAAATACAAAGACTCATACAAATGTTTCATTAAAAACTCTCAGGGCCATGAAAATTCCCACACAAGTGAAGGCCTTGAAGATTAAGCTTCATAAGAATATACCTGTCTTGGGCTGGGGCTGTAGCTCATTGGCAGAATGCTGGCCTAGCATGTGCCAGGCACTGGGTTCAATCCTCAACACCACATGAAAATAAACGAAGGCATTCTATCCATACACAACTACAACACACACACACACACACACACACACACACACCTACCTGTCTTTCCCTTATAGGAAAAACTAAGACTGCTAGGCACTGGAGTAACTCACTTTTATTGTCACATCTGGAACATCCGAATTTTCTCAGGTCCTGAGAAATGTGAACAGCTGAATTTGAACAAATCCATTTATAGCTATTCAGAGCTAATGTGAGTTAAATGGGCCTGTCCAAAGCTCAAAGCCTGATACTGAATAAGCTCTCCTTTTGGGAAGCAGTAGAAGCAATGAGAAGCAGGCTCAAACATTAAGAAAATGGGCGGTGAACACAGAACCCTGGCACTACTACTCTGTTCTATAACTATGGGCCTCAGTTTCCTCATCTAAAAAATAAGGTGATAGCACTAGTGGCCTCAGAGGGCTATTTAAAAAAAAAACACTCATTGCATGTGAAGTGTTCAGCATTGTCACAACACGGGTGAGTCATTCAATAAGCATTGGTTAAATATAAACAGAAGGAAAGAGCTCAGGACAAAGGCCTTTTCACATTACTACATTTTTTTTTTTAACTTTTAACCAGCCAATATGACTGACTTTTTCAACATTTGTTGAGAATACTCTTTTAATGAAAGTAACTGTGTTCATAACGATAAAAGTTTGTGTTACGCTCAGTAATAATATCTTATCACCAAAGACTTGCACACACTATAGATTCCATGCCTTGTTATCAGAGGCTGCCAACAGTGTTGGAGTTAGTATGATGATAGGAAATTATGTGGCTGCTGTGGACAAGATTAGAATAATTTTCTTGCCTTAGGTTTTGCTCAAGTTTGAATTGCAAATGAATACAGGATTAAGTTGCATCACTGGGCCCTCCTCCCTTTTAACACTTGATGGTCTCTGTGTTGGAAAAGCACCAGCACAGGTCCTTTAGCTCCTCAACTCAGATGCTGCATTGGAGAAGAGGAAAATAGGCTGAAAATAAAAGCAAAGCTGACTAAACTGATAGCGTTTTTAAAATGACAAAAAAAAAAAAAAAAGAAAACTTCTCCTCTAATCACACATCTGACAAATATTTCCACAATACTCTATGTAAAGGTTATAATTTTGTTTTTATTTTTAATTTAATTTTTTCTTTTCTTTCTTTCTTTTCTTTTCTTTTTCTTTTTTTTCTTGAGACAAGTCTTGTTATGTTGTCCAGGCTGGTCTTGAACTTATGGGCTCAAGTGATTCTCCCACCTCAGCCTTTCCAGTAACTTGGACTACAGGCTCATTCCACTGTGCCTGACTCAAGGGTTAATTTTAAAGAGGCTATCTACTATCTATCTAAAAATGGGATTACATCTCGTTAAAATTCTTAGTATATCTAGGAGAAAGCATGCCATTAGAATCTGCCACGTTTGGTGTTAACAGTTGGCAGTATTTGAGCTAAGCTCACACTTTGTGAGTGCTTTTGCAATTCACTTATAACTGTGCTCTATAATTATAGTGGACCCCTGACAACTTCTACCCCAAGGACAAAGGAAGCATATATATAGCTACTGCTTTCTATACAGCCTTTGTCCTTCTCTATCCAGGTGTTACTTCCTCCACAGCATAACATTCCTTGTAGAAGCAAACCTAAACTGTGAGAGTGGTAATGCTGGGTTCTTTTTCCTGATTCTTAGGATTATTGTCAAACAAGTCTGTTAAAATTTCTTGTTCCTCTTGTTTTCTGAAGAGCTGTCTCTACAGTAGGATCATGGAGCACAAGCAAATTTCAAATGACTTTACAGGTAGTCCATATACAAGTATTCAGAGATCAGGCATTTGGAAGGAGAAAGCAGTATCTTCTTCTTTAGACTTTATACTGTACCTGTTCCCTATGCTTTAAATCATAAAACAACTGTCCAAATACTCATTGGAAACTGAAAATATATCATGAGTTTTAAAGATCTTGCATTTATTGAAGGCTGTTTTACTAATAAGATAACTGTACAAGAGATGTTAATCAAATTATGGTTGAGAGATAAGAAGCCAGGAAATATCTGTAAACACTTATGCATAGATTAAGGAAGATAAAATTTAGTTGCATGATGTTGCAGAATGATTTAAAGCTTCTAAATTTATAGTAATCTATAAAATAACCATATATATAGTTATTTTATAGATTACTAATTTACACATTTTTGAATTTGTGAATTTAAAAATTTGGAAAAAATGGTCTTAGAAAATTATTCAACCTATCATTTTTCTGATGGAGACACCATACTTACAGTTATTGGGTACAACATCATTAATTAATTAATTAATTAATTCAATAAATTTTAAAGACTGTTTTAAACCAGTTCTGCTCCACATACTACAATTATTGAGTAAAATACACTAGTTTTTCTCAATGGCAAAGCCGAGTGTAGAATGTGTGTTCTCAAGTCTGTAAAAGTGGATCAGAAGAGAGAAGACCAAACATTAGGGCTTGTTCTCAATCTAATTTTTCTAATTCACAGCTGTAGTGACACACTCTCACCTTTAGAGGGCGTCGCAGGTTCCGATTCTGTTATTTTCCCCTCCTTACTTCCCTATCAAGATTCTACTCTCTTACTCCTCACCAACTCTAAGATGTTTGACTTCTGAAGTGAATTAAACAAATATTTAGTGGGTGCAGGTAGGAAAGAAGTTAAATGATGTGTCTTCTGCAGGTCCTCCCTTTGCTTGGGTCCTTCCTGAGACATGCAGTCAGATATTCAACACTACCCTGGCTTGGGACCTGCCCTTCCTCTGCAGTGGGAACTAGTAGAACCACGGGAACATGGCTTGTGCATACTATGTACCTGAAGGGCCAAAAGAGGCCTTAAACCTCAACTAGATTCATGGAGATATAAGATGACCAGGAGGGGTGGAATTGTAATCTTAGCTGGTCAGTAAGAATTGATTTGCCTCCAGTGTGTTTTGTGCACAAGCTTTTGGGGCATCTATCCAGTAGAATTTGTGGACTTGTGATTCTAGGCAGAGTCTCTTCACTGGAGACCCAGCTAATACAGGACAGGCACATTGTATTATCTTTCATATCACAGTAACCCCCATTTTGGAGAACAGTAATTTTAGTAACCAATATTCTCAGAGTCTTTTCTTCTTCAAAGGCCATTGAGACCAACAGGTAAGAATCTAGTAACTTAAGAAGTCTGAATTATAACTGAGAAGACTACTTACTATCCAGTGTTTTTGTTCTGTTGTTTTATTTTTTGTAATAAACTGTGGCAGAAACCTTGGATTATTCTGAAATATATATGTAATAAACAAAATAACAAATTTTAAAAGTTCAGGCATCTGGAACTCCCATGTAGGAGAGATTCTGAAGACTTCTTTGCACTTTACAAAGGCTCCTCAGCTATGTCTGAGGCATGGGTGGAATGCCTAGCTGCTGGTGCCCACAAAAAGTGAATCACTTGGTTGCTTAGTGCCCAGGGAAGCATCATATGTAGGTCAGTTTTCTAAATGCTGGATAAAGCAGGAAGGATAATGGAGAATCAACCTCCTACTTACTTCAGCCATTTCCATGCTGGCTGCAAACAATATTATTGAGTTAAAATCTCACCACTTACAAGTGACTTTGTAATAAAAATATCTTATAGCAAACTGGAAACAAATATTTTACCTTCTTCCCTGTGGTTATTTGGTACCAACCTAGAGAGGTAAACGAGTGTAGAAACGCCTTGTAGCTCTGAAAACACTGTGATCTTATTCTATAGGTTAATCAGAAAATTCCTGGTCTTCCAGGCTACCTAGACTGCCTTAGAAGCTTTTGTTCTCTCTGTAAAACACTTTTAAAAAGTACGCTGCACTATTAGTTAGAAGAAAGAATGACTCCGTTTATTTTATGTAAACAGTTGTAATCTGTGTCTACAATCATAACTGAACGTCCTGACAGCATATGAGGGCAGCATGGCCATAACATCTGTCATTCCTTTGCTAGGATTGATTTGACCAACTTTTTGGTTAGGGTAACTCTTATAGACTTTCCCCACAGTGTGGGTATTATTATGATCAGTGAAAGTAAAATTAATTTCCCATAGGTAATGTGCCTTTGAAAGTAGCGCTTTGTGTGATATAAAATAAAAACAAAATCCCAGATATGAAACATTTATTTGTTGACTTTTTACTTAGCCATCTACCTTCTCTACACAGTTTTGGCAAGATTGGGTAAAGTTGGCCCATTAGCTTTGTGTCTACCTGGAGGAGATTGTCAATTCCATGAAGTTGTCAGCTCCTAGGGTGGGGGTGGGGTCCCGTTTTCCCTCAGTGCCAGAGGTCTGCTGTGCTTCACAGCACACTGGGTACTCTGGTAACTGATGGTGGACTGACAGCAAATGTCAATCATGGTAGAAGTGAAGTGAGTTCAGTAGAGAAAGGATGGTTTGGAAAAATAACTTCTTTAAGAAAACTTTCAAGTCTTACATATTAGGGTCTGTAAACAAGTCAAGATGGCGCCTGGCATTTTGCCAGAGGGAGTGGTTTGTGAAGTAATGCCAGTGAGCCATTAAATGTGGAGATTCCTTATTGGTTGACTGCTGTATCTAGTTTATGTTAATTAAGATAAGCTGTGTGGAATGTATATATACCCCTCCTGTCCTACAATAAACAGCTCCCACTCCTGCTGTATCAATGTACACAAGTTGTTTGTCATCCCCAGGTTATTTTGCTGCAGCCGGACTGTGGCACTTACACTTATTGATTGATTCAGTCAGTCATCAATTCATTGACCAAATAAATATTTTTCATGAACTTCCCATATGTTAGCACATCCAGAGGTATTAGGTAGAAATCCTCCCTGCCCCCATGTCTTCATTCTGAATTGAGAGTCCACTATTTTATGATGCTATTTGTCCAAAATTAAAATTCATAACCCATTTCCAAAACACTCATGGATTTAAATCTGGAATTAATCTTGAATGATTAGTATTCTAGCTATGCTTCCACTCTCCCTTATTCTTGATTTTTTTTTTTCCAACTGCCATATGAATGGCCAGGAATCTCGACTCTGCACTCTCAGCACTTACAATAAGCTGGAGATGAATTCAGTGAGTGATAGGAGAGGTCTTTAAAAATCATGATGATGGGCTGGGGATGTGGCTCAAGCGGTAGCGTGCTCACCTGGCATGTGCGGGGCGCTGGGTTCGATCCTCAGCACCACATTAAAAAAAATAAATAAATAAAGATGTTGTGTCCACCAAAAACTAAAAAATAAATATTAAAAAAATTCTCTCTCTCTTTCTAAAAAAAAAAAAAAAAATCATGATGATGACAAGTAAGGGAGAGAAAAGCCAGGTAATTACATTTATATTTAAGACTGTTAAAAAGACCTGGAAATCTTTAGGGAAGGGAAGTTTCTTCTCTCAGCTTTGCTGGTAGGCAAGTAAGGAATGTGTCTTGGGTGTGGGTGAGGTAATTGCCCTGGAAGATCAGAACACTGTGGTGTTCAGAGATGTGAAACGCTTCAGTAAGCTGAAATTGTTAAGAAAATTATAACAGTGAACCAAGGCCGTGGCACCTGGAATTAGATGATTGCTTCATTTGAAGGATGAATAAGAAAAGAAAGGTAGAATTAGAATGGTTCTGCAACATCCCTCAGCTGTTTGAGCTTGCCTCTAGCCCTCTCTAGGCCTCTCTGCACCTGCATGAATCCTGACCTCATTGTCGAGTGGGAAGAAGACAGATCATGATGTGTATCTAAGCGTAGCCAGCATGCACTAACAACAACTTTCAGTTAGACATCTGTTTTGCTGCAGGTCTATTGAGGGGCATAGAAATTTAAATCACCAGGTGAGTTGCTGAGTTCATATTAGGAGAGAGATCTTTGAGACTTTGGTAGTGTGCTTAGAATGATTGCTGTTGGTCTCTCCCCTCGTTTATAAATAAATTTAATCAAATGAGAGAGGAGGGGTCATTCATCTCCGTGTCACCAGAGTTTTGACATTTGAGTGAAACTGGCCTAAAATAAGAATGGGGGAGGAATGTGGATTGTTGTAAACCAGAACAACACATTTCACTTTCTGTGATAAATATTAATTTTAAAAAATTTCGAATTGGTTATGGCTAATACTTTTGTAAAGTATAATAGAAATTAAGTATTAAGTAAAATTATAAATTCAAAGACATAGCAATAGGGCTCCCACTTTTTCATTCTTGGATCACATACACCTTTGGAAATATTGCCAAATTGTTATAAAAGTTTCTAAAAGCTTATGCTTGATTTCGTAATTTTCTTGCTGTGGACCAACAAAAGTTAATGAACTCATACCAGTGTTTGAGTAAAATTTAGAAACGGCTTAGAATATTAATATTTGGAAGCTTAAAAAAATATGTGCAGATGAGATAAAGTCTACCTTTGGAGAAATCTGACCTGTAGCCTCTAGTTTTGATATTTAGATTAGATGATGACTGAAGAACTTCCAGTTTTTTTATTTTTCATAATTTCATCAGCTTTTCCTGCACTATGTAAATATGGACTAAGTCTTTTAATGTTTACTTTTCTTTATGACCTGGGTTTGATCTCTCATTTCATTCCAGGCTAATCCATGTAGTTTAAATAATTCATGTAACTTTCCATATAAGTTTTTCCACCTCTCTCACACACACAAATAAAAGTACAGTGACATAATTTTCTAACTTATTGGCATTTACTTGATTAAGCACTCACATACATAAAACACTACTGCAGGAAATCTCTGTTAAAAATCTTCATATCTGAAGTTCTATATGGTAAATAGATCTCCAGCTTTACTAGATGATTTTAGATCATTGTTTTCCATACCATCTAGTAATGACATTAGGAGTTGTCATGTAGGGCTGGTTGTCAATTATCTTTTCAGAAATTATTCTCAGATTTCTTCTTTCATGTCCAATCAAGACTTTGTAATTTTGTCAGGGAGCAATAAGGAATCAATGAAAAAATTTAAGCAGTACTCTGAGAAAATCAGGTTTACATTTTAGAAAACATTGTTCTGGCAGCCATTTGGAACAAAGGCTTTTCAAGAGTGAGGCAAGAAGCCAGGTAATGTAAAAAAATAAAACATGAAGATACTTGGACTTTATGCACACAGTGCAAGAATAACAAAAGATAAAAATTCTATTTATAAAAATTCTTGTGACATATTTATTATAAAATTTCATTTTATGAAAGCACATAGTAATGGTGGAATTATAATAATAATATATTCAGTTTAAGAATCAAGTTAGAAAATTTATTTGCGCCACAGTAGTTTCAGATGTGAAGGCATGAAGATATTTACATAAGAGATTTAATATTTTAAAATAATTTAATATTTATATCTTTATTTTTAATTGACAAAAATTAATTATACACATTTAGGAGGAACAGTGTGACATTTCAATATATGTATACAATGTCTTATGATAAGAGCAGGGTAATTGGCATATCTATTATCTCAGATATTTATCATTTCTTTGAATTGGAAGCATTCAAAACCTTCCAGCTATTTTGAAATATTCAAGTAATTGTTGCCAACCATAGTTATCCTACTGCATTATAGAGCATGAGAAGTTACTTTTCCTACTGGCTTGCAGCTCTGTGCCCATTAACCATCTTCCTTCTATCCATTTGCCTCCCTATGCCTTTCCCAGGTTCTGATAATCACTCAATATTTCTATGAGAGCAAAAATTTAACTTTCACATATATATACAGTATTTGTATTTCTATGCCTGACTTGTTTCATCTAATATATCTCCAGTTCCATTCATGTTGTTCTAAATGACAGAATTTCATAATTTTTATGGCTGAACAATATTCCACTGTGTTTGCATACCACATTTTTTTTTCGTTATTCATCTGTTGATGAACACCTAAGGCTGATTGATCCCAGAGGATCTGTGAATAGTACCTGCAATAAACATGTGGATGCATATGTCTCCTTGACCACTGACATCAAGTACTTTGGATGTACACTGGGCTGTGGGATTATGGGATCATATGGTAATTTTGTTTCTAGCTTTTTGAGGAATTCCATATTGCTTTCAATATGGCTAGGCTAATTTATGTTCCCATCAACAGCACATGTGAGTTCTCATTTTCCATACACTTGCCAGTTTTTTTTTTTTGTTCTTTCAAATACCTGTTGGTCATTTGTGTGTCCTTTTTTGAGAAATGTCTTTTAAGATATTGCCCATTTTTAAATAAGATTATTATTATTATTATTATTATTATTATTATTTTGCTATTGAAATTTTTAAGTTCTTTGTATATTCTGGATATTAATTCTTTGTTAGATGAATAATTGGAAAGTATTTTCACTCATTTAATAGGTTGTTTCTTTATTCTGTTGATCATTTTTCTAGCAGAGAAGCTTTTTAGTTTGATATATATCTCCTTGTAAATGTTTGTTTTTCTTTCCTGTGGATTTGGGGGCATAACCAAAAAATCTTTGCCCAGATTAATATCATGAAGCATTTACTCTATGCTTTATTCTAGTAGTTTCAAAGGTTAAACATTTCATAAACCATACATTTAAGTCTTTGCTCCATTTTCAGTTGATTTTTGTATAGGGTGAAAAATAGTAGTCTGTCTAGTCTCTGTCTCTCTCTTTCTTTTCTTTCTTTCTTTTTTATGCATATGGATATCTAGTTTTCACAGTACTATTTACAAACAGGCTGTCTTCTCTCTCTCCAAATGTATATCCTTGGGGCTTTTGTGAAATATCAGTTGGCAGTAGAGGTGTGGGCTTGTTTTTGTGTTGTCTGTTCTGTTTCATTGGTCAAAGTGTTGATTTTTTTATGCTGGAATCATCTTGATTACATAGCCCTGCAGCATATCTTAAAGTCAGGGATTATGATGTTCTAGCTTTTTTCTTTTTGCTCAGGATTGCTTTAGCTGATTTTTTTTCCCGTGAATCCGTATGAATTTTATGATTTTTTTTTTTTTTTGTACTGGAGATGAAACTCAGGGACACTCAATCACTGAGCCACATCCCCAGCGCAATTTTGTATTTTGTTTAGAGACAGAGTCTCACTGAGTAGCTTAGTGCCTCACTGTTGCTGAGGCTGGTTTTGAACTCAAGATCCTCCTGTCTTAGCCTCCTAAGCCTCTGAGGTATGCCACCAGGCCTAGCTGAATTTTATGATTTTTTTTTCAATTTGTATAAGAAATGACATTGATATTTTAATTGGGATTACTCTGAATCTGTATTTTGCTTTATGTGGTATGGGCATTTTAAAAATAGTCTTCCAATTTATAAACATGGATGTTGTTCCAATTTTTAGAGTTTTCTTCAATTTTTAATTCAAATTTTAAAATTTTCATTCTATAGGTCATTCATGTCCTTGGTTAAACTTATTCCTAGGTATTTTTCTTTGTAGCTATTGTGAATGGGATTATTTTCTTAATTTATTTCTAAGCAAGTTTGTTATTAGAGAATAAAATGCTACTAATTTTTATATATTGATTTTATGTTCTGTAACTTTACTGAATTTACTTACCAGTCCTCCTCCTCCTCCTCCTCCTCCTTCTTCTTCTTCTTCTTCTTCTTCTTATTATTATTATTATTATTATTATATTTTGGTGGAGAATAGGTTTTTCTATACATTAAATCAAGTCGTCTGCAAAATGGAATAATTTGACCTCATTATTTCCTCTTTGAATGTCTTTTTTTTTTCCCCTTTATTACTCTCGCTAAGACTTCCAATACTATATTGAACAAGGCTGGTAAAAAATGAAACTTCTTGTCTTTTTCCTGGTCTTAAAGTAAGTTAATTCAACATTTCTCCATTCAGGATGATGTTGGCTCTGGATTTGTCATATAAAATACTTATTAAGTTTCTTCTATACCTATATTTTTGAGAGTCTTTATCTTGAAGGGATGTTCAGTTTTATCAAATGTTTTCTGCATCTCTTCACGTGAGCATATATGGGTTTTGTCCTTTATTCTGTTGAGATGACATATTTGTTAGTTTGCATATCTTGAACTATACTTACATTTGTGGGATAAATTGCTGTTGGATTCAATTTGCTAGGAGTTCTGTATTATGTTCATCAAGGATATATGTAGTTTTCTTTTTTGTTGTTGTTGTGTCGTAGTCGAATTTGGTGTCAGGGTCATGTTGTCCTCATAGAATGAGTTTGGAAGAGTTCATCACCTCTCAAGTTTCTGGAATAGTTTGAGAAGAATCAGTGTTAATTCCTTAGAGGTTTCATAAAATTCAGCAGTGAAGCCAACTAGTCCTGAACTTTTCTTTGTTGGGAGACTTATTACTGATTCAATCTTATTACTTATTATTGATTTATTCAGCTTTCCAGTGTTCTCATGGTTAAGTTTTGGCCAGTTATAAATGTACAGAAATTTACCCATTACTTTTAGGTTTTCCAGTTTGTTGGCATACAGTTATTTGTAATAGATTCTTGTGATCTTTTGTATTTTTGTGGCATCAGTTGTAATATCTAATTTGTTATCTATGATTTTATCTATTTGAATCGTCTCTCTTTTTTCTTGGTTAGTTTAGCTAAAGACTCATCAATTTTATCTTTTGAAAACACCTTTTCATTTAATTAATCTTTAGTATTTTTCTTTAGTCTAAATTTTGTTTATTTCTGCTCTGATCTTTGTTATTGCGTTCTTTCTACAAATTGAGATTTAGTTTGATTTTGCTTTTTCAGTTCCTTGAGTTATTTGAAATCTCTCTTTTTCTTAATGTAGGCACTTATAAGTATAAACTTCCCTCTTACTAGTGCCTTTGCTGTATACCATTTTATTTATTCTACAGCTGTTGAATGAAACCTCCATAAATATCTGTTAGTTTCATTTGGTGTATAGTGTAATTAAGTTCCCATGTTTCTTTGTTGATTTTTTAAACTTTGGGTAATGTATCTATTGATGAAAGTTGTGTGTTGAAGTTCCCAGTTATTCATGTATTATAAATCTATATTTCTTTTTAGATCTAATAATATTTGATCTAGATATTTGGGTGTTCCAGAGTTGGGAATTTATATAATTACAATAGTTATTTTCTCTTGTTGAATCTATCCCTTTATCATTACATTGTTCCCTATTTACCTTCTTTTATTGTTTTGGACTTATTGTCTATTTTATTTGACATAAGTATGATTATTTTGGCTTGCCTTTGGTTTCTGTTTTTATGTCATATTTTTTGTCATCTCTTCACTTTCAGTATATGGGTGTCTTCTTGTTGAAGTGATTTTCTTGTAGGCAGCATATCATTGGGTCTTGTTTTTTAAAAATATATATCCATCCAATCTGCAACTTTTATTTTTTATATAAATTTTTTTATTTATATATGACAGAAGAATGCATTATAATTCTTATTACATATACAGAGCACAATTTTTCATATCTCTGTATACATAGTATATTCACACCAATTTGTGTCTTCATACGTGTACTTTGGATAGTAATGATCATCAAATTCCACCATCATTAATTATCCCATGCCTCCTTCCTTCTCCTTTAAACTCTCTGCCCTATCTAGAGTTCATCTATTCCTCCCATGCTCCTGCTCCCTATCCCACTATGAATCAGCCTCCTTATATCAAAGAAAATATTAGGCATTTGTTTTTTGGGGGATTGGCTAACTTCACTTAGCATTATCTTCTCTAACTCCATCCATTTACCTGCAAATACCATGATTGTATTCTCTTTTATTGCTGAGTAATATTCTATATGCCACATTTTTTAAATCCATTCATCTATTGAAGGTTGGTTCCACAGTTTATCTATTGTGAATTGTGCTGCTATAAACATTGATGTGGCTGTGTCCCTGTAGTATGCTGTTTTTAAGTTCTTTGGGTATAGACTAAGGAGAGAGATACTGGGTCAAATGGTGGTTCCATTTCCAATTTTCCAAGAAATCTCTATACTGCTTTCCATATTGGCTACACCAATTTGCAGTCCCACCAGCAGTATATAAGTGTACATTTTTCCCACATCCTCGCCAACACTTATTGTTGTTTGTATGCATAATAGCTGCCGTTCTGACTGGAGTGAGATGAAATCTTAGAGTGGTTTTGATTTGCATTTCTCTAATTGCTAGTGATGATGAACATTTTTTCATGTATTTGTTAATTGATTGTACATCCTCTTCTGAGAAGTGTCTCTTCAGGCCCATTTATTGATTGGGTTATTTGTTTTTTGAGGTTTTTCTTTTTGGTGTTTAGCTTTTTGAGTTCTTTACATACCCTAGAGATTAGTGCTCTATCTGATGTGTGAGGGGTAAAAATTTGCTCCCAAGATGTAGGCTCTCTATTCACTTTTAATTGGAAAATTTACTCTGTTTGTATTCAAGGTTATTATCAATGAGTGAAGACATACTTCTGGCACTTTGTTTTTGTTTTTTGGATTTTTTGGGGAGGGTTGCTTTATATATCGTGTTTTCATTTCTTCTTCTTTTATCCATTGTCTTTGTGGTTTGCAGTTTTCCCTGCGGCATTTCCCCATTGGCGTGATGTGATTTTCTTGTCTTTCTGTTTTGTGTATCTGCTGTATTAGTGAGTTTTGTCCTTTTCTGTTTTTTCATGATGGTAGTCATCATCTTTCATTTCTAATATGTCTCCCTTAAGCATTTCTTTTGAGGCTGATTTAGTGGTGATGAATTCCCTCAGTTTTTGCTTGCTTTGCAAAGACTTTAACCTTCATGTCTAAAGGATAGTTTTGGTGGGCATAGTATACTTGGTTGGCAGTTTCTTTCTTTTTCTCTATTTTGAATATGTCATTATATTCTCTCCTGATCTGGAAGGTTTCTACTGAGAAGTCAATTGTTATTCTAATGTTAAGTTGACTTAAAGAATTTTTCTTGCTGTTTTAAAAAAAATTCTCTCTCTCTCTCTCTCTCTCTCTCTCTCTCTCTCTCTCAGTAATTTTGACCATTTGGCTATAATATGGCCTTAAATCATATATTTTAGTCAAATCTATTAGGGATACTATGAGTTGTCTGGATCTAGATGTCTGCATCTCTTCTGAGATTTGAGACTTTTTCAATGCTTATTTTATTGAATAAGCTTTCTAAGACTTTTTCCTTTTCTTCTCTTGAAATACCCAAAATGTGGGTATTTGCTTGCCTAGTTGTGTCTCATAAGTCTCATAGGCTTTCTTTTTATCTCCTCTCCTTTTTTTTTTTTTTTTGTCTGACTGAGTTATTTTAAAAGCCTGTCTTTAAACTCAGAAATTCTTCTGATCAAGTTTACTGTTGAGGCTCTTAACTGTATTTTTAACCCCAAGGTTTCTAATTGGTTCTTTCTAATGATCTCCATATATTTGTTGAATTTCTCATTCATGTTATGATTTCTCTCCCTGATTTCATTGAATTTCTTTATTTTCTGTTCTTTTTCTTTTTGGTACTGGGGATTGAATCAAGAGATGCTTTACAACTGAGCTACATCCCTGGTCCTTTTTCTTATTTTGAGATGGGGGTCTCACCAATTTGCTGAGGGTCTCATTAAGTTGCTGAAGCTGGCCCCAAATTTGTGAACCTCCTGTCTCAGCTTCCCAAGTGGCTCTGCTAACAAGCATGTACCACCATGCCTAGTCTCATTGAATTGCTTGTCTATATTCTCTTGTTTCTCACTGTTTTCTTAAAGTAATATTTTGATTTTTTTGTTATGCAGTTAATTGATTTTCTCTTTTTAGGATCTGTTACTAGAGAATTATTATTTTTCTTTGGGGACATTATGTTACCTAATTTTCTCATGCTTGTTCTGTCCCTACATTGGTATTTGTGTATCTGGCAGATCAGGTACCTCTACTAAATATGTAGTGTGATCTTCATACTAGTAATGCATGCCAGGATATTGATTGGTTAGACTGTGTTGGTTTTGGTTGAAGGTTGACACTTTAGTGTAGTATCTGTGAAGCTTCTTTATCTATAACCAGTGTTTGTGATATTTTAGCATGTTTTAGTGACTAGGATGCAGGAGTTGTGAGATTATGTTTCTAGCTGGAATGTCTTAGGAGGACAAGTTTGTTTGTGTTTCTAGGTACAAAGCAATTGTTTGCTAGTGTGGGGCACCTGCTAGTTTCTGTGGGTTGCATGGGAATGGAGTTGATCCGGTGGGCCTATGTAGGTAAGGCACAGCTGGTATGCCAACAGAAGTGTGATGCCTGTCAGTTTCCAAGGGCCAATTTGGGATGGAGCTCAAGTGAGTCTGCAGCCCAGCATGCCTATTAGCAGGGTGGGGGTGCTTCTTAGTGTCTGAGGGCCATGTGGGGGCTAGGTTACACCAGTGGGTCCTGAAAGAGTGCCTGTTTTAGTGCTGTGTGGGAAACTTCTTGGGGCCTCTTGGGGTCAAACTTCTTAAGATAAGCTGGCCAATTGCTTCCTGGGACTGAGAATAGGTGGATGACATACTATTCGTGTGTTTCTCAGGGCCTCAGTGGACTGAGTTTCTCAGAACTGGTGTCTGGCTTTGTCTTAGAACCACAGGAGAATGGGGATGGGGGGTTGAATGTTTTCTGTGTTCCTAGGTAGGATGAGTCACTCAGGGAAGGTTGATTAGCTGCTTCCTGGGGATGTGGTGAGTGGGCACAATGCCTGAGTCTCAGAGCCTCTATGGGCCAACTTCTTAAGGATGACTTCCTGGCTGCCTCTTGGGGCTGCAGATGAATGGATGGGACTGCCACACTGCTTCTGAAATGACAGGAGATTAGACAGGGCCACCTGGCTGGTTTTGCAGGGATGGGTTGGCTGAGCTGCTGGGGGTAGCTGTCTGGTTGCTTCACAGGACCTTTAGGTGTCTGCAGGGGCCTGGAAGCAGGAGTTGGGTGGGGAAAAATGTAATGTGGGCTATATTCTCTGGGGCAACTCAGTGGTATGGTACCTGGGAGCTCCCCAGGGATTGTGAGCACTGCCAGCTTCACCAGCAGCACATGCTTCACATGTCTGTGGCATGACTGGGGCTTGTGGGGAATGTCTGCTCACCCTTCCTCCATAATGTGAAATTCCTCTTGGATCAGAGTTGAAACTGAGAGACAGGATGGTAGACACTGCATGCTTAATTCCCTTCTTTATAGACCATCATGTGTCTCCATGCTTTGCAATGATTCTTCCTCTTCCACACTGCACTGTAGCACTCTGCCTCAAACACCATTCAGATAGTTGTGTTTTCTTTGTTTTGGTCTTTTCTTTTGTGGAGGGAAGTGAGCCAGGCACTCCAATCAGTCATACTGATCACATCACAGCTATTTTAAACATTTTTTTTTAATACATAAAGCATAAGGATGAGTCTGGAGGCGCATCAGGAGTAAAATCTTGATTCTGTTGCAGGCTACTGAGGCACTGGCATTGGAGTTGGAGAGGAAAAAATGGACATGGTGTTTTAGAACCATTAAGGAAGTAGGTGAGCAGACATCAGTTTTTATTTGGATGTGAAGATTGAAGGAGAGAGACATGTCAAGGATATCTCTTGGCTTGGGCAACTAGGCATGTGATATTGCCCATGAGGAAGATATGGAATAGAAGTGGAAGGAGAGAAAGAGAGAGAGAGAGAGAGAGAGAGAGAGAGAGAACAAGAGAGAGAGATAGAGAGAGAGAGAGAGCACAAGAGGTGTGATGATAGGGAACATAAAGCATTATTGAAAAATATTGAATTTTAAATATGAGTAGGACATTGAAATAGAGAGGTCCTGGGGGTAGTAAGATAAGTAGAGCTCAGACAGAAAGCTGAACTAGAAGATCATTCCGGGGTCATTAACTCCTGGATAGTGGTTGAAGCCATACATTTGGGAGAGATCACTCATTTTATGCATAAATGCTGCATTAGAAAAACGGAACCAAGGGTGAAAATGTGGAATAATAATGCTATTCAGGAAGGAAGTATATGGCTTTTGCAGCATCTTCCTTATCATTATCATCATTGCTAATCAAGATTGTTAGAAGTAGGTGTCAGAGTAAATAGCAGCTGAGTAAAGTCTAGAAGAAACTGAAAGGACTGGGGATGTAGCTCAGTGGTAGAGTGATTGCCTAACATGCACAAGGCCCTGGGTTCAATCCCTACCATCAAAAATAACAACATCTAAAAAAAGAGCAGTGCTGGGAGCCATTAGCCAAGTAGGTATGACAATTTCCTTGCCAGCGTACCCCATGTTGCTTAGTGGAAGGACTCGTGGAAATAGGACATTTTGCAGTGACATTGCATCTAAGGTGACCTTGCTCAAGGACCAGGGCGGATCCAGGTTTAGGGTGTTCCCGGTTTAGGACTATCCGGGTTTAGGGTGGTTCCAGGTTTAAGATTATTCCTGCTGGGAATAGGGCGTATCCTGCTGCCTGAGTTCCCCTTGAGTTCTCACGGGATTCAGACAGTATTTTTTGGGAGACAGAAGCCCAGTGGGGGTGGATTTGGGCAGAGAACGTGGATTTCCCCAGAACGTGATTGTAGACGGCTGGTGTGAGTTCGGGAATAAAGAGTTGCTGTTTGAATCTACAAGCTGTGTGGTGGCTCGTGATTTTGTGCCCAGCCAGACTGCGGTAGAGCAGGTTTGAATATTTGAGTATCTATGTTGGACACTCAGATACTCTTTCATTGAATAATCTTTATTTTTTCAATTTATTAGAATAGTTAAAGTAACTAGAAATGTTTTATTATAATACATTTGTCTACATAATTCATGTGAGTACTGTAAAAATATAATGCAAAATATTAAGCAAAAAGGAGAAAAATTCACTAGAGATTATGATGAAAAGGAAAATAAAATTTCTACGCAGAATACAGAAGAAAGTATTAAGTGGAGATTGTCAAACTTCTTTTCCTTGGTAAGCCAGAGATGTTCCCCATCTCCACCTTTTTACCATAGGAATGAGAAAATATGGATGCAGTATCCCCTTGGCATGAAAACAAGAAACATAAAGTTGTTCATGTGTGGATAGTAAAGGAAAAGAGGATTGTAATAAATTTGGGAATAGCCTTTTAAACAAAACCATGGTATTTTTTTTTTTTGTTATGATCCTTGTAGATTTATAGCTGAACACATATGCCCTAATTTTTTTGTGGCCAATGACATTAGCCTTCCCCACCTTCATCTTTTAGGTAATCTGTGATTTCATGAGCTTGCCACACCATGTCTCCAGGAAGAGGAAACTGGACAAAATTTGCAATTGTTTCTGTCATATGAAACCAAAGACTAGAGAATATACTATTATGTAATTCACTGAAATGAAAAGCTCTAGGACAAATTACCAGGTTTATCAGTCAAAATAAATATATCCAACTTGATGCACAGAGATTAGGATGTTTCCCTAAAGAAGACCCAGTTTTATATTGAAGCCTGATGAAGTCACTTTTTTACACACCAGAAGCTATGGCAAGCTGACAGCTAAATGCAAGCAAAATTTGGGCAAGGTCAGCATGTTCTGGGATATTCCAAAAATTCTTCACAGGACAAATAATTATATTTGATTTGCAAGAGGTCAGAATGCTTATAAATGATGTAACACTTTAGCAATCTGAATTGTGAATGGATTAAGTCACACAAACTTGTTCATTACTAAAGACTATCTGAATATCTCTGTGAAGGCACAATGATAAACCACAGTTAGAAAATAAGACCTTCAGGAAGATTAATTGAATTGGGGTTACTCTGCCTGAAGCATGAAAAGCTAATGAGAAATTTATTAGCTGCCTGTTTATATCTTCATTGCTTTTATAAGTTAAAAATAATACATGCTTGTATAAAAAAATTCAAGTGCTACAGAAATATATGTGCATAAAGGATCGCTGTCACCTCCTAGTGACAACCTTCAATGATGACTCACTGTAATCCACGGAAATGACAAGCTTTAGGACATTCTTTCCTGCTTTTTATGTACTTATCTGAATATCAATAGTGCTTTTAATTAATAAGGACTTTCAATTCCAGATCTCACATTGGTGGCGAAGGAAGGAAAGGGAGAAAGGTGAGGTGTTACGTTTACTACAGGGCTGGAGAAAACAGTAAAAAGGGATCTGATGAATATTGGTTTCTGTGAAAAAATGACATATTGGGCTACAGTGAGGAAGAAAAACCGTTGTCTCTAAGATTATGGAGAATGCACATTCCTCCCCTTTTTCCTGCATTCCCAGACCTCAGTGTGGAGGGGAAGGACCAAGTTCACATCAACATAGACAAACCCTGTGGTGTGTCTTGCTTCCCAACGGCACATACTTGGCTAGACAACCCCACACACATTCCTGCCTTCATCTCTATTGTCAATCTCTTAGAAGCTGGTAACCCACATACTTTTCCTTGGCCAGAGGTGGCCAAAAAGATATATTTTAAAGTCTGAAGAAAGAAGGGTTAGATGCAAACATTTTCCCCCCTCTTTTTCCTGTCTTGAACTCAACATGATATGAAACTCTTGTGGCCATCTTGAGAATATGAAATAACAGGATTGACTGAGATCAATATATTTGAGATAGAAAGCTGAAAGACAAGAAGATCCTGTACACCTGATGGCATCCCTGAGCAGCATTAACAGTGCCAGAACCTCGTAACTCTAGACGTCTCAGTGGTGGAAAAATAACTCTGACTTGTTTATGCTTCTGTCACTTGGAATTTTTGCTACTGGTAGCTAAAAGCATTCCTAGCTGACACAATGTCAAAGCCACTTCTATAATCTGCCTGGACAATACTGGCGGATAGAATCCCAATGTCAATATCTTTAGGGATCAGAATCAGGCTCCCTCTTGTAAGTCCAAGAAATATATAAAATAAAACCTGATTTTCTAGGCCAGAAGTCTATTAGAGAATCATCACAATTTTTTTTTTCTTGAATATTCTACTATCTAAGGGACGTAGATAAGAGAAATTTATCTTAGAAACATCCAAGAATACATCTAATAGGTGTGTGGAGCACTATTTCCATAGGGAACCAGAAGAGAACCTACTCTGTAGTCAGAAAGGTCTAGGTTGAATCTTGTATCCGGAAATCACAACAAAAATGCCTTCAAATGAACATGAAGAGCAGGCATTCTGGCCCTTGTTCATATCAGGCATCATCATAGCCCAGCAGGTAAAAAGGCAGGCTATGGTTGAATACCTGTTTGTTTCTACTATATCAGTTTCCAGTTAGAAGTCTTAGGACTAACTTACTTCTTTGTGCTCAAATGAAATGACACTTACGGATTTCTTACAAAAATGCTTAACCCTTTTTAAGTAGTGGGTCAACATATGAAGGTGTTGTTACTGAACATGGTGTCTCTCACATGAAAAATTCAGGAAGAACTCTATCACTTAATGACATGTTGGCCTCAGGAACAGAGTTGCATTGGCTAAGTTGCATGGTGCCATGGGGCACTTGGGGTGGCCTGTGGCTGGGGTGCCTGATGGGAGTTTTTAGCGGGTGTTGGGCACCTTCAGTTCCCATCAATCCCACTGAACAGGTAATTCAGAAGGCCCATTTAAAACGTATTTCCTTTCATAGTATTTGCTGGTATCTCTAGGTGGGCTGAAGCTAGGAGATCGAATTCCTTTCAGAGCTGTAGGTTTAGGCATGGTCTCTACAATGTTGTTTCCTGACAGTTTTCTCCCACCAAACTGAGAGATGTTGGGCACTACTTTTTCACCAACTCGATTTTGGCTCTTGTCCTAGATAAACTCAGATTGACTTTCTCTTCTACCAGTTTCCTGAGGCAAGCTTGTCGTCTTCGTCTCTCCCCTTTTTCCCTTTGGTTACCCCTCCCTCCAGACCTACACCAGAGTTGTTTCAGGGATATTGAATTTTTTTTTTTTTTTTTTTTTNCCATGGAGCCACTTCCCAAGGACTTAATTTTTTTTTTTTTTTTTTTGCATTTTGTGTTCTAATAACCAGAATTCCCGAACCTTCTTGAGTCTCTGACTGTCAATATTGTGTCTCCTTGCATCCCCTCATCACCCACCTCCCTAATCAGCTTTTCTCTCATTGTTTTGCTTCCAAACTGTGGAGGAGGAGTTTGCACCATCTTGTCAACTCTCCCCTACTGTGGTTTCCAATTAGGTTTATAATCTTGTATCTTTAAACAGGTGTTTTTTTTTTAATGCCTTTCTTCCTAAGGAGGATTGCATTTTTGAAACTTTGATGTGATCTTTCTGTTGAAATTTATTTTTTTGAGAAGTAAAAATTAAGATCAAACTATAGGATTTAGACTATTACTGCTTATAAAGTCATAAGTAAACATTGACCAAAAGTAGTTTGTGTGACTCTATAAAAGCAACCACTCCTTTGTGAGTTGTCCTTTACAAGATTACTTCCCCTTCTTTTCCTCGGTGGTCTAAATTCTAAAGAAAAGTTGCACTTCAAATGGTAACAATGTTAACTGTTAAATTAGCTTCTTTTGGATTTATGAACCCAGATCATCTCCTGACCTTCAGATTATATCAGAATATGTAATGCCTCTCCTTTTCTTGAGTTTTGTGCATCAATTAACACAGAACATATAAATTGCCATGAGGGTTAACTTGTAGAAGAATAATATATCTTTCAAAAAGTAACATATCTGCAGGAAGTGGCTTCAGAGGTTGAGGTCCATTGCAGATTCTGGCCAAAAAAGAAGGAGGAAAAATAAAAAGGAGACACACACCCTAGGTGATGAAGACCATACTCAGCTTGTAGTCTTCCTGCTCATTTTCCCCTCCACTTCCTTTCACTCTCTATAAAACCCCTGTCATGTACCTGGATTCTCTAAGATGAAGCTTTGAGGATGAAAGCTAATAGCTCCTTCCATTTTCCAGGGTTCTGTTCCTTGAATGAAACTGATCTCCTGTCCACCAACTCTCATCTCCTGAGCACTGGCTTTCAAGGGGCAAGCAGCCAGACCTGGGTCTGGTAACAACTCTGCCCCATTAAGAAAGTGTAGTATAATTTATATGTATCTTAGCATCTCCTCTCCCCATCCCTTTTTCTTTTTCTTTTACGTATTTGTTTTTGTCTCATGTCCATCCATGTCACACTAAAGCCCCAGAGTTTTAAAATTGATTTACAAAGGGAAGTAGAACCCTCTTAGCTGTGGAGACTCACAGAGTGATGAACCTGGGCTGCAAGACACTACTTAATAAAATAATTTGCTTCATGTGGAGGTTGATTTGAAACACTGTTTCCAGGCAATACTTTTTACAGTTTACTTAGAACACTTTAAAATTATCAATATGTAATTTCTTTCATACTTTAATGATTTAGTCACTGATTTCTAAAATGACACCCCAAGTCATTAACTCCAGCACATTCTAAGATCACACCCAAAATTTTAAAATGATTTTTATAATACATTTTTATTTATAATTGACATATAGTTATTATACATATTTATGGAATACAATGTGAACTTTTAATACATGTATAATGTATGATGGTCAGATCATGGTAATTGATATAGCTGTCACCTCAGGAATTTATATTTTATTTGTGTTGGGGAACTTCAAAATCCTGTCTCTTAGGTATTTTGAAATATTCAAATCCCTGTTATCAGCTATAGTTATCCTATGGTACTATAGAACATTAGAAGTAATTCCTCCTATCCAACTGTACTGTTAACCATCCTCTCTCCTTTACCCCCTACCCCACACTTTCCCCAGGCTCTGATAACCACTATTCTATTTTCTTCCTCTATGAGATACAATTTTTTGCTTCCATGTACAAATAAGAATATTTACCATTTATCTTTATGTGTCTGACTTGTTTAACCTAACATAGTGCTCCCTAATTCCATTTGTTGTTGCAAATGACAGAATTTCGCCTTTTTTATGGCTGAACAATATTCCACTTTGTATATATACCACTTTTTCTTTATGCATTTATTTGTGGATGGACATCTAGGTTGATTACCTATCTTGGCTATTGCGAATATTGTTGCAATAAACATGTAAATGCAGATGTCTCTTCAGTAGCTTAAAATTTTTATTATTATTTGGGATTGAATTTTAAAAAACATTTTTTCTCTACTGAAATTATCATATTGCTTTTTCAGTCTGTTAATGTGTTCATTTACAATAATAGAATTTCTAAGGCAAATCATCCTTGAATTTGTGGAATAAACCTAAGTGAATTACAAGTATTTTTTAATTTAAGTTTGCTAAAGTTCAAAAGACCAGGATCTTTAGTTCTCTTTCAGACACTACTATGTGACTTTGGAAACAACAGAATTTTGTAATGAGTTACGCATATTAAAAACACACTGTTGGAAGTATAGAAGATAGATTAGCAAAGCATAGATGAAAGTAGATTGGCTAGGAAGCTATTGCAATAGTCTAAGTAAAATAAACTTTGAACTAAGAAAATAGTAATAGAGATGAAGAGAAAGAGGGTGAAGTATACATCTTTTTGCCAGAGTTAATCTTCACAACTTGCCCCTTCTAGTGGAATTTAGACAAATGTAACTCAGGATGTGGTTTTACTACTTTCTAGTTTGGTTTTATGCTGCACATAATTCAATACACCAAGCATGGCTTTATTCATGTAATACAGATATAATAGCATCTATCTCATTTAAGCCATTGTGAAATTCCATGGGATATTATAAGTAAAGTTTCTGTTAAAATGTCTGTAACCTAGAATGTGCTCAGTAAATTAAAAGGAATAATTATTTTCAGACACTTTAAAACAATTCAGATCTTGAATATACCTTAGCCAAGACCAAGTGAAAAAGAGAACTGAAACAGGATGTAGAAAACTTGGTTTGTAATCCAGCTCTGCTACTTACTGAAAAAGTGGATAGATATTAGGAAACTTAAGCTTCAGTTTTCTAATTTTTAAAATGAAGGGTTTATAATTTAAGCAGCACATGTGTGACTAGTGAGTCATAGTAGTTGCCTGTGTAGTATGTCCACAGGTGGCAGGTTTAAAAACTTGGTTTAAAACCCTCTTCTTCAGCCTCTATGACCCACTATCACTTTCCAGTTCTCCTCTCACAGGTTACCCATCTACAATTGAGTTGCCAGTGATGACTTTGAATTGCTTATTTATATTTCTTCTGTGTACATACCTAAACTTGTCAAACATACCTTCTCTTGTCTGTACTAGTCAACTAGGATAATCCACTGTGAGCCTGATCTTTAGCCACCCCATGAAAGCCACCTGTGAGAAGAAGCAACCCTGATGACTCATGGAGGACATCTTGGAGGGTTGGTTGGGATGAAAACAACCTCCTGCTTCATGCCCACCAACTGACACCTCCTGGTCCTGTGTTCCTCAAGGCTGTGTATTTTCCCTCGACTCCGTGTGGTTTAAACAGTAACAACAACCTCAAGTCAGTGATGTGGGTTCCTTGGTTCTTGTCAACTCTTCCTTTTCTTTTGGTATTTAGCCACCCTAAAAAATTGGTTGAATTTATAATTGAAAAGGGTTAGTTACATTGGAAAAAGTAATTTCTAAGCTCTCTTCAAACATGAATACTCTAATGCCATTCGAGAGAGGCTTCTTCTAGAATTAAAACGATCAGCTTAAAGTTTAATTGTGGAACTGTTCTTTTTTTCTTCATTAAAGAAAATGTAATGCTTATTCAAGGGTAGAAATAAAGTCATGGTTGTCATTATGAAAGATGTACCTGAGATTTGAAGAATTGAGATTAACGTGGTTAGAATTGTTCCCAGAGTAGGAATAATTTCTTAAAATGCTTGTATTATAGGTAAATGGTTCTTAGAAAAATTAAGCATTCCGTTTTGTAAGGATAAGAGGACAGGGTTAAGACAAAAGCTTTATGGACCTTCTAAGTGCTGAGACATCCCATTATCATTCCAGTAAAGTCGATGATGTTCTCATAGGGCATCGGGAACAAACAGTTTAAAAGTTAGGTCTGAGGACTGTGTGTTGTTAATATGATAAATGCTTTATGGTTGAGTTACAAGTGTCAGCTACATCTCTTCTCATCTTAATTAAACACCTCACTAAACCTGCTGGTGGAGCCTGAGCCACTTCATCAACAGACTCATTCTCTGATGAATGATCTTGCAAATCACACCCTGCTTATCCTCAAGGGTGTGAAAGAGGTCTCAGAGGGTATGCAAGCTGTGTGCTCTCCATTTAAGGAATGGCATGTGAAGATGAGCTATGGAAATTATCAGGTTTAGGGTAAGCTGGGTCAAGAGCATGCCACACAGACACAAAATGCTCTCTTAGACCAGAATGAAACAGGCCAGATACTTTCAGGACAGGAATCAGGGTGAGCTTTTGCTATAGCAATCATCGCAACATATTAATAGGTATTTTTGGCAGGAGAATATGAAAATTCCTAGACTTGTAAGGTGGTCAGTTGATGTCAATTTATGATACTGATGGTGATTTTAGTGAAATGGGCTGATAGGTTAGGAAGTCTAGCAATTCACTTCTCTTGGACTACTACAAAGCCTTATATGGTTATAATTTCATCTTCACATTTACCAAGACTCAGAGCTGAGTAGCACTCTCATTCTCATTTTATTCAGTATCAACCATCCAAATATTAACCCTCTAGTAAAGGAAAAGAGTAAGGTTTTTAAGAATTACAAGGTTATGGAATTCTATCTTATGAGTATAGAATAAGTATTTGAATACTACTATGGTCTGTAAAGCACAGAACTTATAGCTAGCACTGGATTGTTGCTGTATTCAATACAACAGGCTTCATTAGAATTATTAGACAATTTAACATTAATATGCAATAATACATTGAATGTTGTTTGATGTATGTGTTTCAATTATTTATTAATTTAAAGAGGTATTTCTGTCTTTCCAGTAGACCATAATTCATGGAGGATAGATAGTTGTATTTTATTCATCATAGGGTCTAGCAGTAAACAGATGCTCAATAAATGTTATTTAGATAATTGAAAGAAAAATTACTAGACCTGTAAGAAATTAATATGAGTACTCACTATGTACATACTATATAAACCTGATCTAATTTGCTCCTAATTACCATTGTAAAACCCAACTACTTTATTATTTCTAATTTAAGGAAAGAAGAGATGGAGGCATAAGAGGGTAAGTGATGTGTCTGATGTCATTCTTCATGAGAGAGAGAGCCTGGATATAAAGCCAGATATTCATAGCTTTATAGTTAGAGCTAATTATCAGTTAAAATGAATACTTAAAAAAATTTTGAGAGTGTATTCTATTGATAAAAAGAAGGGACCTCATAATATTATTTTTTTGTAGAAATATGAAGGCAATATGAAGTTTGGACTAATGACTCTATGGAAGTTGATTCTTTGAAAACTCCATGACCTTAGACAGCAACGATGTTTAGTTACTCAGCTGAAGTTATTATTCTATGTAAACAGGTCTGAGCGGAAGAAGCTGATAACTCTAAGTATGTATCTGGGAAGATGGGGCTGAGTCAGAGCTCAGTGACCTTCTCAAAGCCGTCTGGGAAATCTTTCTGTCAGCTAGGCAGAAGGATGAGTCATCCAGGGGGTGGAAAAAAAACACCCACTGTATTTTATTAGTGGAAAATTTGTCATGCTGGTTTTAATTGAAAGATTAAAAAAGAAGAAATGAGAACATTTCAGATTTGAATTTCTACATTGTGCAGGCCTATAGGCCTCAGAGATTTCTCTTGGACAGACATAGAAGGCATGGCATTGCTGGAGGGGCACCTCAGAGTTCAGGAAGCTAAGGTACTCTGTCCACTAGCTTCTCCTTTGTCATTGATTGAGGGCTACTTCTAAGATCAGTACTGGCACTTTGTCCTTCCCCTGAGTGTGCTGATCTTTCTCTTACTCCCTCAGAGATATTTTGAGTCAGCTGCCTTGGGTATGAAAAAAATCCTGAGGAAATGTAGATGGGGTACTCAGTACCAGGTAGAGAGGCAAAAATAATAATGCCCAAGAATGGCTATAGCACTTAAAAACTTGAAAAATATTTTCAGAAGTAATACTTGACCTCAGTTTGATTCTCACAACCATTCAGTGAAACAAGAAGGACAGATACTATTATTCCTATTTCCAAGACAAAGAAATGAAGGCATATGTTGGTGATTTTGGTACTTCCAATATTGCACTGAAATATTGTGGGGACTCATACCATTAACTTTTACAGTTTGGGCAATGTTTTCCATCTTAATATTGGAGAGAAACACAAGTAAATGAGAAATTAAGGAATAGTTTTGAGGTAACTTGATTGTAAAGGAAATAAATAAATATAGGAAGAAAATGGAACAAAGAGAAATACAGGATATGAACAGAACTAAGTATTTCCATTCCTAATCTTTTCCTTTCTCTTTAATAACTTTAATTTGTATACTAGTCAGTCAAATCATTGACAATAATGACTTACTAAGCTATTTAAACTGCTGACTAGAAAACCAAGCTCTCCATTTCCATTCTCACATCTAGTCCTAAACATAGCACAACTGTGTTTTTTTTTCAGTCTTTGTAGAATAGACAAAGATGCTATTTTGAGTCATTTTCAAGCAGTATATGCTATATCTATTATGAACATTTTTGAAGTTTTCATAATTATTCATTTTGGAAATGCTATGAAATACTGATTACATAGATCCATTTGTAACATGACATTTTGAAGACATTAATGTGCATTTTCTGTTATTTTCCTAATAGGAAACTTCTGGCTAGTCCACTTGAAGTACACTTCTCTCTGGGAGATTAAAATATTTAGGTATTAATCAGCTTTTGGCATGCAAAATAGGATTGTACAGAAAATTAATATCCTTAGAAGCCAGGCTGTTGTCTTGAGAAAGGATTTTAAAATTCCTTTGGTTCCCTCTCTTGCCATATTAACAACCGAATTTCTTGTTCTATGCTGTCAATATGATGTCATATTAACCCCCAAGATGGAGGCCTCACCTTTTGGCCAGCATGAGGCTGAGGTGGAATCTGGAAGAAGGAGGCTATGATGTAGGGAACACTTTCTTGATTTCTAATGATTAAGATATATAAGTGAAAAGTTGCCTCTTTCTGGCCCTTGAATATTATGAGAGGAATACTTTTAGAAGCACAGCAGAAACATTTACATGGGTGCTTATTTGGGCTTTGTCTAGAGAGGGGCAGGTCTATTAGTAAGTGATGATACATACTATAGGGATAGAGAAGGACTCTTTTTCCCCCCATGTAATCTAACAGACTTCCCTATACTGGTATAGATTGAAACATCTTCAAATATATTTGATGGCTTTAGCATGATCACTGATACAGGTCCTGATGATTAGCTTTCTTAACTTGTTCTGTTTTCCTTGTGTCACAACAGTGTAATTTAGGAACCTTCTAGAATGATTTGGTGCACTGTCAGGGGGGGTGTCTCTATAGGAAGAGCTGCTGAGTGGACAGCCTGAGGTCCAAGACAGACCTCAAAAGACTCCACAGTAGATGCTTAAGGGAACCCAGGTTAGTCACAAACCATCACCAGAGCATCAGTTGAGACAAGAGAATTAAACTCAAATTAAAAAATTCCAAAGCTTCTACACCAGTGGTCTGCAGAGTTGAATGAGATAGCTGGGGGCCTCCCCCAAGGACACGAGATTGAAAAGAAAGCCTAAGAATCCCTATAGATCCCCAATTTCACAAAACCTTATAATAAGTTCCCCATGACCCTCCATCATATACCTATTCACCACTTATGGAGTAAAGAAAAGGGAGGTGAGATTGTCTAAGAAAAAGAGCTTTACTGAGATTCTAAATAATCTAAAGTGATTATTTAAATTATCAGATTTTTCAAAGCTTTAAATAGTTGTATATTTAGTTCACTTTTTGCCTGCTTAGGAGGGGAGTGGGAATCAGGAATCAAAAGGAAGTTTATACCTGCTAAGGACAGAATGAAGACGTTACCCTTTGCTTTGCACTTCCAAATGAAGTGACAACATTTTCTACTCTGATATGTTCATCTCCTTTAACACATTAGTTCTCCTAACTCTTAAAGGAGGGGACCTCAAGATGGACTTTACCAAATCCTCTTTGTTCTACCTTTGCAATATCTCTAAACCCTCTTTTCCCTGGTCCTTCTGCTAACTTCTCCTTCAACTAGATGCCTTTCAGCTTCACTTGGATTAACTTGTGTCTTCAATTCATGACTTCTTTTACAGGCCATCTAGACATTTAACATGTGAATTTTTATCAAAGAGAAACTCATATCTTGCTATTTCCTGCTCCAAAGTCTTGCCTAAACAACAAAGCCCATGTTCTTTATTCTGGGATTTGAAGTTTTCTTGGATAGGGTCTCAATTCACCAATAGGCTCTTTTAGAATCTCTGGAACAGCCCACATGCCCCCACTTTGTGTCTTTGTACCTACTCTACTTCCTGAAAGGTCCTTCTCTTCTGTCTGTGCAAGTCCCATACTTGGAAAATTCAAGCTTCAGAACAAATACAATCTCCTTCACAAGAATCTTTCCTGACACATTAAAAAATTATTTTGAATATGCCCTCTCAGTTCTGTTTTCATGGTCAGTATAGTCCTATCCCCCTTCTAAGACTATACTCTTTACAGAGCCTTGATAGTACAAATGTTCAAAATAGTTTGATTTTTTTCTTAATGATTAGAGGGAGTCATTATCTTTTCAACAGTAACATCTAATTAATAATGTTAAACAGCTTTGTATTATTTACTTTACATGGACACTGGATGATCTTTAAGAGGTACAGATTAGATAAAAATAATTTCTTATGCCATGTAGTGCATCTTTAAATGTTGTTGCTGATAAGTGTGAAAAGTCATTGTAAACTATTATAATTGGAGCCTGCCCAAGGCCTGTAAGTATCTGAAGAGGACTCGTGAAGACTGAGGGGATGGTTTTGATGGCGCAAACTGTTCCATTTAGATTACATAAACACAGAGTTTTAAAAATACAAAATTAGTATCTTGTTTGTAGTTCTCTACTCGTGAAATTTTTGCAGACGATTTTCAAAAGAAATAAATGAAAATTTATATTACATGAATGAGTTTTTATATTTTGATCCTATATATATATTTTTTTCTAGTAGGAGATTTTTCTTCCTCTGAATCATCATGGGCAATGTTTATTTTAAGGATGAACATATTTTCAGCTTAATAAGCATCCTGCAATTTCATAGTGGAGAAGCAATATTGATTTTGATTTTCCATGTCTAAAAATGTCATGAATTTTTGTGTCCATAGTCTGTATTTCCAAGGATGTCATACATTTTGGTTCCAAATATTGTTTCTTTTTTTTTTCTTTTTCAATTCATATCTTCTGTAGAGTAGAAAATCTTGGATGGCAGATAAAATGAAATTTTTTGGCATCTCTATCAAAAATAGAGTAAAAGTACTGAATAAACAACCTCTTAGATGCTTTAGATATTTCATAGACTTATTTGGTATGTTTTCAGGAAATCTTTAGTATAGGGAACTTACTTAAGGTAGGTCTTTTCTTCCTATAATTTTCCATACTTCCTGTTCCTCCTTCAAACAAGGTTTAAAAAAAAAATGAAACTTGAGCCTGGCATAGAGGTGCATGCCTGTAATCCTAGCAGCTTGGGAGGATGGGGCAGGAGGATAGAGTTCAAAGCCAGCCTCAGAAACTTAGCAAGGCCTTAAGCAACTCAGCGAGACCTGTTTCTAAATTTAAAAATAAATAAATAAATAATATATATCTTGTTTAAAGAATCTGAGAATTATAAAATGAACACGGAAAAAGGAAATCTCTGTATTTCAAACGGAATTAACTCTTGTCATCAGGGACACCACAGAGTGAGCCAGTTTTAATTAATTAGTGGCTCGGGATGAGTCAGCTCATGAATGACATTACATTTTAACAGACTAAACAACAGGAAAATGGCCAGTCCTGAAAAAAATGTATGTATATATGAGTGTGTGAGCCTATGTTTTTGTGAATGTGTGCGTTTGTATGTGAGAGAATATATCTCTGTGTATGTGAGAGTGTTTGTATAATTGTGTGTTAGTGTCCCTGTGTGTATGAGACAGTGTGTGTCTCTGTGTGTATGTTTAAAAACACTGATTGGGAAACTGGGCTATCATCATGTTTGTTTAACCATCACCCAGCAGGTCTTTCCATTGCTCTTACTGCTCTAATGCAAGGAGAGACAGGGAAGAGTTCTGCTTCCAGAGGCCTCCACTTTCCTTTCTTTTCCTCTTAGGCACCCACTGATTGACAGCCCCTCACATCTCGTTTCTCTCCATTTGGTTTATATGCACAAGGTGACTGTTTTTTGGGCTACATGAGTGGGTATGTTTATCTGGTAAAGTTGATGAGCCTTGATCCCATAAAAACCGTATTGGAATGATGCAAAACACAATCGTTTTCAAATTCAGTAATTTTACAGCCAATTAGAGGACTCTTTAGAGAAATCATTATGCATCTTATCAAGCTAAAGAATTCACTGTATTCGTGTGAATGCATGTTACCTTTTTTATTGTTGTGGTCGTTCTTTGGAGTTTCTATCTTATGAGAATGGCGCACCAGCCATGGACAAATTTGCAAAGCAAATATTATAGACTGATACTCTATAGTGTTTTTACTACATGATTAGTTCAGATATCTTTCCTTTTTCCCTAGTGTAGCATTTTCATAATTAGTTGCTTGCTTTCTGAAATTTAGATTCTAATTCATGCTTTAAATCTAGCCAGGAGGAAATTTAAGTTAAAATGATAAACATTGTATCCCATATACTAATTAAATTGTCTTAAAAAAAGATGGCTTGCATGTGTATCTGTTTAACATGTTTCATTGAAACTGTTGCAGTGGCATGTAATTTTAATGTAAAATAGCCCTCTTTGCAGGGAATTGAGCCTGCTGCTGGATCTTTAAATTTTCAGTGTCTGTTGTCATGGCAACCAGAATTGACTCTGGTACCCACTGTGTTCGACATAAATTAATTTAAAGACATAGCATTTGAAACAGTTTAGTCAATTTTAAGTATGTGTCTGGCTAGGCCTCAGATTTCAATGATGTTTTATACTTAGAATGTCATTAAATGTGTTCCTTTTATGCTAATTAGACTTATTTGTAGGATTTAGTGCCTTAAATGTGATTTAAGAAAAATGTTGGAAAACTGGCTCCTGAATGGTTTGTGAGATGTAAGCTTTTAATAATGTAAGGGGAATTTCCCTTTTTAAAGCACTGGAATGGTACTGTTTATTCTGCCAGAATACCTAAGTTTGATGTTGCCTAAATAAATCCTCATTTTTCATGTGTTAGTCAAAGACCCCTCAGGCCCTGTACTATAATAATCTTCTTTTTTTTTTTTTTTTTAATTTTTTATTGTGGGTTGTTCAAAACGTTACAAATTTCTTGGCATATCATATTTGACACTTTGATTCAAGTGGGTTATGAACTCCCACCTTCACCCCATACACAGATTGCAGAATCACATCAGTTACACATCCATTGATTTACAAATTGCCATCCGAGTGTCTGTTGTGCTCCGCTGCCTTTCCCATCCTCCACCCTCCCCCCTCCCCACCTCTCCCCTCCCCTCCCCTCCTCTCTCTACCTCCTCCACTGTGAAACCCTGAGGGTCTCCTTCT